>NC_045435.1:82635667-82746845 GCF_002776525.5 Piliocolobus tephrosceles | reverse complement strand
AATAAATAAAGGAAAAAAAAAAAAGAAGATTCAGACCACAGGGAATTGAAGCCAGCCACTAAGGGAACAGAGGGGACACACTGTACTCTTTTCTTTGAAGTGGCCTCTGCCTCCATGGGAATGCTGAGCTCAGAGGTTATGGGATGCAGACAGGAACAACCCATGGATAGCTGAAGAGGGTTATATTAGAGTCTAGGTCTCATCAGAAGGCCTAAAAGTGAAAAGGAATTAAGAGATTATCAGATATAAGCCCTTGTCATTCAGCACGTTGTGGCCCCCAGAGGAGGGGAAGGAGGAGGCGGAACTTGCCTGAGGTGGGACAGTGAGTTGGGGGCAGAGTTGGGGCTGCCTTTTTTAGCTGTAGTGTTCACAGAAGGTTTATGGACAGGAGGCTGGGCTTGATGCAGCACCTGAAGGTGTTAGCAAGAAGAATGGCCTTCAACTAAGCAGGAAATAGTGTCATGGACATAAGGAAAAATGTCTTTAAAGACTAATGTAGGGATATAGCTCTGGAGAGGTTACCAAAGGGAGATAAATGATTTCTGTCCCCAGAAAAGAAAACACCCCTCCTTGGTTCTGCCTTCCTGAATGCAGGCTTGGGCCTTGTGATTCTCTAAGGATTCTTGTGGCTTCTCCACTGTCTTTCTGAGATCTGCAGGGAGAGGAGGCAGGCTGACACATTTAAGGAACTTTATTTTGAGTGGGAATGGCTTTTTATTGACTGAAATATCTGGGGGCTCAGGAAGGACCCGACCCTGCTGGCACCAGGTGGGGCAGGAGCCCTCATATGGGTGCTGGGCTGTCCCTGTCCCTGGACACGCGGAGATAGTTACTGTCTGGGCATAATTCTTGCTTGAGACATGGAAACCTTGGTCTGGCCTTGACCCACATTCTCCAAGTGGAACCTGGCTTCTTTACAGCAGCAAGAGGCTGTTACCCTGTGGTGGCCTAATGTGTCACTACTAGCATGTTATGTGCCTTTAGGGGGTGTGTGGGCTGCTTCTGGATTTGGCAGGCCTGTATGTCGTGGTACTGCTCATATTTGTCATGAAAATAAGATGAAAACATGAGATCTAGGTGTCAGGTACCCTCTCCCCTAGGAAGGCAGTCACAACTCAGCCACTGCTCAGTTGTCCAGCCTCACCCCCTACCCTTTCCTTTGAAAAGAATGAGAAGCTTTAGACTGCTTGGAGGTGGAAGGAAATGCTAAAAAAAATTCCTGAGTGTGCAAGAAAGCCTGTCCTGTGGAGAACAGAAGAATGAGGCTCTGAGGCCAAAGACATCTGTGAATTATACTGCTAATGGGACAGGTTCTAGAAGGAGACCAGAGGGCTCCGGGCTCAGTTTGATGTGTGGCAAGCCTTCCCTTTGGGGTGCCTTGACTGGAGGACTGGGGTTCTCCTGTGACACCCTGAGGCCTCTGGGGAGTTACTACTTCCTGGGCTGTACCCCATACTCTGGGACATTCTGCATGCAGAGAACCTGGACTCAGTCCTTCTGGGCAGGCCGCTGGCTTGACCCCTGGCTCCCCTCCTGAGGGTGGTGGGCAGGGGCTCACTTCTTGTGCCCTCCCCTCCTTGCAGAGCTGGGGGAATACAAGGGAAACCCCCTGGTAGATGGTGGTAAAACCAGCCAGCGTGTGGGCGTTTCTGCCTTCCTGCAGTTATAGCAGGTCAGAGGTAAATAGATCTTAGAGTTGATACTGTCCTACAGCTCATCTTACAGATCTGGTAGCCAAGCGTAGGGGAAAAGAGGCCCTTGTCCCCTTGTCACCTGATAAGAACCAGGCTTTCCTGACGTTTCTTCCATCATTTTTTACCTCATCAGCCTCCATCACTGAAGGTTGATCTGAGATTTTGCTGTACCTGTTAATGGTGAACATAATTTTGAGGCTGCCTGCTTAGACCCACATAAACTCATTTGCTCTGTGTGTGTGTGTGTGTGTGTGTGTGTGTGTGTGTGTGTGTGATTTGCCTCTGAATTCACAAGCCTGACACATTTGGCTGAGATGAATGTCGTCCTTCAGCATGAGAGTAGATGGATAAATGTCTACACCTCGGTGAAAATGCTAGTTGTGCTGGCCTGAGAAGCAGCACATTTCTCTGGTTTACTGTGTGTGGTATTGCCCATGATGGCATCTGGCCCAGTACAAGATCTTAAAGAGAAGCGCCATGACCCAGATCCACAGAGTGCTCCAAGTAGGGGCCTGGCCCAGCTGCCCATGCTGCAAAGGCCTTGGAAACTAATTACCATCTGGGACGTGCAGGGCTACTGTCTGCCACCATCCCCTCACCCCCAGTGGCACCCAGGGCCCCACCTCAGTCCACCACACTCTAAGCCTAAGGGTCTGCCCTGGAGCTCTTCCCAGAGATCCCAATGCCTGGAATAGATTGCACAATTTAGGCCTTGAGCTTCCCCGGATTTTCAGCAGGCAAACTGTAGTGCCAGCATCCTCTCACAGGTCACAGGCTTTCCTAATGCTTGGTTTTTCCCAGACTCACCGAAAGTAGTTTTTAAATTTATATAAAAAATGAACTCTAACAAAACTCTAACATTCCAATTTCCTGGAATGTGCCAGGGAAGAGGCCTCACAGCTTGTTCCTGTGCAGATGGCCCCTGGTGCTTATTTCTATGGTAGGGGACTGGCACTTGTCGGCAATGTGGGGAGGTCTGAGGGGTCTGCCTGCACCCCTAAGAAAGCCTAGCCACTTGTCAGCAATTAACACTAAGTCCCTGCTGAAGGGGACAAGGCCATCGCCTAAATGGGGCAGTCACAATGCTATGGAAGCCAGTTAGGAGAAGCCCATGTGTTCCAGTAATTTGCCCGTGGCTTTACCTACATGAGTTTTTTGTTTTTTTGTTTTTGTTTTTTGAGATGGAGTCTTGCTCAGTCACCCGTGGCCCAGGCTGGAGTGCAGTGGCATGATCTCAGCTCACTGCAAGCTCCGCCTCCTGGGTTCACGCCATTCTCCTGCTGCAGCTTCCCAAGTAGCTGGGACTACAGGTGCCTGCCACCATGCCCGGCTAATTTTTTGCATTTTTAGTAGAGATGGGGTTTCACTGTGTTAGCCAGGATGGTCTTGATCTCCTGACCTCGTGATCTGCCCGCCTCGGCCTCCCAAAGTGCTGGGATTACAGGCGTGAGCCACCGCGCCCGGCCACCTACATGAGTTTTTATGACTTTTTCTGTTTGGATTTTTATACAAGCCCAGTCGTCACCAGTGCAGCTTGATTTTTGTACTATCCTCGGTCACTGGGCTGATATCCTGTAAGTGATCTGGTTATATGCCAGATTTTGAGCGGTTAATAAAGGTCATCAGAATAGTA
This sequence comes from Piliocolobus tephrosceles, assembly GCF_002776525.5. Lineage (NCBI taxonomy): Eukaryota > Metazoa > Chordata > Mammalia > Primates > Cercopithecidae > Piliocolobus > Piliocolobus tephrosceles. The sequence goes on along the minus strand of NC_045435.1, from coordinate 82,743,518 downwards.
AACTAGCACTGGTAGATAATAGACTCATTTGGCTTTTTGGAACTTTTTGATTTGTGGAATTTTAAGTATCTAACACCAAAATGTATACCAGTATATTTAAGTATGTACCAAAACCACAGTACATACTTGAAAAGAGTGGTGAGCAGAAGTCAGAAGAGATTTCTCAGTCTCAGCTGCGTGTCCCAGGGCATTTTGGCCAGTTCTCTCCTTTGAGAAATCAAGAGTTTGCTCATATACTCTCAGAAGCCCCTTCTGGTTGTAACAGTCTATGATTCTTCTGTCCTTATTTTTAAAAAACATAGATGAGATCCTATTGGGGCTAAAGGAAGGGAAAGTCGTATCAATTTATTAACATTAAAAAAATGAATGCCTAATGCAAGTAAAGGGTAAAATGTTTTATTTTTCATAAACGAGGTCTTTGTTATACCCACTGAGCCTGATCTTTTCAAATATTTTTGGAAAAGGGAACGCTCTCTGTCCTGTGGTAGGGAGTAAGTAGCTGGAGAAGATAGGCTGCCAGGGGCCTGGTCAGAGTGTGTTTCCTCTGCCCAGATTTAGGGGCTGGATCAAGGTCTGTTTTGAGGACCAAATGAGGTCTCCAATTTCTAGCGTAGGCACTGTCCTCTTCCTTTTCCATCTGCCTCCACTTCTCCTCAGCCCTGGCAACATCTTTCTGGGATATATTTATTTCTTATGTGCTGTGGCTCTTTAGGTGTCAAACAGCTATGACAGGAGAAGTTGCTATGGCTATGCCTACAGAAGGCAAAGTTAGACAATAACTCAGCTAAAGACAGAGAAGATACAAACCTTTGCCCACTTTTTGATGGGGTTGTTTGTTTTTTTCTTGTAAATTTGTTTGAGTTCTTTGTAGGTTCTGGATATTAGCCCTTTGTCAGATGAGTAGATTGCAAAAATCTTCTCCCATTCTGTAGGTTGCCTGTTCACTCTGATGGTAGTTTCTTTTGCTGTGCAGAAGTTCTTTAGTTTAATTAGATCCCATTTGTCAATTTTGGCTTTTGTTGCCATTGCTTTTGGTGTTTTAGACATGAAGTCCTTGCCCATGCCTATGTCTTGAATGGTACTGCTTAGGTTTTCTTCTCGGGTTTTTATAGTTTTAGGTCTAACATTTAAGTCTCTAATTTTACACTGTTGGTGGGACTGTAAACTAGTTCAACCATTGTGGAAGACAGTGTGACAATTCCTCAAGGATCTAGAACTAGAAATACCATTTGACCCAGCCATCCCATTACTGGGTATATACCCAAAGGATTATAAATCATGCTGCTATAAAGACACATGCACATGTATGCTTATTGTGGCACTATTCACAATAGCAAAGAATTGGAACCAACCCAAATGGCCCTCAGTGACAGACTGGATTAAGAAAATGTGGCACATATACACCATGGAATATTATGCAGCCATAAAAAAGGATGAGTTCATGTCCTTTGCAGGGACATGGAAGCAGCTGGAAACCATCATTCTCAGCAAAGTATCACAAGGACAGAAAAGCAAACATCGCATGTTCTCACTCATAGGTGGGAATTGAACAATGAGAACACTTGGACACAGAAAGGGGAACGTCATGCACTGGGACCTGTTGTCAGGTGGTGGGGGAGGAGGAGGGATAGCATTAGGAGATATACCTAATGTAAATGACAAGTTAATGGGTGCAGCACACCAACATGACACAAGTATACATATGTAACAAACCTACACGTGGTGCACATGTACCCTAGAACTTAAAGTATAATAAAAAAGAAAAAAAGAAGAAGATACAAACCGAGAGTGATAGCCAAAGCTGATTCAGAGGTATGGAAGATTGCTCACACTAGATGCGTCTGTGCAATGATGAAAGTGGCCAGGGCGAAGTGACACTGGATTGGTCGCTTTGCTTCCGGGGAGCTCCAAGAGAGCTTTTCTGAGATGATGGAGTTAACATGTGTGGGCCTCACTGATCATCAAGCCCTGGGGACCCAGCACTCTGCATGCCTCATCTCATTCTTATCCTTTCACAGATGAGGAAATGGTGGTGTACAGAAGTCAGGTCACAAACCCGGGGCTATACTTAGATCCGGTCAACCTGTGCACCTGCTGTCAGCCACCATCCCAACCCAGCTGAAGGACAGTCAGCTCAGAGAGCAGGAAGACCCTCCCTCGCCCTCAGTGGAGCCCTGGCACAGGGCTGTTTGGGGAGTTTGGTTTTACTTCTTGTCTTTCCCCACAATTAGTCTAGGGAGCAACTAGAATATTTCATACACTAATAGCTGGCAGGGAGCCAGAAATGCTAACTGATGACCCTGTTCCCATAGAAAATATGTAATTTATCTCTTTCAATCAGATTGTTTTTAAAATGAAATGCTGCGACTGTACTGATACCAGCATGAGACAAGACTCCAGAGATTAAAAAGCCACAAAGACTTAATCTGTTCAGAAGTTTGCTCTTTTGAAAATTATGACTAATGTTCCAACATGATTAACATTAGAACTATGAGACAGCAAACTGTTAAAGATGGAAATGATCCTCAAGATTGTGAAGTTCACACCACCATTTTAGAGACAGGAAAGTGAAGGCTGGAGAGAGGCGGCCCATTGCCCAGGAGACTCAGAAAACAGAACCAGGACTGTGGGTTCCCCACATCGTACTGCCCTTGCTTCCTGGTCCCCTCAGTCACTGCAGTAACCACCAAGGAAAACGCTGCACAGAACTGACACATGGTCAGATGTCAAAAGGGTCTCCCACTGTGATTTTCTTTGTTGGATTTTGTAATCTCCTAGCCTTTCTGCTGAATCAGAGTGAGGAACAGTCGAGGAGAATTGCGTGAATAGCTTCTTGTGTGTCAGTGTGTGTTAATGGAGTTTTTTTTTTTTTTTTTTTTTTAGGTTTTTCCATGATTTGATTCGGTTTTTTGTTTGTTTGTTTTTGTCCAGTTTTTTTGTTTGTTTGTTTTTGCATGAAATAATGAAAAAGTAAATCAAGGTTTGTAATTGGTTTCTTTTGACTTAGGAGAGAAGAAAATTATTCTATGAGAGTACCAGTGATGTAACATGAGTCTATAATTTTACTCACTTGGTCTTAACTTTTGACACCCTTTCCTCAGTGTTCCTGGGCATGGCTGTGGAAGCTCCTGTGCAGGCAGGCTCAGTTCCTCGGGCACTCACAAGCAGAACAGATCAGGGATCTTCTTTGGTATCCTCAAAAAACTTACTTCTCAGACCACTGGGTTCCTTGAGCCAGGTTCCACCTATATCCCTGTTGTTACCTTTATGAAGTCTGGTATGAGCAAGCCGGGCAGAACACAGCCTCCTACGCAGAGCTGCCTGATCCAGCTCCTTTCCCTCTGAGCCTGGGCTGGGCCTCAGAATCTTTGCAATAGGGCTTCCAACCCACTACCAGTATTTGCAGATGAAACTTGAGGCATCCTTGCTAATGGGAGCCACATGGGCCGAGCCCACGGGCCAAGCTTTCCTGCTGACACCATAAGGTCTGTAAAAACAGTCACTACAGTTCAAAGCCGTGCCTCAGGAAAAAGGAAGTACATGTGGATTCTCTTCGGTGACTTCCTCTTTTACCTCTGCCCCCCGGCAGAATTAATTATTCTTTACTCTGGAACCTCCTGCACAGACCCCTGAGGTAGCTCTCTTCACAGCTAATGGAAGTGAGCTGGGGGCTGCCTGTTCCTCACCCCTGTTCCAGGTGGGTGGGGTGCTATGTGCCCTCTTTGTGCCCCCACCCTCCTCCACTGCCTGGGCTCCAGCCTGTGTTCATGATGTTTATGGGGTTGAATCAAGTGGATGAGAAAAGATGCTCATGCACCAGATGGTGGCCCTGGGTGGCCCCTGGACCTCCACACTCTAGTGGGCGTGTTTCCACATTTCCTCCACTTCCACTCAGGATCCTGCCATGGAGGAGTGGGACGGGCCCAGAGACCTCAGTCGCACTGGGACCAGAGTCAACCTTACCCTCTGCTCACTGGTTGATAAAAACCTTCTTCTCTCACCCGTAACGCTCTAGTTCCTTGGCGCTCTAGGGCCAGCTTACTGGGTAAGAACTTTCTGCGTATTGGCTTCACAAGCTCAGCACAACTTCAGCATCAGGTAAAATAGCAAAAAAAATAGAGTTCTTAACCCTAAAAAATGTTGTGCATGGTACCTACATGCACCTTTTGGGGCAAGCAAAGATGTACCTGTAAAGTACATTTTGGTGGCTTCTCAGTCTGATCCCAGAGATGAGGAGTATAAAGTGGTGCTATACCCAGCCACAGGATTCACTTTGATCCCTTGGCTTCCTTTCTTGGAAATGTCTAGGTGGATAGAATGTCCTTCTGGAGGGGGACTCTGTGCTTTCCCTACAGGCCATGGGCACAGAGGCTCACCTGCGGTGGAGAGGCCTGGCTCCCTGGCACTCTCTTAGCCCAGCTGAGCCTCTGAGGGCCCTTGTCGTCCTCCTCCTGGGTTCCAGAGGTCTGCCTGGTGGCAGAGGCTCCCACCTGGCCTGCTCCCAGGCATGCAGCATAACCCGCATGCTCTCTGAAGCCCATCTTCTCCCCACAGCTAGCATGCCCACCAGTGAGACTGAGTCTGTGAACACAGAGAACGTCAGCGGCGAAGGCGAGACCCGAGGCTGCTGTGGAAGTCTCTGGTGAGTGTGGGGAGCACTCGCCCTCCTTCCCTTCCTATTGTCTCAGAGAAGCAGGTGGTGAGGAAGATGGCCCAGGCTGCAGCAGAGCCCCGGGCCATCGCCTTGGGTGCGGCGGGCGGGAAGGCTTCTCGTACCCCTTGCCACACTTCCTCCTGTGCCAGGGCTATCCCTTCTGCACACCCCCTCCCCGCATTTCACATGCTTCTTCCTGTAAGTGGAGCCCATGAAGAGTGTGGTGGTTAACCTGGCCGCCTGCTGTGTCTATTAGGTGCTGGTGGAGACGGAGAGGCGCGGCCAAGGCGGGGCCCTCTGGGTGTCGGCGGTGGGGGTAAAGGCCTGATTCTCCTTCCAGCCTGGGTTTGGCATTTGTGCTTTTGAAGAAGAGCTTCTGTGGCAGAGTTGCTGACTAGAATGTGCTACGTATTGAAGTTTTCCTTTGCTCGTGGGACCTTCCTAACCTCAGGCCTGGCGGTTGGATGGCGAGGCCCTGCCTTCTCAGTGCCTGGCACTTTTTCCCTGGAGCCCTGCACCAGCCTCTCCTCCTGATGGAAGGCACCATTGCATTAACACTCACTGGCTTTTTCTAGATGATTTGGGCTGCAGCAGCTGGCGGGGCAGGGGGTGGCTGGGAGGACCAGCAGTGCAGAATGTGCTGGGCACTGCCAGCTGTGGGGGAGCCCTGTGCGGTTTGGTTTTGTTTGCTGCTTGCTGGTATCCTTCAGGTCTTATCTCTGTAAAGTGCAGGTATCATTTTTAAGAGAACTCAATCTTACTCTTAGCAGAGTTTCATAAAAATGATGTGTTATGGGCAGAATATGCAACCATCTGTGAAGTGATTTTGCCTCCATTCTCTTGCTCTGCCCTCTCTGAGACATCATGAAGCAGACAGAGAATGGGTTTGTCATCCCCATTTTACGGATGAGAACGCTGAGGCCCAAAAAGACATGCTGCTTTCCCATACTCCCCCAGTGGGAGAATGGCAGCACTGGGACTCCTAGTGAAGTGCTCCCTCTGCGGTAGTAGCAGCAAATGCTGCTGTTGAGATGAGTGGCAGGAGAGACTCTGCTGCCTTCATTTTGGCCCCTGCATTACTGCCTGCTGCCAGGGCCCGCAGGGAATCTGGCTGAGTCTTCCCTGACCTGGGCCTCGACGATGCTCGGTCTGCTTCTCTGGCCCTGGCGGCACCCCGATTTCTGCTCTGGCCTTGCCCCCGCTGGCCTGCTGTGGTAACCAGGGGTGCTAAGTCCAGGCTGTATGCATGGCTTTTATGATATCTCAGCTGAAATGATGGGGAGTGTGTGCTCAAGCCCTCGGAACCAGAATCTTAACACTTTTTGTCTTTCTTTCAGTCAAGCCATCTCAAAATCCAAACTCAGGTCAGTATCTTCTTTCTGTTTCTTCGTTAGCCTGTGTGTTGTCTTTGTATGTTCTCGCTTCTGAATTTTATGTAGAATTGCTCGGGACTTGAGTTTTCCTCTATGGGTTATAACATTGATACCGAATTGCAGTCAGTCAGTTGAATCCTATGAGCCTGCCTTAGGGGGCAGTGTAATTAGTGCCAAAAATCTCCGTCAAAACAAACCAACAAGACCCAGTAACGATTTTTGCCTCCCCGTTAATTCTCCTTATTCTCTGAGTCGTTTCCCTAAGAGAGATGCTCCTTGTCACTTTTCTGCTCGAAAGCTTTCCATAGAAAGGGAGTTCAAGAAGTCTCTCAAGGTACTAGCATTTCTTGATGTGCATGCAGGTTACATGTTCGGTTGGTAAAACTCATTGAACCATATACCTATGATTTGTGTACTTTTCCGTCTGAGTGTTATTTTTCAACAAAAACATTTTCCTACTATATATAAACGCTAACTTAAAATAGACAAGGACCTAAATATAAAATATAAAATCATGAACATTCCAGAAAGAAAACATAGGAGAAAGTCGTTGTGACCTTGAGTTAGGCAAAGGTTTCTGAAGATGCAACACGCAGTATACCCTCTGTAACAGAAAACAAACAGATAAATTGGTCTTTGTCAAAATTAAACTTCTGTTCTTCAAAAGAAAATACAAAGGTAAGCTTCAGACTTGGAGAAAAATATTTGCAAAGAATATTTGATAAAGGACTGGTAATCCCATATGTATAAAGATTAATACATAAAGAAGAGTGTCAATAATAGAAAAACCCAATAAAAAATGGGCAAATTTTTTAATAGTCATTTCACCAGAGAAGAGATGTGGTGGCAAATAAGCACATGAAATGACCATCAGTTGTTACAAAAATGCACATTAAAATCACAGTTGGATACCACTACACGCCTATTAGAGTGAATCAGATTTAAATATCTGACAATGCCAGGTTCTGACAAGGATGCTGATTGGTGGGAACTTTCATACAATGTTGGTGGACGTGTCAAATGACACAGCCGTTAAAAAAATAGTTTGGTAGTTCCTCATAAAGTTTAAACATACATTTACTGTGTTTATATGTGGCCTAGACATTCCGCTTCTAAGGTGTTTGTATGAGAGAAATGAAGATATATGCCCATACAAAGTTGTAACATGAGTGTTTATACCACTTTTATTCATACTTACCCGAAGCTGGAAATAACCCAAAGGTCCATCAAATGTAAATGGGTAGGCATGCTGTGGTTCACCAGTAAGATACAGTACTAGTTTGTGTCTGCCGAGTTTAGCGTCCCAGGAGAAACCCAGCTGTGAGTGGAACAGTCTTTAGTGTCCTTAGTAGAGTTTTTCCACGCTGGCCAACATGTTAGAAGCTGCTCTTTCCATTGGAAACGGCACAGCAAGAGCAATAATAAAGTGCACCTTGCTTGATCCAGGTTTTGGTAAAGAGTTAGCACAACTCTTTCTCTGCTCACTTCCTGGGTTACAGATTTTCTTTTTGCCTAGCAACACAGCTGAGTCAGCCAGGGCAGCTTGGGTAGCCTGGAGATTCCTCTTGACTCAGGCCCCCAGAGGAAGTACCCCATTGTCGTTAGTGAGGCAGCACAGCCTGGAGAGGACTGATTTCACCAACTGGCTGGCCCTTTCATGGCATCTGGGTCACTGAGCTGCAGCTCACGGCACACTTTACCAAACCATCCCCTTGTGGCAGGGAAGGTTTTCTAGGAGGAGACAGGCTAAGGGAGAAAATATTTTCTCTGATCACAAACAGGAACTGAAGGTGGGTGGAGGACATGCTACTTGTCTGTTTGGCTCAGCTCATTTTATTTTTATGAAAACACGATTCAATATTGGCTCTTCTCCTAAAGGTATATTTTGAGCATCACTAGTTAGAAAGGGCACCTGATGACTCAGTATGAAAATTCATGTCCTACTCAGCTTTGACAACTCTCCAGGCTCTGAAGGAACCTCAGAGATTTAAGAAAGGATTGAAAAGATGCCCTTAAAAAAAAAAAAAAACACTAGCTTTGTAGCACTTTGCTGCCTGGTAAATTCTGTATGGTGATTGAGATGCCGCAAGAGATGTGTATAATAAGCGAAGTGGCTCTCTGCACCGATGGCATGAGCAGATCCACATCCCATATGGTGGATATAGGAACTGCATATGTGTGCAAGTGTAGTTTTGCATCTGCACATGAATCTATGAATATTTAGATTTTCTAACCCACTTAAGGGCTGCATATGACAGATTCTGGAGTTATCTATAAGCCATAAGGAAGGAAACTGATAGCATGATCAAGTCAATGTAATATTTTAAAAGTCGCATTTTAAGACCAACATACTTTTTATTATGAGGTCTGTTAATTTCTGTGCCATTTGTGCTCATCTTTACTTCCTGCACCCCCACCCCAATCTGGACCTCCAGAGTGAAAGCCAAATTATCTCTCAATCCTATTTATTGGATACTCAGATGCTGTATCTGTCATCTAGGGAGTAATGTTTGCTTGTCTTTCAGCCGACGCTGGCGTCGCTGGAACCGATTCAATCGCAGAAGATGTAGGGCCGCCGTGAAGTCTGTCACGTTTTACTGGCTGGTTATCGTCCTGGTGTTTCTGAACACCTTAACCATTTCCTCTGAGCACTACAATCAACCAGATTGGTTGACACAGATTCAAGGTACAAGCAGAGGCCATTCCTTTTTTGTTCTGAACTAGAGATTTCTGTGGCTGTCCAGCTGCCATTTGGTCTTATCTGATTGCTGCATGGTGAAGTATCAGAACGTTTCTAGTGAGGACAAACTTAGTACAACTATCCAGACACAGCACCTACCAGAGCGAGGGTGCCGTCTGTGCCGCGTAGTGAAGCACCTTGGAGCCGCTTAATGCTGAGCATCTAACTGTCCTGGCCCTGAGCCAACGTAGGACCGAGGATTCTCGGAGCCGGAAGGGACCTCATAACCCCTTCTCCCTGTGCTCATCGGGGACGCTTCATTTTCCCCTGTAGTACTTGTGGCAGATGGTTTTGGTTCCCCTGCTTTGCATGCTCCAGCAGTGGAGTGTGGGACACTCATCCCCAGAGACAGCCCATTCTGGGTTTGACAGTTTTGAGCCTTTGAAAAGTCCTTCCTTTCATCCAGTCAAACGTGTCTCCCTCCACCTCTCCAGCCTGCTTGGTGGTATTTTCAGCTGTTGGAAATGACATTGATAGGTGACTGCTTTTGATATCATCATGCCATAAACAAATTCAGACAGGTCTTTTTTGTGTGATTGAATGAAAAAATATGTATAACCTGATAGTGTCAATGCAGAATCGTAGGCTTTTAGGGCTGGAAGGTGTCAAGGATTATGTGATGAGCTGCCCCTTCCCATTTTGTCATCAGTGACACTGAGACCTGGAGAAATCCAGTAACTTCTCCGGAGTCACACACCTAGCTTGTAGCAGAAGCAGGACCAAAGCCTGGTGGACAGACTGTCCACGCAAAGGCCACATTTCTGTCCTGGGTGAGGTAGTGAAGGGAGAGACAAGGTATTGGCGTATTTCCGGTGGGGTCTGTTAGGGAGGAAGGTGTGAGGGTCAGGAGCCGTCGTGTCTTGCGGGAGACCCTGAAGATAGGTGCCCCTTTGTCTTTCCAGATATTGCCAACAAAGTCCTCCTGGCTCTGTTCACCTGCGAGATGCTGGTAAAAATGTACAGCTTGGGCCTCCAAGCATATTTCGTCTCTCTTTTCAACCGGTTTGATTGCTTCGTGGTGTGTGGTGGAATCACTGAGACGATCTTGGTGGAACTGGAAATCATGTCTCCCCTGGGAATCTCTGTGTTCCGGTGTGTGCGCCTCTTAAGAATCTTCAAAGTGACCAGGTAAGGAAATGTGGGTCCCACTGCAAATGTGTTATGAACAAGAGGCGGCGACCATCATTCCCCGGCAGGTGATGTTCTGCTCTGTCCCGCATGGGTGTTCTGAGCTCACACCCTCATCTTGACTTATAGGCACTGGACTTCCCTGAGCAACTTAGTGGCATCCTTGTTAAACTCCATGAAGTCCATCGCTTCGCTGTTGCTTCTGCTTTTTCTCTTCATTATCATCTTTTCCTTGCTTGGGATGCAGCTATTTGGCGGCAAGTTTAATTTTGATGAAACGCAAACCAAGCGGAGCACCTTTGACAATTTCCCTCAAGCACTTCTCACAGTGTTCCAGGTGAGTCCTCCCTCCGTTCCCCGAAAAGCACTTTGTGAGCAGCAGCTAAAACTCCTCTGCCTTCTTGTCTGCTCACACTCAGGAAGACAAAAGGACTCCCTTTTTTTCATATCTGCCCTAATGATAGCCTGGTAAATTTTGTGTCATTTAAGTTATTTGTTCTGCATCATCCTCCAGCTGTCTATGTTATGTGCTGTAATTTTTTAAAGACTTCTAGCTACATTATAAAATAATTTTAAAAAATGTTTTTCACACTCAAGCTCTTCTCAGAAAACTTTTTGATTGATTTTGTGAGGTTTCTTTGAAATAGACTCTAAAATTCTTTTTTCCTTTGCTACTTTTTGTTGGCAGGCTAGTTTATAATCTTAGTTATAATAGATTTACACAAGAAGCGAATTCTCATGCCTCTATTCTTTGGTGTGTAGTTGGAGGAATCAGAGTAGTAGGAACTGTGACAGCCATTGGCCCTTCTGTCCTCCTCCCGGTACGCAATGAGGACACACAGATTCTGAGGGTGCCTGTGCTGTGAGGCCTCTGCAGGCAGTGGCTGAGAAGGAAGCGGTGGTTGCAGAGAGGCACCGATGGCTCTGCCGCTCAGAGCAGCAGCACACGCTCCCCTCATTCTAAGCTGAGGTGCTCAAAACCCTCCTCCTTGGACAGGGTCTGATGGATAAGTTTAAAAGACCCACCTGTCCTCATTGCTTTTCCTGTGTGATGAGAGCTGCAGAGCCCTGCCAGAGAGGAAAGGCAGCAGACAGCTGGGTCCTGTGGTGGCCCTTTCCATGCCCAGCTCTCTGCCGTGAATGAGTCACTTACCCATTTCTGAAGAAATCCAGAGACCAAAGGGAATAATCTGGACAATTCTTTCCCACCTGGTCATTTTGAGGCATATATAATCTACTGTAAACCATAGTTTTGTTGTTTGAATTATACTTAAATTTTGGCTGCTAATCAGCCATTCTTTTTTTAAAATTTTTTCTTTCAGAGAAACTGGTGTCTTTCTTTTTTTTTTTTTTTTTTTTTTTTGGTAATGCATGCATATGGCACAAAATTCTAATGTTACAAATGAATAATAATTCTCCCAGCCAGCCACAAATTTCCTCTTCTAGGAAGCAACCACCATTAAACAGTTTCTTGTGTATGCTTAGATCTGCATTTTCTGATAGCTACAACTCAGTTAAGCTACCTGTAGGTGACTTTCCACAGACAGGAGCTCACTCGACGTGCCGTTTTGCATCTTGCTTTTATCACTTCAAGTGTCCTCAAGAGCCTTCCTGCTTGGTCCGTAAAAGGCTGCCCCTCCTTTGAAATGCTGTATCCATGCAGTGGTACAGATGTGCCATTGTTCATATGACCAGTCCCTTGCTGACAAGCATTTAGTTCTGTCCGGTCTTGGCCCACATAAACAGGGCTCTGGTAGGTGATCCTGAACACGCGTCAGAGGGCACATGTGTTGGCTGTAGATGTGTGGGACAAACTCCCAGAAATGGAATTGCTGCTTTAGAGGGTGTGTCCATTTTAAATGTTGAAACCCTTGCCCAAGTGCTCTCCTTCTGGTTGTATTAGCTCAGTCTCTTCACACTGCCCATTGCCTCACTGCCTCTCCCCTCAGTGGAGAGCATGCTTTGGGATGCCCGTCAGATAGGTGAAAATGGCGTTTCATTGTACTTTTAACAGATACTCCTCTTATCAGGAGTGAAGTTGAACATGTTTTCATATGACTCAGAGCCATCGGTAGTGCCTTTTCTGTGAATTACTTTATCTTTTCAAATCATTTGCCCATTTTTGTTTGGTTGTGATCCATAACAGTTTAAATTTTAAAAATATATAGTCCAGATTGAAGATAAAGGAGCTCTATCTGTCGTTGGAAGAGAGCATTTTTTTTCATTACTGTTCTTGTTCATCTGATTCTATTTCATCATGGATTGAATTATCAAGTATGATCAGCAGAGAAGATTAAATGTCAGGTCATTGGTGATATCTACTCTTGAGGTAGTTTTGTAAATTTACATGAGACATTTAGAATTTCCTGCTTCTGTAATTTCATAGGTATAATTATCCATTTCCACAGTTGATGGACTATGTGGAATGCTATGCAGCTGTTAAAAGAATGAGGTGCACCTTCTGACACAGAGGGTCTCCAGAGTATGTTGTTGAATGAAAAAACAAGCCAGTTGCAGAAAACTTTGCATAGCATGAAACCCTTTATGTCTGAAAACTCAGAGAAGACACCTAGTGCTTGTTTTCTTTGTTTGTAAACGTTTTTAAATCCGTAGTTGAAGGTTCCAGAGAGACACAGAAAGAGCATGCTTTCTGGAGAAGGGGCTAAAACTGGGCTGGGGTGTAACGAAAAAGCACGTTAAGTCTTGGCTGGGTGCGGTGGCTCACACCTGTAATCCCAGCACTTTGGGAGGCCAAGGTGGGCAGAACACGTGAGGTCAAGAGTTCGAGACCAGCCTGGCCAACATGGTGTAACACTGTCTCTACGAAAAATATAAAAATTAGCCAAGTGTGGTGGTGGTCGCCTGTGATCCCAGCTACTTGAAAGGCTGCGACAGGAAAGTCGCTTGAACCGGGGAGGCGGAGGTTGCAGTGAGCCGAGATCAAGTCACTGCACTCCAGCCTGGCGATAGAGCGAGACTCCATCTCAAAAACAAACAAACAAAACATAAGTCTTAAGTATAAGGTTATTTTTTTTTTCACTCAAAGAATTAACTTGTCTATTTGTGTAGTTAAAAAACAATGTTTTAGAAATTCCATGGGATAACAGATGGATTTGTTCAGTGCAAACTGGACTGTGAAAGGCAGCTTAAACCAGATCTAGGCAGCCACCGAGGGGCTCTGGAGAGTGACTGCGATTTGTGAATCCACCTGCTGGCTGATACCAGTTTGCCTTCTCAGATTCTGACAGGCGAAGACTGGAATGCTGTGATGTACGACGGCATCATGGCTTACGGGGGCCCGTCCTCTTCAGGAATGATCGTCTGCATCTACTTCATCATCCTCTTCATTTGTGGTAACTGTATCCTTCAAGCTGACCAGGCTTTGTTGTTGCCGTCGTTATCTGGTTTTGTTTTTCTTCCTCTGGGTTTCTCTGTGGTGATGGTGGTGGTAGTAGTTGTGGCAGGGAGATGAATGCCTTTACCGTATTAGCTCAATATCTGCTTTTCTTCCATGCTGCTGGGGGACAGCGTCCTGTAAGTAGAATTCCAGAGAGGCTTTGAGGGATGCGTTCTGGCTAAGAGAAGCAAGCCCAGGGAAGGAGTGTGAGACAGCACACGTGCTGGTCCCAGAGGTCACTCAGTTTGGCATCATGTCTCCTGTACAGGTCCTGAGGGATGGCTGAGCACAAGGCCAGGTGGTTCTTTATGTTATAATTATCGGGAGCTTAGGTGTCCATCTGTGACTTCTTAAGACCCTTCGTGACTGATGGGAGCCATCTTTGTGGACTGATCTGTGCTCCCTGGGCTAATTTCACCTTGCTGATCTGTCCATCTTTGGGGATCAAGTGTCCATTGGCTAGCTGCTAAATCATGCTGCGTAACTTCTCTCTGCCTTACTTTACTCCTTTTCCCTGTCAAGAGGCACTCTCTAATTCTAGACCTGGAATTGGCCCTTGGATCTGTATTTACCTCATTCAGACCCTTCCTGATCCTGCAGCCTTTGGTTCTCGATGTTTTATCTCCAGGTCCTCCATGCCTAGCACCAGACCTGGTACACAGAGGCCTTTAATGAATGTTTGATGCATGAACAGCATACACACACGGTACTACACCTGGGTCTTCACCCTTCCATTGTAAAAGGTCCTAATCTGAATTCTTCTAAGGGGGCCCAGATCTCTGTAGGTGTTTCCTCCTTTATCTTGTCTGGCTCACTGATAAATTTTCTTCAGTGTGGTAACCTCAGTGCAAACCTGCCCACTTTTCTACAAGGACAATGCTTTGTGCTATACGGTATTATATGAAAACCCCATCTCAACACATATACATCCTTCTAGTCCCTTGACTCGGCTCTAAGTCTTCCTCCACAGAGCCACCCCTGCCCTGTCTCCCACCCAGAGAGGTTTCTTCTACCTCTGAGCTCCCCCTCAGATTTTATCCACATCTCTCACTGCCTGTAGGTTCTTCTGTCTACTGGATTTTTATTTATTTATTATTTTTTTAGAAGGAGTCTTACTCTATCACCCAGGCTGGAGTGCAGTGGTGTGATCTCAGCTCACTGCAACCTCTGCCTCCTGGGTTCAAGTGATTCTCCTGCCTCAGGCTCCTGAGTAGATGGGATTACACGTGTGCACCACCATGCCCAGCTAATTTTTGTTTTTTTAATGGAGATGGGGTTTCTCCATGTTAACCAGGCCAGTCTGAAACTCCTGACCTCAGGTGATCCACCCACTTTGGCCTCCCAAAGTGCTGGGATTATAGAGCCACTGTGCCCAGCCTGTCTATTGGAATTTTGAGCGGGCATTCCTCCACCTCCCTAACTAGATGGATAAACTTCTTGAGTCAGGAATCTTTTTTGTATTCACATATCTCAGTAGAGTACAGGATCTTGCACATAGTTGGCACTTGGTAAATGAATGGTCATTCTTTTCTTTTTCTGCTGTCCTCATGGTTGACTCTCTAGGCCACAGCAACTTCCTGGGCTTAAATCTGCGGAGAAATAGTCCCTGGTGGTTGTCTGTGGTTGCATGTTGTTTTCTTTATAGCACGTGTGACTATATCAGAGGTGCTTAGTGAGCTGCTTATGCTCTGTCTTCCCCAACTAGAGTAGACATTCCGGTGTGCAGTGTTTCTTCCTGTGCCCTCAGCACCCACAACAGTGCCTGGCACATTAGAGGTGCTTGGTAGATCTTTTTGGATGAATTTCAGAGCATGCTACTCTTTAGGAGGGTCTGAGTAATACCTCTCAATGCAGATGATGGATTTTTCTCTGGGAAGTTGTTTGTTACAAGCTCGTAAGATCTTACTGTGGCTCATTACTCTGGATTTGCTTTCCACTACCCAAAGGAGTTGAGTGTCATTGCAAGACTAGAGAGATTATTGTTTCTTCACTGAGATCATGGAGGGAATACTCACTACAGCTAGTCTCATCACTAGCCCCTGTCTGAGTTACCATTACCCCAGGCCTAGCAGAGAAATGCTCATGTTACCAGGGCATCTTCAGCCCAGGACAAATTGCTTCCTGAGGCTCATTGCAGCTCCAGTTAAAAAATAGGCCAGCACGTCAAAGGCTTTTTGAGTCTTAATGTAATTCACTTATGTTTCTCTCCTCTTTAAAGCCTTGAATAGATTAGTCAGGCATGCTATTCCCTCACAGAGATCTCATCATCTGTTCCTTGTTAGGTTACGTTGGTTTACGTGTTCAGCAACCCATCCAAGGTAACAGACTGCACGGGACATATGGGACAGTGCTGTGCTGTGCTGCTCCTGTCTTGGGGTCTCTGGGCTCCTGCGGTTTTGCCTACAGATGGCCGGGCATCAGGCAGAGAGAAGCATTTGTCGCAGAAAGGGGCCTTCTCGCTTACTGCCCTCTCATCCCTGTGCTTCTCAAAAACATGCTTCACTGCTAATGGGTAAGAAACAGGCATCTTCTGATTTAGGAGTCTTGTTCAGAATACTTGTTAAAAATAAAAACATTCAAGAAAGTCATGTATATAACAATTATAGTAAGAGTGAAAAAACATGATAATTTGTTTAGTCACCTAACCTTTTATTGTGTTTTTTAACTGGAACTGCAATGAGCCTCAGGAAGCAATTTGTCCTGGACTGGAGAGGGCAAAAATCAAGTTCAGGTACAGTGATCAAAGATCGAGCTGCAGTGAGACTATTCACAATAGTCCAGCACCAGGTGGCAGTAAGTCAGGCATGTTATAGTCAGTCAGTGTTTGTGGAATGAAGGAATGAATGAGTTATCTGTAGACTCTGAAGGTTATTTCAAAGGAGAAATTCTCATACTATCTTGTGCAAGGGGATCATCATTTGAATAACTTGCAACCTTTGAAGTGGTCTCTTTTGGAAAGCACTCCCCTGAAGATATATGTTATAGTTGTAGTATGTGTTAAAAAAAAATTAAAAAACCAAACTACTTTGGTTTATATGTTTATATATAAACCATGTTTATATTATAGATCGTTGTATATAATGTATAACATAGCTATAGATACGTAGATGTTTGGACACACACACACACAGAGAAATGTTGAAATTAGTGGGTTTTCATGGATTTTAGTGAATCTTAATTTTACTTCTATAGACTGTCCTTTTACAGGTTTTTATATTTATTTTTGTTGTTGTTTCGTTTTGTTTGAAAAGCAGGGCTCTGGTAGTCTAGTTTTGCTGTGTGAGTATAACACTTGGGATAGTCACTTGCTACCAGCCTCCCAGGATGCAGAGGGGTGTGGCGTTGCCATTGTTTGGCCACATGTAGTTGCATTTAGTAGTGTGTTGTGCCCTTAAAAAGTTCAAACTAGATATTCTACTGAATGTCTTCTTGGCCATCGCTGTAGACAATTTGGCTGATGCCGAAAGTTTGAACACTGCTCAGAAAGAAGAAGCAGAAGAAAAGGAGAGGAAAAAGATTGCCAGGTAACCCCATTTTCCCCTGACATGTTTGTCTAGGGGCTGCGTGGGGAGCCCTCCCCCAAGTGCAGCCTGCCAGGCTCACCCCCGCATCATGGCAGCTGCAGCCCCCCAGGTTCCTGCTTTGTGGATCATGGTTGACCATGCACTGCAGACCAAAACGGATAGAATCTTGGGCAGAAGCCAGGCTCTTGGCTCTCATCCCTTGGAGCTGAGAGTGGGAGTCACATGTCCCCATGCTTAAAGAATCACTGCAGTTAATTTTGGCGTCATAAAATAAACGATGCATTCAATGCTGATTAGCTCTCAGATGAGAATTTTAATAAGATGATCTGTGTAATGAATCCATTGCATTGAGATTACCAGGAAGCTCTGAGTTTGGATTGTGCTAGGCTCTTGTGGTTAGTGTTGTTTCTAATTAAATTCTGTCCTTCATTGGAGCATTGTTGATTCAGAATCCTGATTAGCATATTTATACAGAGTAACATGGTTGTTTAGTTTCTTGTGCTCTTTTCTCTTCTCTTTAGAAAAGAGAGCCTAGAAAACAAAAAGAACAACAAACCAGAAGTCAACCAGATAGCCAACAGTGACAACAAGGTATGTGTTCTAAGATACTTCTCCCCTTTTTGTTTCAAAGTGATTCTGTTGGTATCTCCATACATGTACCATTTACACTGTGGAAGTGTCTTGTGTATCATTCTTGTAATATTTTGATGTGAAGAATATAGCACACCATATAGACCCTGGCTTCCCAGGGGGGTTCTGGTTGAATTTAGGCAATTAGCTGTGTTCACTGATATTTCAGAAGAAAACCAATATGATAAAGATTTGACTAGTTTGACCACTTTTGTTTTCTTTATTGGAATTGTGCAATCAGGCTCGACCCGTGGTCAGACAGGTGTCCCCAGATGGTGATTCTGCTTCAGACAGAAGTCCTAAGGGCAGGTGAGGAGAAGGCTGGTTAAGCCCTGACCCAGTCGTAGTTAGCCAGCATCATCCAGGGCATCACATTAGCAGCTTCATTTTTAATAGAGGTCTGTTTCCTGAGGTAATCCCAGGGGTCAGGTGGCTTCAGGGCTACACTGTCAAACTTAATCCCATTTATGACAGCCCTGGCTGTGTTGTTCTTTCTTTGTTCATCGAGTTGATAAATGCTTACCGAGTGGCTATCATGTGTCAGACACTTGGGATTCAGGAATGAAGAAGACAGGTCCCTGCCTTCATGGGGCTCACAGTCTGGCAGGAAGACAGGAGTGTGAGATGCGTTATCACATGGTATGAGTGACCGCTGGCACAGGGCAAGGACAGAGCCCTGGATGATGCTGGCTAACTACGACTGGGTCAGGGCTTAACCAGCCTTCTCCTCACCTGCCCTTAGGACTTCTGTCTGAAGCAGAATCACCATCTGGGGACACCCGTCTGTCCCTGCACACCCACATACAGACGCAACTTTGGGGAGGAATCCATGCCCTATGCTGGACTGCCAGGGTGACTTCTCCTCTGTGAAGTGCATTTTAGTTAGTCTCCCCTCCTCCTAAGATGTCTCTGTCATCCTAGGTTACAATCGATGACTATAGAGAAGAGGATGAAGACAAGGACCCCTACCCACCTTGCGATGTGCCAGGTATGGTGGCAGAGGCCGGAGACGCTGGCTTTGCTGTGTGGCTTTGCTACTGCTCTGTGACCTGCTGAGTCTGCGGCCAGCCAGCACAGCAGCGTGTACGTGAGCTGCTGAGGCCACCAAGGCCGTGGAACCAGTTAGCTCCCCTTTTTCCCATGGTCACAGGCAGCATGTGTCACCCAAATTCCAGGTGATGGGGAGGGAAAGTGCAGGTGGGTCAGGGCAGTCCCAACTTCTGCTGGGAGACTGGTCCAGGAGACCCACCGGTGTTAGCGCTCACCTTTTACATTTGACTGGCGCCTTTATTGGTTGATATGGGTGGGACTGTGGAGTTGAGAGCCTAATTGCTGATTGAGACTAAAAGTCCCACACAGTTTCTCAGGCCAGGGTGAACCAGGAGGTTACTGGGGAAACAGCCAGATGCTGGGAGGTTGGCAGTGAGAATCCCAGCACCGCCACCTTTCATCTGTGGTCAGATCTTATCCTGGTGGGAATCTCATCATTCCCACGAACTAAACATGCTCACCAGATGGGGACACTTCTCAGCAACCCTCACCCCTGCAACACACACTCAGTCCATATTCTGAAGGAGCAGGAGGGTTTTGATTCACGTAAGCAGGTAGATGTTGTTAAAGTTTAAGCCAAATTTGCATGTGAAATTAAGAATAATTCAAACCCATATGTAGTCTTTATTTCATGCCTATAAAAAAGGTATTTCATTTAAAGTAGGGGAAGAGGAAGAGGAAGAGGAGGAGGATGAACCTGAGGTTCCTGCCGGACCCCGTCCTCGAAGGATCTCGGAGTTGAACATGAAGGAAAAAATTGCCCCCATCCCTGAAGGGAGCGCTTTCTTCATTCTTAGCAAGACCAACCCGTAAATACTCCCCTTCTAGTCTCTCATGGCTGCCTCTTGCCAGTGACCCTACAGGTTGCTTGAGGGTGGCTCGGGTGGGGGTGAGGGGAAGTGGTTCACAGCCCTTTCTGAACCTGAGTGTCCCTGGCGCCCTCACCCAAGTCCCCTCCAACCCCTCTCTCCTCCACTGTTGCTCTTGCTCTCAGCTCATCTCTTCCTAGCTGCCTCCTTCCCGCAAGGGTGTGACCAGGTCCTGGGAGGAGCTGCATTCTAGATTCTCCTCCCTGCCTTCACCCCTGCGTGGGGACAGCAATGGGGAAAGCCTTGTCCACCCCAGCATATTCCAATTGGAGCCCACTGCTCTGGTGTTCCATGCTTCGGCCAGCCATGGAAATGTTTTCTAACGAGTGGATCTTCTGTTAGGATGCCTTGTGGGATGAGAATTTTTGTGACCAAGGTCTGCAGAGCATCCTCATCCTCACAGATCCCCCACTTCATTGATCAGTTTTCCCAGTTGAGTTGTATCATCATAAAGTCATATTGCACAGTGATATTTTATAGGTTGTAAGTATTCAGTTCAGCTCTATGATAGCCTACTTAAAATAGCATTTCTCATGTTAAAATGATAAGGTGCTCACAAGGAACGGGGCAATGACTCACAAGTACTATAAGAGGAAGATGTTTATTTACTAGCTAGTTTCTAGGTTTTAAATCATCTGGGACTGAGTGGAATGCTAGGGGAGATAAACGGCTCCTGGAAAGGTTTCTAGAATTGCAGAAGTAGTTCTTGGCTGTCAGAGAACAACTCTGTATCATTCATTGGCCCTAGGGAGACACAGGTGGGAAGCAAGGCCTGCTGGCATCCTCAGAGATATGAAGATACGATGGTAGCTTTTACAGCTCACCACTGTTTGGGTGTCCTTTAAAAAAGAAAGGTTATTAAACTGATATTGCTGACACCTACAGCCCCGTCACACACACACACACACACACACATATATATATATATGTGTTGAGGGAATGGACTTATTTTCACCCAAAGCCGCAAAGCACTCCTGCCCTCACTAGCTTCGAAGTTCTTCCCCAGACTCAGCTGCTAACCACCTTCAGGTCCTCTGGGGGATACGCCCAGCATTAAATAGGCCTTTTGGCAAAAGGCAGGACTTAAAGTGAGGGGTCACCTTCACATAAGGTTGACTCCAGTTTTGAAAGTGGAAAAATATTTTCAAAGGAAAACCTATCTGTAGGCTTATAAGCCTCCTACAGACTACACATAGGTTTGTATACATATCCACACACACACACTTTAGCATTTAAACATGTACATATATATTATATATATGTATACACACATACGTATACTTTACCATTTAAACATACATGTTTTATGTATACACGAATATGTATATACATACGCATATATGTATATATACATACATGTGTGTGTATATATATGTTTAAATTCTAAAGTCAAATATTGAGGGTAAGGATAGCCAGTTGCTACCAGGTGCAGGGCACATTGGGGACAGCAGCGAGGTTCTGATGGCCCAGAGAGCCAGAGCCATCGTTTGAGCCCAGGTGTCGAGCATGAGCTGCCCTCCTTAGCTTCATGAGACCACAGGACTTGGTGAAAACTCTCATGCTGGGCCATGAGATCCTTGCATGTTAGCAAATGATGCTGCAAACTTCACCTTCTGAGGACTGCTTGTGGGTCCACTCCAAAATTTAAAAAAATAATGATAACATATATTACAAAATCTGCAGACAACCAGAGATGTCCTGAAGCCTCAGTTACTGCAGGCCCCTATAAACAGTATGAACTTGCACCTGCAGGACAAGCCTGGGATTCATCTCATCCTGTGTGAACTGTCGAGGGCAGGCCTGGCCTCCGTTTCTTCTCTCAGTCAGGGAAGATAAACAGATGAGCTTCTTGTCATAATGGAAAAACTTCAGTCATGTAGACCTGGATCAATTCTGCCCCTGGCCTTACTAGTGTCCTTTAGAATTCTCTTATTAAGCCTCAGTTTCCCCATCTTGAGAAAGACAACAAGCCCCACTTCCAAGGACTCAGTGTGGCGCCCCCAGCCCAGAGTTGACACACCACACATGGTGCACAGGGGCTGCTTTTGGTGGGCTTCGTGGGGCTGACAGGTTGCTCAGGTGTGCCGGAGAGAGGGCACAGCAGACAACTGCCCTCTGCCTGGCATCTTGCTGCACTGGCCCCGCACTCTTAAGGACCCAGTGTGTTCCACCCTCTCTGGGACTGTTTCCAAGCGGCTGCTTTTCCCTGCAGGATCCGTGTGGGCTGCCACAAGCTCATCAACCACCACATCTTCACCAACCTCATCCTCGTCTTCATCATGCTGAGCAGCGCCGCTCTGGCCGCAGAGGACCCCATCCGCAGCCACTCCTTCCGGAACACGGTAAGTCCCCAGGGTGAGGTTTGCTCTGGGATAGCCCTGGACTCTCTCCGGCAGAGGCCACTGTGGAGATGGGAGCTGTGGAGGCCCCGCAAGGTGACAGCTAGAGTAGGTCTTTCCTTCAGCTGGGGACGTTGGCTGTTTCCAGTTTGTAAGTGCCAGAGAGCTTGCGTTATAGCTGAATACATCTGAATGGAATCATTAATTTAGAACCTCATCTTAGATACTCTGCAGGAATGGTCAGTGAATTCAGGGAGGCTGCTTCTCCTCCTCTTTCCTCCCTACTGCCAATATTTAGGCCCTCCTTTCCCTCCCTGCTCAGGTTTATACTCACAGGTTTTGAGATTCATGCTTCATGGATGCACACGGCAGGGAGGAAGCAGAATTCAAACCAGGCATGCCACATGCCCAGGCTAAGGTTGGGGGCAAGATTCCTATGTCATGTAGACTTAACTACACGAAGCTGCTAGGCTCCACAACTGAGGAGAAATACAAGTTAGGGAGATGATAGGATGTCGAGTTGAGGTGTTCAGTGGAGAAGAACGTTAGGCCAGGTGCACTGGCTCACACCTGTAATTCCAGTGCTTTGGGAGATAGAGGGGAAGGATCACTGAAGAACAGGAGTTCAAGACTAGCCTGGGCAACATCGTGAGACCTCATCTGTACAAAAAATTAAGAAATTAGCTGAGTGTGGTGGCACACACCTGCCATCCCAGCTACTCAGGAGGCTGAGGGAGGAGGATCGCTTGGGCCCAGGAGGTCGAAGGTGCAGCAAGCCATGTTTGTACCACTGCACTCCAGTCTCAGTGATACAGTGAGACCTTGTCTCAAAGAAAAAGAAAATAATACATAATGAATGTTAAAAAAGTTCCTTCTCTGGGAAGATTATGTTATGTATTTCACAAGTATCTCCAAAGGAAGTGCTAACCTTGGCCCCAGAGAGCCAGTATTAAGTTTGAGTAACTTCATTAAGCTGAGTGCACCAGGCAGAGCCACTCGGACCCTTACATGTTAACTTGGCTGTTTACAATGTTACTTTTCATTGGTAGAATTAGGAATATGCAAAGAGTTATTAATTGGCTGGATGTGGTGGCTCATAGCTATAATCCCAGCATTTTGAGAGGCCAGGGCAGTAGAATCACTTGAGCCCAGGAGTTCAAGATTAGTCTAGGCAATATAGTGAGACCCCATCTATATAAAAATTTAAAACTTAGCCACACGTGGTGGCGCATGCCTGTCCCAGCTACTTGGGAGGCTGAGGTGGGAGGATTGCCTGAGCACAGGAGGCTGAGCCTGAAGTCAGCTGTGTTCACACCACTGTATTCCACCCTGGGCGACAGAGCAAGACCCTGTCTCTGAAAAAACAAAAAGATACAAACAAAAAGAACTCTAGATTTTGGCGTGGCAGAAGTGGCTGTCCAGTTAGCTCTCGTATCCATGGGTTTGGCATCCATGGATTCAACCAACCACAGATAGAAAATGTTTGGGGGTGGCCAGGCGTGGTGGCTCATGCCTGTAATCCCAGCACTTTGGGAGGTCGAAGTGGGTGGATCGCTTGAGGTCAGGAGTTTGAGACCAGCCTGGCCAGCATGGTGGAACCCCATCTCTACTAAAAATACCAAAATTAGCCAGGTGTGGTGGTGCGCAGCTGTAGTCCCAGCTACTTGGGAGGCTGAGAATTGCTTAATACGGGAGGCGGAGGTTGCAGCAGTGAGCTGAGATCACACCACTGCACTCCAGCCTGGGCAACAGAGTAAGTAAGACTCTGTCTCAAAAAGGAAAAAGACAAAAAATTTGGGGGAAAAATGTACTGAGTTTGTGCAGATTTTTTTCTTGTCATTTCCTAAACAATTTACATGGCATTTACATGACCTTGGGTATCTTGAGAAATCTAGAGATGATCTAAGGTCTACAGGAGGATGTGCATAGATCATATGCAAACACGACACCATTTTTATATCGGAGACTTGAGATTTTGGAGTCTGAGAGGGTCCTGGAACCAATCCCTTATGGACACCAACTGTACTAAGAAAACAAGTCAAGGGACCAGGAGCAGTGGATCACACCTGTAATCACAGTACTTTGGGAGGCCGAGACGGGCAATCACTTGAGGTCAGGAGTTCAAGACCAGCCTGGCCAACATGGCAAAACCCCATTTCCACTGAAAATACAAAAATTAGCTGGGCGTGGTGGTGTGCACCTGTAATCCCAGCTATGCATGGGGCCGAGGCAGGAGAATCACTTGAACCTGGGAGGCGGAGGTTGCAATAAGCTGAGATCCTGCCATTGCATTCCAGCCTCAGTGACAAGAGCAAAACTCTGTCTCAAAAAAGCATACAAACAAACATACAAGCAAGTTGAGGGTTTTCTGTTAGTTGTCAGTTTTGTAACTTAGAGATGGTGCCCGCCAACTGTGTCTATGTTGAAAGGAAACTTGCACCTAAACTGGCTCTTGCCGCAGCAGCCCCACCTTAGCTGTGCAGCTTACTTGGCACTGAAGACCATTCAAAGGTAAGACAGCTAGAAGCAGCAGCCTGTTGACTCTCAGGCCTAGATATTATCATGCAGTTTCAGATTATTACCAAGAAACCCAACCAGCAGAGGGAGGCTGGCAAGTGTGCAAGGCCATCAGGTGTCCCTGGCTTGCTGGTGGGTGCCTTTTTCTGAGCATCAGATTGTTAGAAATTTTAGGATTAAGACACACCAGCACATCTGTGCCCCCAGGACTCTGTTGGGGCAACCAAGCCTCATGCTGTTGCTTTCCATTTCTGGAGCCTGGCAAGCCCAACCTATCAGATTTATGAAACACGCACTCTGATATGAAGAGAAAAAGTACTTTCCCCGTGGTGCATGTTAGTGTCAATATAAAGAGGAAGGCACTGGGCCTGTCTTGATTTGTCCCCACAAATTAGGGTTTTTGTTAGAGATTTTTTTTGTTTTGTTTTGTTTTGTTTTTTGTTTTTTTTTTTTTTTGAGGCGGAGTCTCGCTCTGTCGCCCAGGCTGGAATACAGTGGCCGGATCTCAGCTCACTGCAAGCTCCGCCTCCCGGATTTACGCCATTCTCCTGCCTCAGCCTCCCGAGTAGCTGGGACTACAGGCGCCCGCCACCCTCGCCCGGCTAGTTTTTGTATTTTTTAGTAGAGACAAGGTTTCACCGTGTTAGCTAGGATGGTCTCGATCTCCTGACCTCGTGATCCGCTCGTCTCGGCCTCCCAAAGTGCTGGGATTACAGGCTTGAGCCACCGCGCCCGGCCGTTAGAGATGATTTTGTTGCTGTAAATGCCCCAATAGAAGAAAGACCTCTGTGTCATTTCATCCCGTCATAAAAAAAGGACACAAGGGCGGTGTTTGGGGAAAAAACAGCATTAGGTGACAAACTAGGCCAGGAGCTAGTCTAAAATACGCATTGCCAAGGGATTAATTTACATGGGGGCTTCATGTCTTATTTTTAATTATAATTGCTTCTCCATAAGTTTATTTCCCTGCTGCCTTACCCAAAAATGTTGCTGTTCTTCCTAAAAAGATGTACATTTGTGTATGTTTATTGGCTTTTAGATTCTGCAGTGTTTGTATGTTTTTTTAACCTTAGCCGAATTCTTCTTTTAAAAAAGAGAGTGAGAGAATGCAAGCCGAGTGAGGGAAAAAAAACAGCTTAAATCTCAACTTCAGCCCGGGCGCCAGGCTGGCCTCGTAGACTTGTAGGCTGCAGTGTGTTTCTGAGCTACTTGATGCTTTCCACGTTAATATTCTCACTGTGACCTAGGAAGGAGTAAGGAGAAGATGGCTGAGGTCTGCTAGTGCATGGGAAGATACCTTCCATTGCCTGGCCGAGAAACTCTGTTACACAGGAGTTCGTAAGTCCAAAACCAGAAACAGTTTGGAAAATGAATACCCTCTGAAGAGAGAGACTGGGCTTGAAGCAGAGGTCCTCACCTTATTGTGACACAGCCCCCAGGCGACTCCTCTACCTACAACACCTCACCCCTGTGGCTCTCCACTGGCATACCCCAGGTCTACTCCTTGCTCAGCGGTGCCTGTGAGTGGCTGCGTGGCCTATGCGTGTGTCCACTCCCTGCTCCCAGCAGCCACATCTGTTAAAGGATTAGGCCTGGGTGGTCTCCACAGTCCCTTCCAGCTCTGCTCTCTTCAGTTCTTTCAAAGCCATAGATCATAGTTGTCATGAAGATCAGTGGCCAAGACCAACTCACCTTTGCAGATAAGGCAAGTGCTGTGGTCAGAAGCTCCCTGTGAGCAGATTTCTTGCTGCTGGTCCACTTGCCTCCACGGCTCCAAGGAGAAGCAGGGACCCCAGAAAGGGCTAGCAGGACTCTGTCGATGGGGTAATAGATGGTATTGTCACCAATGTGGATAGAGTTGCCTGGACTGAAAATTCAAAGACCAAGTCAGTCTGTTATTTGAGTGGGCCCAGCAAGGTTTAAAAAAAAACCCCTCAGTTTAGAGAGAGCAGTGTTAGATGCAGAACAATGGGCAGGAGGAAGGCAGTCTGTAAAACCATCCCTTGCAGACTTAGCCAGCCCCGCGCATGGGCGGGGAAGGGTGCTGACGACCTGATTACACAGGCTGGAATGCAAGGGAGCATGTGGAAACCACTGGGTCTGACGGATGCCACTGCTGTCTTCATTTATGCTTCTCCACCGATCTGATGCTCAGATGAAGGGCAATATACTTCATTCAGCCAGAAACGCGGTTAAAAATCCAAAATGTGTATAAGCCTCTGATTTATCTGGTGCCACAAGTCATTTGTAGATGTAGTGCTCTCTGATGAGGAAAGCTTGTTAACAAAGCACTCTCAGAAATGAGCCTCTCTGCCTGTCCAAGACACAAGACCGGGAAGCAAGTCAGGGTGAGTGGTTAAAGGAGGTCAGGATTCTCAAACGCTCTTTGGGAATGACGTAATTGACCAAAGTGGGCATTTACCAGCGGCTCTGCACTAACCTTCAGAATGGCGGGGTTTTCCTGGGAGGATGGGTCTCTGACTGCATGGGGGGTTTCTGCCCATAAGCGTGCAGCTATCAGAGTTTGTCTGAATGCCTTTTCTCACTCCCACATGTTGTGCCTTGCAGATACTGGGTTACTTTGACTATGCCTTCACAGCCATCTTTACTGTTGAGATCCTGTTGAAGGTAATGGATTTTCCTTGATCTTCACATACTCCACAGCAGCTGGAGCAATAATAGTTGCACTTCTTTGTTTGCCTTCCAGATGCTAGGTTACGCAGACTATGTCTTCACTGGTACTTTTGCATTTGAGATCATTTTGAAGGTAACAGGTTACCCGGCAGTGTGTTTTAAGGGCTGCTCCTGTGTGTGACACACAGGAAAGAAGCGTGGAGTGGTTTTGATTTTTTATGGGTTTTTTTGTCTTTTGTGGTCGAGCTAAGTTTTTTTTTACCAAAGGATTTTTTTTTCCTGTGACCATTACAACTTGTTTTTGCTCTTTCTTTTTAATCTTTGAATGCGTGTAGGACCTACTCTGGCTTCATGATAGTGGTTGACAATTATATTTTGCTTCTTTAAAAAAATACCCTCTGGAATTTGTCAACCGATAATAGATATATATCACGGTGTGTGAACTTTTTTCCACCCTTTCTGACATCAAAGTCAGAGGAAAAGCATTTATCCTCTGAAGAGGATGTCTCTCTTTTTGTTTCTCTAGCTGCATTGTGTTTTGGGGGCCTAAAATAGTAACACGCTATTTTCTTGCAATAGGATTTGCAAGATGACTTGGGTCTATTTGTGTTAAGGTATTTTCTGTCTGTTTTAATGGATGGGCTTACATTTACACAAAAGGAGCGCCCTTTGGCCAGGGTGACCTAAATGTACTGCCCATGCATGAGCTAATAGCTGCCATTGCTGCATGTGGTTTGCGTACTGACTGTGAAGTCTGCCCCATGGGAGCCCATTCCTTATGTGCTTAGAGTGCTGGAGACCACAGCAAAGCTCCAAGAACCTATCCACAACTGGCCAAGAACCACAGGGCGTGGGTCATTGTGGTTCTGGGAGAACGTGGCCCATCAGAACTGTCAGGGTAACCATCTCCTAGCAGGGAGACAAGCTGGGAAATGAAGACTTTCAACCATGGTTTTCTTTAAGCCATTGGGGGATGTTTTGTGTGTGCAACTCAGGCAAAATGTATTTTGCATTGGACTACTGTGGAACTTGGGCTCTTTACAAAATCTTATATAAAATGAAACCTCAATGTCAGGGAATGAGGTGGTTAGTTTTTTGAGGTTGGTTTTTTAAATTTTTTTATTTTTTGGTTCATGAACAGCATTTTAAAGAAACACCTTTCTTTAAAATCTTCTAAAAATTTGAGTTCATTTTCCTGCCTTTAAGCCAATGAATTTGTTTGACAGTTCTCCTGAGTCAGAAGTGTGCAGTGGGACAGTGACCAGCTCTTGTTGATGAGGCCTCTGTGGGAGGACCTGTGGATGCAGAATGCACGTGGTGGGGGTCAGAGGGGTGCCACCAGAACACTCGGCTTCTGCCTCAGCTTCTTGGTTTTAGAATTTGACGTCATTTCAAAGTGAATGGGGATATGTTCTACTTAGTCTGTTAGCCTGGTTAATTGAGGTTTTATTTTACTCTCCACATTTTTAAGTTGTTAAATGAATATAGTTACTCATGGGCTTTGGGGAAAATTAAACACAGATTATTTAAAAGGAAAAAAATGATTGTTACTTTTTAATTTCTGTAGAATTGCTTCACTGACTTAAATCTTCTGAGTCATTCTTCATTTTGAAGGTATTTTAGAGAATGGAAAATAAGCTAAAACAAGAAGGATTCAGAAAATGGAGACTCATCCGGAAGTGTCTAGTATCTGAGGCTGTGGTTCCTGGTGGCCTTGGGGAGATTTGGAAGGCTGTTTGGTTATTTGCTTAAGCTCTATGAAATTACCATTTTTGTAGGTCAAAAAGGGTTAAACACTGGCGATTTCATAAGGTTCAATGTAATATTTCCCACCTCTACCTCTCTTATACCGTACTTATCTGAGCCTTCTCTAACCTTTTTTGTTTTAAAATATGTATTTTGCTATTTCTTACTTTGGGGAACTAACTCTTTGGGAAACTCTTTTTTCCATCACCTATAGAAATCTCACTGGAGCACCCATAATATGTGCTCCAGGTACATATGGCAGGTGAGCACAGAGTCGTGAGACTGGCTCAGGTGAGATGCCACCTGGCATCCTAGCCATGCCTGACACATGTCATCAGACTTGGAGGAATTGCTTAAGATGGGTGTGTCATTAAAGACCATTAGGAACAATAAGGGGCCTATGTGGAAAAGTGATGTAGGTTCATAGAGCCTGGGAGCCCTGAATTCAAGCCCCCACTGGGAAGGCTTAATTGAAACAAGGTAGGCTCTACCAGGGCCTCAGAGGGGCCAGAGCCAGCGCTTTGTGGGAAAGTGGGCTGTCTGGGCAGCACTTAACCTTTTGACGAATGTAGTCGTGTGGAGCCTCTCTTAGACAGGCTCTTTGGACATGCCAACAGTGTGTTCATATTTGAAACCTGTGATGGCTGTAATAAAGCCTAAATTGGTTTCTTCTTTTAAAATGTATCCAAAATAAGCTACCCCCTTTTGATTTTTGTTTGAACAAATCATCCGGTGGCTCAGCCCCATTGGTTTACATTTCTGACTGCTTAATGCACGCTTGTTAACGAAGTCATACTTTACTTCAGATTTTGTAAAGAGCCCAGGTTTCTTTTCCTCTGGAGAGAAAAAGTGGTAAATCACCCATGATTTGCTTCTAGATGACAACTTTTGGAGCTTTCCTCCACAAAGGGGCCTTCTGCAGGAACTACTTCAATTTGCTGGATATGCTGGTGGTTGGGGTGTCTCTGGTGTCATTTGGGATTCAGTAAGTATTCTGGGGTGTGTGCCCAGAACTGTTGGGCTGAATGGTTTGTGTAAGGGATTTTAACATAATTGATAAAGGCTAGGCATCACTTTCATGATTTAGTTATATAGGTTTATTTAATTTGCTTGCATTCCAGAAAGCATTGAGACAATTCATGTTTTCTTTTGGGGTTGTGTGTGTGTGTGTGTGTGTGTGTGCGTGTGTGCGCCTGCTGCTAGGTTGAGCTTATTACTCTCGGTGAAATTTGCTTTCAACTGAGGTAAAAGAGGTCTTGACTAGGAGGGAGGGAATCTAGGTTCTAGTCCTGGTCCCTCCAAAGGCTGATTCCAGGGCCTTAAGCGTGTCTTCTCTCAGGAACCCTGTGCCCCTTTTATATAGGAGGGGCTGGGGCCAGGTGGCCTCTCAGTTATTCCAGCTTGGATATTGAAAACTTCCTTTGATTTTCAGGGTATAGAACCTCCTAGGACTTTTTCTTTGGCCTCTAAAATGTTTCAGCTAGGGGGGAGCCAAGGCTGAAAGTCAGGGCCCCAGGTCTTTTCCATGGCATTTAGCAATTTCTGGTGGGAACAGCCATTGCTGAGTACTGCTCGCCATCCCCAGGGGTGTAGGGCAGAGGCTCCAGTAGAGCATCAGGTGTGGCCTTGCTTTCTTGCTGACCTGTGAGCACTTCTGTTCAGATGCTGAACATAGAATATCCCCCATGTGAGCACACATGCACACATATGCCCTCTAAGCTAAAGAGAAGTGGAAAGGACCTAC
The DNA here is from genome assembly GCF_002776525.5 of Piliocolobus tephrosceles. Lineage (NCBI taxonomy): Eukaryota > Metazoa > Chordata > Mammalia > Primates > Cercopithecidae > Piliocolobus > Piliocolobus tephrosceles. The sequence continues at coordinate 82,713,173 of NC_045435.1, read as the reverse complement.
CCTCCTAGGAAGACCAAGAACCTCTGCCTGGAACAGCCCTCTGTGGTCCTCCTCGCCTCCCACTGAGGGAGCCCTGTGATCATAGCTTGGAAGGCCATTTGCATTAACATCTTTGCAGCTCCTATTAACTCCCAGGCTGTTCATGTCCTCTCCAGCTGCAGTCTTGCCCACTTCCTCCTGAGCACGTGCTCTGACCACACACGGCCATCTGGGGTGCAGCAGAAAGCTGCATTCTCTTGTATCGCATCCTTGTACATGCTGCTCCCTCACACTGAGCCCCCCTCCCTATTGTCCTTGCTAACCCCTACTCCTCCTTTGGGACTCACCTGGCTATCACCATCCCCACCCTAGAGTCCTTCCCAGGCTCCTCCCAACTCCCACAGGTTGTACTCCCCTGGCCAAGCACACCACATTTACCCCCATCATGAGCCACACTGGGTTGGAACTGCCCATCTCTCCACCAGACTCTGAGCTCCTTGAAGGCCAGAGAAGCCCCAGTGCCAAAGTGGTACAGCAGGCCTCCAACCTTAAACAGAAACAAACCATCTATGAAGCCTAAAAGCCAGTCACTACCTAGCGTTTACAGTGAGTGGAAAGAACAAAGAGAGTTCACGAGTTATGTCTCTGCCAAGGTTAGCTGTGCACCTGTCACCTCTGGGAGTGCCGTGGGCTGGGCTTGGGAGGTGCTGCCTCGTGTGGGCGGGGAAGAGAGGTTGCCTCTGAGTCACGGAGAGAGATCAGCCCAGCACCACATGGATCCCATGCTAACTGTGCAGGGATACTAAAGTGAAGATCCAGTGAAATGGTGAATCTTAAAGCATCCTGTCCATTTATAACATGCCCTGCCTGCCATCTTTCTGCTCCTTCCCTAGATCCAGTGCCATCTCCGTTGTGAAGATTCTGAGAGTCTTAAGGGTCCTGAGGCCCCTCAGGGCCATCAACAGAGCCAAAGGACTTAAGGTTTTGATTCCTCTCCTCCAGGCTGGGCTGGCTTGGGTTGGGGTTGGCTGTAATTACTGGCTCTTCTGGGCAGAGCTGAGCTGAGGCCTGATGGATTTTTAAAGTGGGTTATAAGGACCTTTCTAACCAATTCAGCCACCTGTGCCAAGTTCTAATGGCATGTTAAAAATTATGATTTATTTTCTTTATTTTTGGTAATTGAAGATGTTTTTCTTTATAATTGTTGTTCATTTATTACCTTTTTGTTAGTGGTTCTTTGTGTTTATTTTAATCTTTCAGTTTTCATGTAGACTGTATAAAAGGCTACTGGGTTTCTTTTTTTTTTTTGAGACGGAGTCTGGCTCTGTGGCTCAGGCTGGAGTACGGTGGCGCCATCTCTGCTCACTGCAAGCTCCGCCTCCCGGATTCACGCCATTCTCCTGCCTCAGCCTCCCGAGTAGCTGGGACTACAGGCGCCCGCCACCGTGGCACCTGGCTAGTTTTTTTGTATTTTTTTAGTAGAGACGGGGTTTCATCGGTTAGCCAGGATGGTCTCGAGCTCCTGACCTCGTGATCCGCCCGTCTCGGCCTCCCAAAGTGCTGGGATTACAGGCGTGAGCCACCGCACCCGGCCAGGCTACTGGGTTTCTGTATTCCTCAGTCATTTATGGGTGGGGACCCTTTGGGCCCATGTGCCAGGCAGCACTGCACCTGTAGCATTTCTTCTTTTTTGTTTTCTTTCTTTCTTTTTTTTTTCCCCCCAAAATGGAGTCTTGCTCTGTCGCCTAGGCCAGAGTGCAGTGGCATGATCTTGGCTCACAGCAACCTCTGCCTCCCGGGTTCAAGTGATTGCCCTGCCTCAGCCTCCCAAGTAGCTGGGATTACAGGCGCCAGCCACCACGCCCAGCTAATTTTTGTATTTTTAGTAGAGATGAGGTTTCACCATGTTGGCCAGGCTGGTCTCAAACTCCTGACCTCAAATGATCTGCCCTCCTCTGCCTCCCAAAGTGCTGGGATTATGTGAGCCACTGCACCCGGCCAAAACAGAAACTCTTGGCTGATGTTAGCTCACCTCGAGGCCAAAATCACAAAGGAGAGTCACGCCCCTCTGCCCTCTCCACAGCACGTGGTCCAGTGCGTCTTCGTGGCCATCCGGACCATCGGCAACATCATGATCGTCACCACCCTCCTCCAGTTCATGTTTGCCTGTATTGGGGTCCAGTTATTCAAGGTAGAGGAACTGCCTCCAAGCATAAAACTCAGGTGGATTTCTTTAAGGAGAAGCCTGCATTTACTTGACTGACTTGACTGCCTGTCTGTTTTGTACCCAGGGGAAGTTCTATCGCTGTACGGATGAAGCCAAAAGTAACCCTGAAGAATGCAGGTGAGCGTCCTGAGAGTGGAGTGGGGAACTTAGAAGAGCAAATAGCAGACTTCAAGGATTCACACATGTTGGCACGTCAGAAGTTTTGGTCATGAAATAAAACAGGCCTGTATGCTCAGCTTGTGGGTGGATAGATGGTGTTTGTTTTTCATTGAGGTGAAACTCACGTAACCTCAACTGTTTTCAGTATACAGTTCCTTAGCATAGAGTATCCGCGGCATTGTTGTGCAACCAACACCTCTATCTGGTTCCAAACTTTTTGTCATCCCAAAAGAATGGATAGATGGCTTTTGTGGTAGAGAATCTATAAATGGTGGGAGTTGGGGGAACCCTGAAATAACAATTATGAAATGCCCCAAATAGCTTCCATGACAGCCATGTAGATAATTTCCCCAAATCAGAACTTGAAACTCAACTCTCTGGTGTTCGGGAGCTGGCTCCCTCTTCTGGCAGACTTTCTAGACTTCCTCTCTCCTGGCTCCTGTTACCTACATCTTGGCCATATTTCCATAGACAAGAATTGGCAGAGGAGAGACAAGGTGGGAGATATTCATGCCTCCCATTCCAGGATGTCCAGTGACCATGAAGGCAGTCATGGAAGCCATTGCCTAAAGTTTCAGACTGTGCAGAGGCCTGTGTCTCCCCACCCGTGAGAGACGTAACTCACTGGGCTCTGGCTAGGCTGACTGTGTGCATACATTGGTTTGGGGTTTATTTTAAGCAGAAGATGCAGTCAGAGAGCACCAATTGCAATTTGGCTGTGTCTCTGCACCTCCAGGGCACCATTCAGGCACCGTTCATGGCGTCCCTGGAGGTGAGCAGCCTAGCAGACACAGGCGTGGGGACACTGTTTCCTCCCTCTCGAAGCCTCTGTGTCTTCATTTGTAAAATAAAGATATTGTGCTTTATCTCTTTGGTTCCTTCCAGAAATGAAGTTCTGGGAGAAATAATTTGCCAGAAATAATGGAATTCTTTTGGGAAAAAAATTGGGAATGCCATTAGTAAGAAGAGAAAGGGATTTGATTAAAACTAAAATGCAGGAAGAATATACGTGGGTTTGTTTCCTAGAGCTTACAGAGTTCTCTGTGGCCGAGCTTTGATCCTTCAGAGCATGCCTCAAGCCCGTTGTGTATGAGACACACTCACCATGCTGTGGTTTTTATCGGCCAACGACGTATGCCCGGTGCCTGGCTGGCTGCTCTGGAGAATACACGTTGCACTGGTAGTTATTCAATGGTTATTTGAGCTGCAAAGTACATGAAATGCAAGGGCAAGGAGAGGAGAAATGGCGCCGGTGTTATGCTCAGCTGTGTGACTGGCGGGCAGACTGAGCATGACCTGCCTGGAGGGTGGGATCAGGGCAGTGTGTCTAACTTTATGTTGCTTCCATCTGTCATGTGTGAAGCCAGATGACCCACACCTGTTTTCTTCTCCAGGGGACTTTTCATCCTCTACAAGGATGGGGATGTTGACAGTCCTGTGGTCCGTGAGCGGATCTGGCAAAACAGTGATTTCAACTTCGACAACGTCCTCTCTGCTATGATGGCACTCTTCACGGTCTCCACGTTTGAGGGCTGGCCTGCGTAAGTATGGGGAGCACACAGTCTTGTGCCCAGGGCTAAGCCCTCCCTCCTGGAGTCAGTCCCATTTCTGTTCTCCAGGGTCACAGGCTTGCCCTGTGGCTTTTTAACCTTGGGCCACTTCTCAGTCATTTCTTGACCCATAGGGCCTCTTTCTGTGTAGTTGGATGATTTGTGAAGCAGGGTTGGTAGAGATGCCCAGCAGCATCTCTGGGTGGGAGCAGTGAGGCCCGAGATGCTTCAGTCCTGTGAACTCCCATTGGATGTCAGGAAAGCTGCCATCTGCTACTCCCAAAGAGGCTCTGGATGGTGTCCCAAACCATTCATTCATTCACTCCTCGTACTTCGTACTAATGTGTGCCAGGTGCAGACAGTTGCTGTTGTGCCATCTCTTTTACTGAGCACCCACTCGCTCATTTACAGACCACGCTGTGCAGAGGCTTGTGTCTCCCCATCCATTCGAGATGTCTAACTGGGCTCTGGCTGACTGCGTGCTTAGATACCAGCTCCATGCAGCATCGCGTGTTAGGCACTGTGGAGGAAACAGTGTCTAAACATGCTTCCTCGCCTCAAGCCCAAATCAAATCAGTGTCAAGTGGTCAATCCAGGCAGGTGGTCTGGTGTGTCCTAGATGTGCAGAACAGGGTCCTGAAGAATGGCTAGGATGTTGATGGGTAAAGTAAGAAGAGCAGGTAAGGAGAAGTTAAAATTTGAAAGGGAGAATCCTCTGCGCTCTCATGTTGCTCTCTGCTTCTGGAGCTCCCACCCCCAGCTCCTGGCCATCAGTGTGCAAACACAGCTAGAGTCCTGGATACCTGGTCCGCATGCGTAGATGAGCTGCAGGAGGTGGGCAGGCTGGGCCTCACAGGCCAGCAGAGCTCTTGGGGTGTGTGTAAGAGTCAGATATTTTCAGGAGCTCCTGTGGGATAAAGAGGCAGTCAGGTGGGGCTTGTTCATTAGGGATTTAATCCTGGAGAACAGACGCATGGAGTAAGACTTCACTGTGTGTGGGCACTGGCTCTAGTGTCAGGCTCTGAACCCTGTCCTTGAGCAAATCATGGTGGCAGCTGAGGAGAAAGGAGCAAACCTGGGACTCGGGGCTTAGAGGAACTGGCTCAACTCCTGGCTCTGTCCTCAAGGAGTGTGACTGTGGCACTTTGATGCCTCCCTGAATATTCCTGTAATGGGGATGGCAGTAACGTCTGCCTTCCCAGATGGACGTGAGGCTTAAGGGAGAGGCTGTGAAAGTGTCTAGCGCAGCCTACACATGGGCTGGGTGCCCCAGAAGTGTTGAATCTGCCTCAGGATGGGGATCAATGGACCTTGAGGGTGTTACAGTAACCCCCCCTTCCTGTTAAGAGTTCTGCTAGGCATACTTTAATTTTAGTGCATATCTCTGTTTGGGGAAGCACCCTCCCTCTTAGTTCTTTGGAACTACTATGGTTGGTCACGTATTGTCTTGCCAGTGTGTATAGTTTTCACTTCCTCCTGTGTCTTTATACACGAGATATTCTTCCTCTCTGAATAGAAAGAGGCGTTTTAGAATATTTGTGAAATCTTTTGATTTTCAGGTCCTCAGAACAGTCCCTCGATGATGACATCCTAGGTTCCCGCTCCTCTTAGTGCTTGCTAGCCGTTTGGGCCTGAGGCTGATGGGAGAGACCTGGTTGTGTCCAGCGGCCTTGGGGTGGGTTCCTAGCCAGTGCTCATGAGAGGAGTTCAGGAGAGGGAGGACCTGGGAAGGCAGCGGGCTGGGCCACGTGGGCTGGGGGCTTGGCAGGCCCTCACTTCATTTTTCTCTCTCTAGGTTGCTGTATAAAGCCATCGACTCGAATGGAGAGAACATCGGCCCAATCTACAACCACCGCGTGGAGATTTCCATCTTCTTCATCATCTACATCATCATTGTAGCTTTCTTCATGATGAACATCTTTGTGGGCTTTGTCATCGTTACATTTCAGGAGCAAGGAGAAAAAGAGTATAAGAACTGTGAGCTGGACAAAAATCAGGTTAAAGTCACACACTGTTTGGGCTTCTGTCCCTTGATCAGGAGTGGAGTGCCTTCTTTTTTGACTGATTTCCCCCATGCCCAGAGAAGGGCGCCCACGTACTGTCTGTCCCTGGGGCTAGGGCCCTGTTCTAAGCACACCCTCAGCCCATTTGAGTCATCACTGCTGAGCGTTAGGTTTCCAGATACATATGAGACTTTGTAATTATGAAATCCATCCCCAGACCTGGTGGTATGAAATCAGAGAGTGTTTACGCCACCTGCCATGATCATGACCCACTAGTGATGGCTCAGAATCTTAGGATGCTGTGGCCACTCGTGCAGGCATTCACAGTCCCTCCTGGGAGATGGTCTTTAAAGCCGCTTAGGGCAGAGTTTCTTACCCTTGGTGCTATTAGCATTTCAGGCTGGATGATTCTTGGTTGTGTTTCCTGGGCTTTTTAGGCTGTTTAGCAGCATCCCTTGCTTCCAGCTGTTAGACGCCAGTGGTTCCTCTTCCCCTGGTAGCAGTAACCAAAATGTCTCCAGATATTGCCAAATGTCCTTTTGGGGGGCAAAGCTGCCCCTTGTTGAGAACTGCTGACTTAGGGGGGAAGTACCCTACACCACCCCAGGGAAGTCAGTAACTTTGAATTTGGGACTAATATTATACTGGCATCATTCTTGATCTGGCACCATATTTTAGCCAGTCTGGTGGAAGTAGGAGCCTTTTGCTCGCGTGACGTGGCGAGGAGAGGGGCCCTGTGCTCTGGGCTGTCTTCCTGCACCTGCACTGTGACCCTAGGTGCCCCCTCTGATCCCTGCTGGGGCTTGATCCCTCATCTCTAAATCAAGGGCATTAAAGAGCTGCTCTTTAGAGGTTCCTTGCAGCCCTGAGAAAGAGTCTACAAGATCGAGATTCTGTTCTGGGAATTTCCCCGGGTTGTCTATCAGTAGCATCTCTGTTTTGATTATGACATCACAAGCAAGAATGATCTGGTAGCCTCGGCTTCCTGAGGGGAAGTGGCCCTGGCACGGCAAGCCAACCATAGCTGGCTGTACCCACTGGGAAATGCGAGGACATGCTGGTTTCCTTTGCAGGAAGATTTTCCTTTGAGTTGTCAGGGTGTCCCTGCAGATTCCACCAGTGATTGTCAGGGAGAGGTCTGGCCCAGCAATTTGCTCACCCAAGGAAGATGAGTGTCAGGGCAAGGCCAGGCCAGCTAGGCAGAGCCAGCACTGAAAGCGTGTCAGCCTCTGAGGTCCAGCGCAAGCTCGAATTGGGGGTCCCTGGAGTCAGCATGTGAGGTCAGAGCAGCGCCGCGTCCCAGACACTGGGAGCCTGTCCGAAACCTGCATCCAGAGTCAAAGTAGGAGAGTGGGGTTAGGTCTAGGGTCTCAATGCTGAGCTGAGGGCTCTCGGGGCTAGAGGCTCCCTCTGGGCCTGCTGCAGAGGTTGGACCAGCCCCACTGCCCCGAGTAAGTGAGAAAGTGCTCCAGCTGGGTGCCAACCTGTGTTCAATCCAGCTGTCACTACAGTGCTCCAGCTGGGCCCCAACCTGCGTTCAATCTAGCTGTCGCTACTGACCACGTCCGAGGGATTCTGAAATGAACACAACAAGCTCCCCAGCCCAGAAGCTCCCTGATGGACATGTAGGTAGCTCCCCGTAAGATGTTTATTGTTAACACACTCTGGCTCCGGAAGGGTATCTCGTGTGGGTCCATCCGGGAGCAGCCAGAGGCTCCTAGTCTCAGGGAATGAGCCAGCCCCTCTAGTTCTTGTGAGTTTCTGTTCCTGTGGTTACTTGGCTTCTTTTCCTGGAGGACAGCAAGGCAGGGGAACTATAGATGGGATCCACCTATAGATCCCCCATAGGTGTGATAGAGAGGAAAGGCAGTGATAAGGCCTGGATCCCATCCTCACTCCTGCTTGTGTATACACTGCAGGGCCTCAGGAAAGACAGCTAAAAGCTCTGAGCCTCAGTTTTTAGTAAGCAAAATGGAAGCCACATGGGTCGGTACCCAGCTTACCCAGAGGTTGCTGGGAGGGTCAGAGAAGGTAATGGAGGCAGGGCCCTCGGTGACTCAAGAGTGGTGCCAGCGGCAGGAAGGGGGTCACTCGTAATCATTTTCACCATCGTTCATGGCCCCTTCTCGGGAGCTGCAGGGTGAGCTCTTTCAGAGCAGATGGCCACGGGGTCCTCCTTCCCTGGAAGTGCTCAGAACTCCATCTCTGCCCTTTTCTGCTGTTGCAGCGTCAGTGTGTTGAATACGCCTTGAAAGCACGTCCCTTGCGGAGATACATCCCCAAAAACCCCTACCAGTACAAGTTCTGGTACGTGGTGAACTCTTCGCCTTTCGAATACATGATGTTTGTCCTCATCATGCTCAACACACTCTGCTTGGCCATGCAGGTAAAAATGGAGACAGCCGTGGGGATCAGGTCCGGGCATTCCACACAGCCCCATGCCCCAAATGCTGAGGGTGGAATGCTGGCCCTCACAGGAGGGCTTTGATTTTTCTGATGAGTCTGGGCTATAGGTTGGCCAGAGTTCCGTTCTGGCTGACAGTTGTCACGGTAGGAGTTTAAGATCGTTCTTTTGTTGAAGAAATTATCCGTACAGCATGACGGTAGATACCATTTCTGTGGAGCCTGGCGGTGGCGCTCAATTATGTAAACATTTACCATGGGCCTCCTGTGGTCAGGTAGTGGTTGAGACCTTCAGCTCTGGAGATACACAGCTGTTTCAATCCTGATTTTACTCTGATTTTTCTGTGACTTGGGGAAAGTTGTTTAAATTCCCCAGGCTTGTTTTCTTTATCAGTAAAATGGGGAAGTCTGTCACACGTACCTTAGAGATAAGGTTTACGCTATCGATAATTCCCCTCAGACACTTCATTTTTTATTTTTCTTTTTTTTGTTTTTGAGACAGTCTCGCTCTGTAGCCCAGGCTGGAGTGCAGTAGCGCGATCTCGGCTCACTGCAATCTCTGCCTCCTGGGTTCAAGTGATTCTCATGCCTTAGCATTCTGAGTAGCTGGCATTACAGGCATATGCCATCATGCCCAGCTAATTTTTGTATTTTTAGTAGAGACAAGTTTTCACCATGTTGGCCAGGCTGGTCCTGAACTCGTGACCTCAGGTGATCAGTCACTTCAGCCTCCCAAAGTGCTGGTATTACAGGTGTGAGCCACCGCGCCCGGCCCCCTCAGACACTTTGATCTGGGCCTGTCACAGAGTAACACCCAATGTTGGAAAACAAAACATAAGTCACACTCCTGTCCTCAGGTGACTCTCAGCATGGCAGTAAGGTATTTTTCAGTTGATGAAGCATTGAGTTTGACCTAAGTTCCAGCTACTTCTTATTCCAATGGAAGCAAGAAATGCAATTCAGTTTAACTGGCCATGTCAGATTATAGTGTGGTATTAACAGTGAATGTTTTCAAAAGTTACATGCCTAGTCGATACTCCACGAGGACAGGAAGCAAAGACCAAGGTCTAGAGCCAGCTTTTGCACTGACTTTAAGAACTCCAGCACATCGAAGCAGCTCTCAGTGCTGTCTGGACAGTAGGTCTAAAGATAGGGATAAATTTTCTGGCATTTTTCTTAATCTAAGAGTTCTTTTTGAATGTAAAGGACTGTGTGCTGATGTAGGGAAAAGTGTAAAATCAAGAAAACACTGCCTTTTATTCAACATAAACTTACATGGCATAAAATTTATCCTTCACCAAATTCTACCTTTATTCATAGACATTTTGGTGGTATCTGCATTGTGCTCTGGTCAAGGCCCTCAACATAAAGCCCTGCCAGGAGAAAGGGTGAATTCCCTTTATCCTGAGCAGAGGACATGAATATGTTTTCCCCCTTCATCATTCAATCATCCTCATCTTGTCACAGACCTGCCTGCACTTGGTGGGAGTTCACCACATGACCTTGCAATGCCGGCGGAATTGCCGAGCGAGGGCGCCGGGCTGTGGAGGATGCCCGCAGGGGCGCAGAGGGCTGGGAGCCTCCATGTGCAAGCACGTGAGATCGTGGCGGAGGCTCTGAGAACAGTCCCTCTGTCTTCATCCATAGCACTACGAGCAGTCCAAGATGTTCAATGACGCCATGGACATTCTGAACATGGTCTTCACCGGGGTGTTCACCGTCGAGATGGTTTTGAAAGTCATCGCCTTTAAGCCTAAGGTGAGTTGCAGAACCCACTTTTCAAAGGCTGTTGCTGAGTCACCCTGGAGAAATACCCGCTTCCTGTTAGTCTTGTGTTACTGAATTATGCTAAATTGTTCTGGCCACTAACTGGGTTACCACCTGAGAACATTAAAATCTGATTAGAGCATGTGTGTACATATGGGAGAATGAATCTGCAAGAACAAAACCTCATGAAAACAATTCTGAGAAACAGAATAAGGGAGATTAGAATTGGAAATTTGTAAACTGGAGATTATTTTGAAAGCCAGTTTTCTGTTTCTAGAATAATATGTATCATGCTGTGTCAGGGAAACCTGCCTCATTACTTAAGCCCTGGAGAAAATGTTTGAAGATAACCCATCAGGAAGAATTTGACCCTGATTATACTTTCAGATATCTAGTCTAAAGACTTTGGTTTTGTTTGTTCTTGGTCTACAGCATCCTTTTTACCCTTTTAGGGAAGTGCTGGTACCAGCTGCAGACCTCTCACAGCCATACCATCTTTTGTTTGCTTAATTTAGAAAAATTTCACCAACTTTAACACAAAATGAGACATGAAATGTGTTCAACTGTGCTGGACGACTCAGCGCGTTGTCTCCTCTCTGGGAGGAAGTGAATTCAGTTCCCCACTTGTCAGTGGCTGCCAGATAAGGGGCAGTGTAGTTCAGTGTCAAATTGCATAGTTGTGGAACTGGACTGGATTCAAATCTCTACTCTGGCACTTACAGCTGAAACAATTTCCTTACTTCTCTGTGCCTCGACTTCCTCATCCATAAAATGAGGATGCTAATAGTGCTGTTTCATGGGGTTGTCATGAGGAGTAAAGAATTACCATGTACGCACTGCTTAACAGAGTGCCTGGCATGTAGCTCCACGCTGCAGACTGTCGGCCACTGCTGCTCCTACCCGCACCACCGCCTCCTCATCATCAAGCAAGGATGGTCCCTCACTCTAAAACCCTGGACAGAGGAGCCACATCAAGCCAAAATGTGGGATATTTGGCCCTCAGTTTCTTTCCCAGTACAGTCAGAAACTCTCAGAGTTAGAGATGACAGAGTTCAGTGACCCAGTTAGTTATCTCTGTGTAAGGTATCTGACGACACTGATTTAATTAAGTTAGACATGGATTATGAAATGGATGGTTTCACATACTCCATAGTTACATGAAATTCTAATTCCAAACTGTTCCTTTCTTTAATTTGAATTAATCTCTATGCAATCTTTGTCAGATCTTTGTGGACCAAAAAGAAAGGACATTTGTAAGTGATTAATTGGGGTGATTGCAGTGGGGTCAAATTTGGCACCTTATGCATGGCCAGATGTTATTATCTACTGTGACTTGTCCATATCTACATACATAAGCATTTCCTCCTTTTCCAAATTCATCTTAATTTCCTTTGAGATTTTGGTTTGCTTCCCTCTCACCTTTACTTCTTTGAACAATATTTGTCTGGACTGATGGAAAAGGTTGCAAAATAAGAACATTGAAGGTACTTGAGAAATGTGACATGGAACCTCTCTGTGGAACATTTCCCAGATACCTGGGCCGTGTCTTCCCTTGCCAGGTGATTAAGCTCGAAGTTTTCGAAAGCTTGTTCCAGGCTGAAGAGAAAGCACATTCACCCATGGTGTGTGTGTGTGTGTGTGTGTGTGTGTGTGTGTGTGTGTGTGCGCGCGCGCGTGCACGTGTGTGTGTGTGTGTGCATGTTTGTGCTTGCTCCCTTCAGCAGGCCAGTGCATTGACAGCCCAGTAGTGCACTGCCCAGTAGGCTGACAGTTGCCCAGAAGACCTCCAGACCTGGGAGGAGAGTTCAGTGGCGTGTGAACAGATAGGTGATACCAAAGGGAAATGAGTAGCTAAGTTATAATTAGTACTGATAGATCAGAGTTTTTAAATGGTTGATTTCCGCTGGAAATTGTACTGCTTGTAGTTTTACTCAGCAAGATATCTTCATAGCATTAGACAACCTCACATTACAATTGGGAGAGCTTTTAAGACAGTAGCAGCAGCATCTCCACACTTGAAGAGCACTGTTGCTGCGTTCCCCATGGCCAGGGGAGGTTGAGTTGATATCGTGTGCCTGGTTGAGTGGGAGAGTATCAGTTCACCAAGAAGCAATGCCCTCCTTAAAATTTTTCCTGCCCCTTTTTTCTTGTTCTTCTCTTTGGTGTTCACAAGCCCAGCCCAGGCAAGTGGTCTTTCACAAAGAAGCCAGGGAGGACTCCTCCCTCCTGGTCAATGGGGTAGTCGGGCTGAAGAACAAGGTTTTCGAGGCTGCAGAAGGAGGAATATTCTGAGGAGATGGCCACATGGGACCTCAGCCTTATCTCAGGAGAGCCTTTGTCTCATGGGAGGAGCTTTGTAACAGGGTTCCTCATGGCAGGGTTCTCCACCGAGTCAGGCACACCTTCTAGGAGGACTCGTCAGTATCTCTGTTAGGGGACACAGGATGGCAGGGTTTCAGTTGCTTCATAAAATAAATATAGAAAGTGAGGTAAGACAAAATTCTTACTGGTAGGTGAGAAGACATCCTTCTCCGAAGGAAGAGTTAAAGCTGAGAAATCTGACCTTAAGGACTTATTTCGTATAAAGGAGCCTGATGCAGAAACTGGGCCTCCTAAAAGAGCATATTTAGAGGGAAATGCCCTAAGGCCATGGGAGATGAGATGACCCAGCCTCTGCTAGCCCAGAGGGAAGTGGGAGGGGGACCGAGGGAGGAAACCCCACGCTGGGAGCCTCCGTGATGGAAGAGGCCATCTCATGGCGTGGGAAGAGGTGTTTTGGAGCACTGGTCAGGCAAGAGTGGAAGGTGGTTAGTAGCCGAAGCGCACAAGCATCCCGGAAAAGCAAGCAGGTGATTTAGCTGATTGTGGGTTCCCGAAGGGAAAGTCCACCAGCTGGGCATTGACCTGGTGCAGCCTAGGTCATACTTTCAACTTGGGGTCGACCGGGCCTCTGTAGGGTTTTCAAAAGCAGGCCCTAGTTTAGGTGAGACACAAGCCCCATTCTCCAAGCCTTTCCCTCCAGCTGCTGGAATTCAACAAGTTCTCTTGCTCCAAGGAGGAAGATTAACTAAGAAGGGCCTTTTTCAAAGTGCTGGCTACAGCAGGTATAGAGAGCACTTCTGTGGAGTAAGAAGAGCCTGGTCTGTCTGGGATTCCCTCTTTGTGGGATGTTACCATCTGGCGTTTCATCCAGGCTGCATTCTAGGCCAGGTTGTTTGCTGCGGTTACCGGCTTTCTCCATTGAGCCATACTTTGTTACCATCTTAGTCCTTTAAAGCATTTTGATCTTGATTCTACCCTGAAAATATACTAATTTATACTCCTAGTTACTTGGGCTGGAAAAAGTAAGGAAAAATTAGGTCTGGGGAAAGAAGAAAAAGTTTTGGTGCTGTCCTAATGCTGCTGTGCAGAGCTGATGCAGAATGGGCACTGGGTCCTCTGGTCCTGTCTGCCTTCAAGGGCTCTGTTTGCTGCTCCAGGGTCCCCTGCAGGAGTAAAGCTTCTTCATGATCTTCCTAGAGTACCTTTTCCACCTGCCAGAGAGAAAATCTGATACTGTTTTTTTCAGTTCTTCATGACTCCATCTATTCTAGGAGATTTACTTTTAATGGCAAATAATACTTGAAACCAAATATTACTGTCTTTAGAACTTTACGTTGGGCTTCTTGTTGGGCTCCATCCTGTCATTTTGACATTGAGGTTTCCCAGAGCCCTCTCCTGGTCCCCTTCTTGCCTGGTAAGATGCATACATGCCAGAACATTAGTGGCCACCTCTGTGGCATGCAGACCTGCACTGCCCTTCTCTCTCCTGAGCTACTATGCCTGGCTGCCTTCAAAATGGTCTCCCTGCCTCTGGCCTCAGCCCTTCTACCTACTCCCTTTGTAAGCCCAAAGCTGACCAGACCACTCTTGCAGTGATATTTTGGCACTGGCCACCTATTGCTTGAGAAAGCATATACAATTTTCTTAGTCAAATATTCAAAGTCCTCCATGAAGCACTGGCCCCTGTGTATTTCTGCCTCCCTGCCATTTCTTCTTCCCCACCCCATCCCAGGGTGTTGGCATGCTCGACCTTTCCCTGCCCACACGCCTCTGCCTGGATGCCCTGCTTCCTCTTTGTTATCGTTGAAGGCCTGTGGGAAGTGTTCTCTCCTGTGAGGCAGCATCCTCACCAGCCCAGCCAGAGCCAGCCCTCTCCTCTGCTCGTGCATCTGTTGGGGGCCTACTATGCACCATCGTTACCAACACTACTCCATGTCTGCCTCTCTGTTGGTGAGCAGCTGCTTGAGGTCTCAGGCTGAGTCTTCTGTCTCTGGCTCTGTGGTGCCTCACATGATGCCAGCTTCCTGGTGGTAGCTCAGTAATATTGGTGGAATAAAGAAAGGAATAAAGGGATGATCCTGGAGGTGCAGCCTCTGGTCATGAGATGATACCTGCTTTTCTATCGCAGGGTATCTGGGTAGAGTAGAGTGGAACACATCTTCCCTTAATCCCCCACTTACCTCTGGAAAGGCTTTCGCTAGTTAGAAAGCTGTCAGGCATAGTTTCTACCAAAAGTTGGCACTTTGCGTTATCACTTGGGTCAGATGCTACCCAAATAATCCCTGCCAGAAACAGGGAAGAGATCCGGCTGCCATGGTCAATGACAAAAGGCACACTATTTATATAGGCTTCTTCCAGTCTGCAGATGAGAGTGAATCTAGGCAGCAAAAGGAATCTGGACTTGGGCCACTTTTCTTGTTTCCCATTTGCAACCATTCCACAAACATTGCCCCCTTACCGTGTGCCACACCTGTGTCATATCCTGGCAAGAGGTCCAGGAATAAGAAGAGGTGTGCCTTCTGGGAACCCACTGTCCAGCAGGAGACAAACATTGATGGATGGTGAGAATAGGGTTCTTAGAAATAATGGTGCTTCCTGACCCTGAGGCCCACATTAGTCTGATTTATAATTTTAAGAGTCAGAGTCAGGAATGTTTCTGCGTAACACATATTATTGCGTGTGGCTGATTTGTTTGCTCTTTTCAGACAGGTAGAGCTGGACACAAAAATAATATAGAATTGACTGGTGGTTCCACCTGAGAGGTTCTGGCCTCAGAATTCAGTTGCAGGAGAACACATCATCATAGGCCAAGAGGAGAGAGCAGGGAGAGGGGCCCTCTGTTAGGAGTCATGTCTTGTCTTATCTTCTGGTTACAAAGGCAATATGGTGAAGGATGGGGAAACTGAGTCATGCCACTTGACAGTGATTTTATTAAACAAGAGGCTACTGAATAGGGAAACAGTATGTGGGAAGAATGGGAGGGCTGGCATTTTCTCCCTCCCCTGGACTCCTGTCAGAGCCACCTGGTCAGGGCCCGTGATTTCAGTCACCTGCCTCCTGCTTCCTAGATTAAGGGTGTCCATCACCCTTCAGTCTGTCAATCATTCTGATTTGGGCACAGTTTTGTGAGTGTAAGGGGTTTCTGGAGAGAGAGAGCCAATGAAGTTGCCAAAAATTTCCAACATCCCAAGGAAATGTTAAACCCCTATTGTGCTGATTTAAAGGGATTTTATCCATCACAGCACACCAGCATTGAGAATGTCTTATAGGCCGATGGAAATGGCCTGAAGGAGAGAACACTGATAATTCTGGAGAGAAGGAGAGAGGAGCTGTTCAGGAATAAAATCTCAAAGCCAGAGGCTGGCCTCCAGCACCCATGTGGTGGGTTTGGCCCCTGGGAAATGACATAAATAACGGAGAGGAGCGGTGCACACGGTACAAATGAAGGCGGGGCTGGGGCACACACCACAGCAGGTGGGAAGGGCGGACCCTGGGTCTCCTCCGCCCTGTCAGTACTCTGGAGGTCTAGTTGCTACTCATGACCAAATGTTTGATCAAGGTGTAAATACCTCCCTGGAGGGGAGGGGAAGGATCACTGCGCTTTCTTTAGCTTTTGAGTTACTCTTAACTCCAGGAAGAAAAGGGCAGGCTCTGCCCCTCCAAGTGTGGTCTGTGGCACTGCCACCAGTCAGAGAATTGCTTGTTATCCATTCGCAACAGGGGCTGTCAGCTCTCACACTAAGCACATTGATTCAGCTGGCTTTCTTGTTAGGAGACTTCCTGGATGAAGGAAACTCTGCTGTGTTCTCTTACAACCTGAGGCTAGCTCTTGATCTCACCTCTGACTGCTAGTCTAGACCTCAAAGGCAGCCCATCTCTGCTCAGTTTTGCCAGCCAAGAATCGTGAATTCATGCAAAGGAAAGCTAGAAAGCGTAAGCTGTGCTGTTTTTAAAAGAGATCTTCCCATTAGACTTTTATACATAGATCGTCAGATTTGGAGCTCACAAATTCCTTTGGTCTGCTGATAGATGGGCCAGGGAGGGTAGCAGTCAGTGAGGGTAAAATGGGAAAGAGGCACTGTGATTGTAGGGCGGGGAGAGAGGTGGAGAGTTGGTTAGAAACCACGGCGGTTGGGTGGGGGGATCTTACATTATTAAGATGAAATTTAAGAAGCAAACCCTGGCCGGGCGCAGTGGCTCAAGCCTGTAATCCCAGCACTTTGGGAGGCCGAGACGGGCGGATCACGAGGTCAGGAGATCGATACCATCCTGGCTAGCACGGTGAAACCCCGTCTCTACTAAAAAATACATAAAAAACTAGCCGGGCGAGGTGGCGGGTGTCTGTAGTCCCAGCTACTTGGGAGGCTGAGGCAGGAGAATGGCGTAAACCCGGGAGGTGGAGCTTGCAGTGAGCTGAGATCCGGCCACTGCACTCCAGCCTGGGCGACAGAGCAAGACTCCGTCTCAAAAAAAAAAAAAAAAAAAAAAAAGAAGCAAACCCTAAGTCAGTGTCGTAGCTCCCCCATAAATGCACCTGGACTGACGAACGGTGACTAGAATAAACGTCTCTACTCCAGCTGTTAGGACAGTCAGCACGTCCACATCTTCTATACTGTCGCAAAAGGCTCTGCAGTGGCTGCTTCTGGGTCTGCGTTTCATCACAAGTTTCTGGGACCTGACACCTCAAAGTACTTTTCATTCTGATTTTCTTAATGCAGCTCTAAATGTACCCAGTTGTAAACATGCTGGGCCCCGTTTTATATAATTTGTACCTGAATTTTCATTTCCAAAAAGTGTCCAGACTCTTTGGAGAAACACAGTCCGTTTATAGACAGAGCTGTTGATCTTGACAGCCAGTCCCTTGCCCCTTTGGCTCTCTGTGCAGTATCTCCCCACCTCCCTCTCCAAACGGGAGCTTCCCAGGGGTGTCAAGAGACCACAGGCACTCATTTAGCACCTGCTGTGCTGATGCTAGAAGAAGATGTAAAATGTCTGGCACATACATGTAGATTTTAAGTCACAATTGTGGGGATGTTGTACCCTCAAAATTGTTGTAAGATAGGAGGACCTGAACAAACAACCAGACAAAGCTGGATGACAGGCAGGGTACAAGTTGGTAGACAAAGGAGACATTGCACATGCCAAGCACTGACTGGGTTCAAGGCTCTGGCTAGATAATGGGGTTAGAGAAGTTGGGGGACTGAATATGCAGCACAGTCATCATCCCTCAGGGCTTTTGGTTGGTAGAGCTGCAGACAAAGACCCCACGTTCAGCCATCAGTACATAAGAGATTCAGAGTCAGCATGAGGGAGTACAGACAGCCGGGGCTGGGAAGGTTCCATCAAGGAGCATTTATCTGACCTTAAAGAAGGGTAAAGTTGAACAGATGGAGTTGGGGTTAGGCAGTTAGGATTGCAGAGACGTCAGGAGGTGGGGAGGAACCTGGTGCTATTTTTGCAGGATGGGAAGAACTCCTCTTAGCCTAGAGGGTGAAAAGTGGGAGGGAAAGAAAGCAAAAGCTGAGATGGAAGAAGGAGCCTGTTGGCTTCTGTGGAGGGCAGGGGAGCCCTTGGAACATCCTTTTCATTCCATCCTCTTTTCTACTATAGAACCTGCCTTGACTTTCCCCTACTAATCACCACCCCCACAACCAGGAGCCAGTGTCTCTGCCACGACACTGTGCCCCACGTTACCTGTGTCCCTGTAAGCCGTTATCTACCCGTCTGTGTCCTCTACACTGAGAGTTCTTTGAAGACAGGGACTTGTGTCAGTCATCCTGCCACAAGGCATGGCCTTTGTAATACAGGCTGGACTTGCGAGGACTGGAGAGCGTTGCTGGTCCCTTTGAAGGAGCACAGAAATGAAAATGTGTGCAATGCCTGGTGACAGTGCTCTTTAAGTGGGGTGAGTGGAGATTCTAAGGAAGGAGTCCATCAGCTCGTGAGGGTTTGGGATCATCCCTTTGGGTCCCGGGACAAGGTTACCAAAATGCCTTCCTCGGCCCTGCAGATATTCTGCTTGGTTTGGTACCACTCAGGACCATGAGTGTGTGTGCGTGTGCGCGTGTGCGCATGTGTGTGCGTGTATGCGCGTGTGCGTGTGTGTATGCATGCGTGCATGCGTGTGCGTGCACCTTCTCTCACACATTAAGGTGCACAACCACCCTGCTGTGCACCTTTCCACCAGTGGACAGTATTGTTACCTCCCCTTTGGCTTTCCCACTCCACCTGGGTGCCATGGGTGCGGCAGGGACTCGGATTCGCCCCTATATGGTCCGTGTGGCGGGTCATTCATACATGCTCATAAACGTCTGCCCTCGCCTGCTCTGTCCAGGGGTATTTTAGTGACGCCTGGAACACGTTTGACTCCCTCATCGTAATCGGCAGCATTATAGACGTGGCCCTCAGCGAAGCAGACGTGAGTATGCACCTGGCGTGGCCGCCACCTGTGTCCTCTCTCCTCTGTCTGTGCATACTCTGCTCCCTGCCCTGCAGTGGCATCACCTGGACAAGTCACAGATCCCAGTCACTTGATCTGAAACTAGGATTTCCTAATGAGAGCTGTAGGCAACAAGCGTTTCAGGGTAGAGCCTTATCCCAGGGCCTTTTGTAGACACAAATCACCTTTTGGAGGATAGGCCTTTTTGCAGCATTTACCCCGGTCACTAGTAGGCAAGGTAAGATAGGATGTCTCTAATTGTTTTCATTTGCTGTGTCAGAAGTGATACCCACAGTGGCGTATCTTTAACATGTTTATTTTAGGGGGATGTTTCAAGTAGCCGTGTGGCGCAATGCTAGAACGTTCCCCTTTTATAACACTGTCCTTTTCTTCTTTTTTCCTGTGGTGCTTCCTCTCCTCTGTGGCTTCTGAATGCTTGCCCTAACAGCACTATTTCACTGATGCATGGAACACTTTTGATGCCTTAATTGTTGTTGGTAGCGTCGTTGATATTGCTATAACTGAAGTGAATGTAAGTAGCAAACTTTGTGTCCTATATCGTGGTTGTTTTCATTCAGTCTGACATAGAAGAGACTAGAGGCCCTGCCCTTGAATCTCCACACACTTTAGAAATCCAGACACAAATTTATTTTGAAAGACTAAAGATAATTTGTAGTTTCCTCTATCTCACCCCAGCTCTATCTCCTTCCCCCGAGGAAGAGTGGGGAAGTCTATGTGGAATCGCCGTTTGGTGCGAACAGTATCTCAAAAGATCCAATTAAAGCTATGAGGGCTGGGAGTTAATTGTGTGTCCGTGTGAATGTTGTCACTCACCAGCCGTGTGACCGTGGAAGTCATCCGAGTGCTGTATGCCTCAGTCTGTCCAGCTGTACATGGAGTAACTGATGTGCACCCTTGTCCCCACGATGGTTCTGTGAGGGCACAGGTGGGAGACCCCACAGCCAGCTATGCCCTGAGCGTGTGGCGGCTGCTGCTGGTGCCCTCACCTGTACTGTGTCTGCTCCGAGTCTGGCTGGTGACACTGGTGAACGTCCCATGCCCAAAGGGGGATGCCAGCCAGTGGAAGGCTGCTTGGGGCCAGGGAAAAGAGGGCCGAGTGCGAACCAGGGAAAGGGGGTCAGTCCACGTTTGTTGCATCCAACAGATTCATTTGAGGGGGAACAAGGGCAGTAGCAGCATTGTAGATGGAGTGAACACTCTCCCTAGAAGTACTCTGAGCACCTTGCCCCCTGCAAGATCAAGAAGCATGAGAAAGGGAGCTTCTCCTTCCACCCAGCTCCCCTTGGGGCTGACCCGTGCCAGACAGGAAGGGCTCGGGTAGGCAGAAAGAGCCCTGTCTACCTGATCTGTTCCCAGTTCATCAGCAAGTCTTAGCGGGCATCCAGTGTGTGTGCCCAGGCTGTGCAGAGCCTTTCGAGAGAGTGGGCGGAGCACGGGGAGGGACTGTTGTGTGGTATTGGCTTTTGCTCCACAATGTCCAGCCCACCCCCTGCCCCTGAGGCTCTGCCTGGTGACATCTGCAGGGTTGAGGGTTATAAGGTCCATCCTGGTGCCCAGACAGCCTGTATCACACAAGGACTGTGAAATCCCTTTATGCCACCTGTCTGGGGCCATGCTGATCCTGGCGTGTGAATAGTAAGATAGCCACCAGCCTGGTAATCACAAGACCTGGCAGTTGCAGCCCTAGTTCCAAACCGACTTGGATTCCAGCTCCCTCACGGGCCAAGTAGGCTGAAAAACATCTGCCACCTTGCCGCAGATATGTTATAGTGATAAAATGATCTGAATATTTGGGAAAATGCTTGCTAAAAACCCCAAAGTTTTATGGAGATACAAGTATTATTCTAAGTGTAGATTATCCCTGTAATAAGTAAAATGGACTGTCAGAGACTGTGCCCATGAGGGTGTGATTTAAGCCTCGTCATGCCACGCTATGACAAGGCACTCAGAGGTATTTTGCTAGACCTAGGTATACACATATTCCAGCTTCTAAAGCCCAGACATGTAAATTCTACTTTATGTGAAATGTTCCATGTGTCAGCTATAAAATTGCCATTCATGATATGTAAATGATGCTTGGTTGTAAAATAAGCTGGTGCTAATGGGAGAACAGCAGGCCCCTAACTGGGCTGCCCTGAGCTCTCTCCCAAGTTTATGGCTAGACATCTGCCAGCTTAATCATCTCACAATGCAAAGTGCTTACAATCTACGTGGAAGTGTATGTACATGAAAATTCTGGAACATACCCTTCTGTGAGTCAGAGATGGTCTATAATGGAAACGAAAATACAATAAACTAGTAGCTCGGCATCTCTCCCTGGACTGCTCAGTGCTTCAAGTGCTGTGCAGGTGGTGGGTGTAAACACTTAGCTTTCGGGCACCAGGATGTGGCCAAGGTCTGTGCACCTGGGGACACCCAGCTTTCTCATGCCTGACCTGCCTGCTGGCTGGCAGGGGTGTAGCACCCACGTACTCAGGGACAGCACACGCCCAGCTTCCTGGCTGCCTCACATGTGCTGCAGGCTGGCCCTGCTCCTCCCGCTGCCCCTGTCCCCTGTGGCCCAACTTTGTTCCTCAGTGTCTCAGTGTTGCTGTGTTCACCTTGCACCAGTCAGGAAAAGGGCAGGTCTATGCTGAAGGTTCTAGTTAGCATTTGACATTGGGGTATCTGTGCAACACAGGCTTTCAGGGGGGCCCTTGTTGGCATGCAATTAAACTTCTCAAATCACATAGGCAGACACTCCCATAATGTGCTTTCAGTCAGTGACCTTTTTCCTGGTCAGCTGTGGCCCGAGACCAAATATATTCCTCAACCGTGGCAATGCCAGTTCCCTACCCCGGGCCAGAGCAGAACACCACCTTCAGAAATCTCAGTGTCTCCCTGCTGGGCCTTGGAACAGAGGGGTTGCTCGAGGCCACCTTCACATTTATTCCATCTTTCAACACACATTTCCCGGGCATCCACCACTTACAGGCTCTGGGCTAGGCTGTCGGGAGGCACAAAGATAAAAAAGGACTGGGTATCCTTAACCTCTGGTGTAAAAACATGACAGTGGGACTGTTGGTTCCGACACCTCACTCCCCTCCACATGTAGTTCCCCTGGGGAGCAGTGCACATCACATCCTCGGTGGCCTTGTCCCCTGAGCTGAGGGGTCAGCTGTCAGCTGGGCATGAACACCTTTGGTTCATCGTTGGCTGGTTGTAGCTGCCATAAGTCATCATTGTTTGCAATGTTTAACCTGCTGTGCTGTCTTCCCCAAACTCTGTTGATCTTTCTTTTCTGTTGCCTAATTGATTTTCATGTTGGTTTTATTTTTAGAAAATTGTAGCGGCAAGTATATATAAGCATATATACGGTGAAGTCGTTAAAGCAAAGCACTTCTAAAGACCGTGTGCTTGTTTTTGGCCTCCCCACCTTTGGTTTTCACTACGCTTCACAGGACGTGCTAAGGATTGGTTGCAATCATCTAAATTGTTCCCCATCCCATAGACTGTCATTTCCAGCCTGGGGCCATCTTGGTCAGTCACGCTTGGCTCTGTGACTTGCCAACATAGTCTTCCAGAATGAACGATCTGGCTGAGAAATGATTGAATTCAGCCTGAGTTTGTATTCTTTGCAAAAACGTTTTGGGTAGTCCTTTGCATGGTCCTGCCTGCATGTGCACCAGCCTGCTCTATCCTACTGTCCCCCTCCCATGTCCCCACACCTCACTCAGTTCCTGGTTTGGCAGCACTCGTGGACTTATCTCCATCACATTTGGTCCTAACCTCACCAGGCTGCTAAAATGTCACACTGTGCCTGGTGGGCTCCCTCTTGCTCCATCCGTCTTTGATGCCTGTTTGTTTCTTGAATGATGAAATGACCCAGCAACATATTGTCCCTAACCCAGGGATGGCTGTCACTGACATTTGTCTCTTCTCATTATCATTAGTGTCTGGGAGGCAAAACACTTGTTTAGAAGCCATGTCTGCCTTATTATTACTTACTTTGAAGGAGCAAGTAAAAAGTCATTAGGGAGCTCCCTCTCAGAGATCCAGGAATGGTCGCTGCCTTTTAAGGTGTGCCATTTGGACCAGGTGGCTGATAGTCTCACTCATCTTCTTTTTTTGACCCCACAGTAAGGTTGTGTAGCCCCCATTTCATATGCGAACCCTTTCCCAGGAGCCAGCTTAGCTGGGCACTGGGTTGTGGACACAGACCCAGCAACCCCAAATAAAGAAGCCCTCCTCCCAGAGGTGTTACCTGTGAGCTCAGAAATAGTCAGAGGGAAGCTCCCCCAAAAAACTGGCTTCTCCACAATGCCTGGGGTTCCCTGGCCCAGCTGTTCTGGGATGCTGGTTTGCTTCCTACCTGAATTAGAAAACTGCATCCTCTCAGCTCTTCCAAGCACAGATAGAAATTAATACAGAAAATGAAATGGACTGATTTCATTGATTTCACTTGGGAATCTCAGGGTCTTTTTGACTTCCACAGTTGCAGGGGGCTGCCCCAGGGCCTATGTGGTAAGAGCCTGCTTGAGAGCCCTGTAGGAAGAGGCTCGAGGGAACATCCGCAAAGCCCCAGGAATCTAAGGAGCTTTCTGGACCCTGACATGTAGTCCATCCTCCCGAGGCTAAGGGGCTGTCTCCTGTAGGGTTCCCAGTTGAAGAATGTGACATGTTAGGGTGGGAAGGAACTGCCAAGTTTGTCTTGTCTAAGCCCTGAGGTGACACTGGAATTCCCCCTATTGAAAACTGATTAGCAGCCCCTTGAGGCCGTGTTTGGAAAGCTACCTAGTGAAGAGTCCTTCCCCAGTCTGGTGTCTCCTAGGGGTGTCCAGCATAGCGTGGCCTACTTGCGTTCCAGCTCCACCAGTTCCCTTCATGTTCATGCGTAGCCTACTTGCGTTCCAGCTCCACCAGTTCCCTTCACGTTCAAGCCTCCTCCATCCCTTGTAAGGAAGATGGGGATGTAGTCTCATCTCTCTCTCTGCATCCGAGTACTAATCCCTCATCAACCCGAAAAGAACCCACTGTCCAGCCACAGCAGCCTGAGTGGGCTTTTGTAGTGACCCCACTCTGTATGGCCGCTCGAGATCTAAAGGGCATTAGCTAGTATAGGCCACCTGTTTACTACTCGGGCCCACTTTCCCCTGGCCCAGGACTGGAGTTCTCAGCTCTGGCAGCGCACTTGAATCACTAAGGAGCTTTTAAAATTCCCAACATGCAGGTCTGGTGCAGTGGCTCATGCCTGTAATCCCAGCACTTTGGGAGGCCAAGATGGGCAGATCACCTGAGGTCAGGAGTTGGAGACCAGTCTGGCCAACATGGTAAACCTCATCTCTACTGAAAATACAAAAGATAAGGCAGGCATGGTGGTGGGCGCCTGTTATCCCAGCTACTCAGGAGTCTGAGGCAGAAGAATCACTGATATCCTGTAAGCAGAGATGGCAGTGAGCCAAGATCATGCCACTGGTACTCCAGCCTGGGTGACAGAGGGGGACTCCATTTCAAAAAAATAATAATAATAACAAAATAAAATTCCCAACATGCAGATATGCCTCACATCCATTAAGTAAGAATCCCTGAGGTACGACCTGGGCTTCAGAGATTTTGTTGAAGATCCCCAGGTGGTTTTAGTGTGCAGACTGGCCTGAGAGCTGGCCTGCCCTTTTCACTGGGCTGACATTTGTCATTTGGGCAAAGCCATCCTCAGGGTTCTTTAAATTTGTAAGATATTTTGGCAACTTGCACTGTCCACCCGGGGCTGCCAGTCACATCCTCCCCTGAAGCAGCCCCCCATGCCCAGTGGTGCGTGGCGGGAGGGGGTGTCACAGGCACACTGGGGGTGCACGAAGCCTGGTGTGCTGTTTGCTCTTTCTTCCTCCCTCCCTCGCATGTTGCCCTGCCCTCTCCCTTTACAAATGCTGTCTCCTCTTCCCTTTCGTTCTTTTAAACAAGAGAATATTCATGGTTTGAAGTTCATAGTCCATAGGTTGTCACATTTCAAAGATATCAGTTGAAGAGATGCACACTTCAAAATTCAGTTCAGTCGCTGACTTTCACGAACCTTAAGGAAGGGGGCCATGAATGGCCTGTCAGACTTGAAGCAGAATAGGAAGAGGCACACAGGAGGGTCTTAGGCCGGACTGTGGCCAGGAGCGCCTTCCCTGACCAACAGGCCCCTTACTGTCTTGCAGGTCTGATTCGTAAGTCGTGCATGTTTCAGGATAACTGTAGAGCCGTCTCCCTCGTGCACACTGCCTGGTCCCCTGAACACAGGCAAGCAGAGGCGTGCACGCAGGCATACTTAGCATGCACACTCACAGCCCATACTCCAGCCAGGCAGGCAAGAGTGGAGCCTTCCTGTGCACAGCCTTAGTGAGAATGATGTGGAAGATGATGAGAACTTTAAAAAATTAGTTCCTTCATTTGTTAAGGTCTTAAGTTGAAAAACATTGTCTGTCCCTTTAAGGAGGTGATATTTCCTTTGAGATGAGCTAACAGAAGAGGGTAATAAAAGTAGCGATCCTGAGTTTTTTATAAACCCGTGGCAGAGTCTCATTCTGAGCATCCCAGGAGAAGCAAGGACCCCTTTTAAACTCTGTCAGAACCTGTTCCTCTTGGGTTCATAGTCACATTACTGAATTTCAGTTGTTCTATGATATGCTGAAACCCCTTATTTTCTGTGAATTTTGCAGAATTTCTCTTTGGTCTCAGGAGGTAGCTCTTGATGCTAGAAAGGCTTCAGAACTGAGCTCTTCCTTTCCCCAGATCTCCAGGGAGGAGGCCCTCGAGAAGTGCACACATCCAGACATGTACACATGTCCCTTAACTTTGCAGACACACTGTACAGAAAGCCTCCTTGAAGCCCCTAACCACAAAAGCCTCATTTCTCTCTGTTGGCTCCTGGTGACACCACTGAGGGGAAAAGAGAGGCTGGCACGTGCTGGCTCTGGTTCCACTGACTGTTGCTGTTTAATGTAAAGATGCCTCCTGGTGCTGGCTGGAGTTTGCTTCCAACTCCTCTGTGTTCTCTCAGACACTTTCTGAACACTCAGGTAGTGCCAGGCACCATGCTGGGCACAGAGTGGAGTGAGGCAAGGCCCATGCCCTCCCTGGGAGGGGTGGGGGTTGAGGGGCAGGTGAGCACCAGTCATTACAGATTCTGCATCCTGGGGCCGAGGGACAGGAGCGCAGCCAGACCCTGGAGGAGGTGGAGCTGCTGAACCTCAGCGGAGCTGGTCCTCTACTGTTTCTCCCAAAGACCCACACGGGGACCTGCACTCCCTCTTACGTGAAAGCTGTCTGAGCTGTGGGGCAGGCAGCGAAGGCTTCTGGAGGGAAGCCCGCCTCTCTCCTCCTTGCCGTGACTCAGTCTGTCCAGCTCTGCAGCAGCCCCGCCAGAGAGGCTGTTGTCAGACATACACCACCCAGGCGTTTAGTCTCATAGGAACAGAGTGTGGTCCAAGGGGGTTTGCGGCCCACAGGCAGGCACCACTGTTTGCCCCTCTGCTAGAGACATTCTGTTCCTCAGGGATAGGAGGCCTGCTGCAGAGTGGTTAGTTCCTGAGACCCACAGCCCCGACTAAGCCAAGAGAACTAGCCTCCTCGCAAGAAGCGGGGCAACACTGCAGCTGCCTCTAGGAAGAGTTGAGGTCTTGCGGTACTGCCTTTACTGGATGCCTGTCAGCCTGGCACAGCGTGTCCTCAGATGTGAACTAGAAAGTGGTACTGTGTCCATGCCCATGTCCGTGGCTGCCTGCCCTCAAGTCCACCTCCAAGGAGAGCCACTGGTGTTTTCTCAGGGAGGGAGCAGGCGTGGTGTCCAAAGACAGGAACCACACATTTTTTTAAAGGGGGAAATGCTCTCCGGAACCATTGACTCCTTCCTGGTTCATTAATGCATTTTCAATCTTTGATTTCTTAAAGCCAACTGAAAGTGAAAATGTCCCTGTCCCAACTGCTACACCTGGGGTAAGATCAGTGACTAGTCCCCAGGGGCTGGGCCTTTTCCTTGAGTTTATTTGACCATGTCGAGTTTTCCACTGGTTTTTCTGTATTCTCCATGATTGTCCTTCCAGAACAGTGTCTGCAGTGGTTTGCATTCATCATCAGTGTCCAGTACTCTTGACCAGCCCAGCATTCTCCTCTAACACAGTAGACTATGTGGACATGCATGTGCTGTGTGGACGCAGTTTTCCAAGCTCTGTGTTGTTAGCATGTAACTCTTCCTTTCATGTCATGCTTTTTAAGATGAAAAGGCCCTAGAATCACATCTTCAGTTCTTACCTCTGTCACCTTTGCATCTGTTGCTGTTTTTCTGAAAGTGTTGCATGTTCTACTTTCCATTGGGTTGGACCTCTCCATGATAACCCTTCAGAACTCTGAAGAGACCAATAGAATCTCCATCACCTTTTTCCGTCTTTTCCGAGTGATGCGATTGGTGAAGCTTCTCAGCAGGGGGGAAGGCATCCGGACGTTGCTGTGGACTTTTATTAAGTCCTTTCAGGTAAGAGCCATGCCAAGGACTTCTGTCTTTGTGTTTGAAGATCATATGTAAGTCAGTGATTGTCCCCACCCTAGAGGACCCAGGCTCCCCCTGTGTGGCCACTCTGTGGACCTAAGTCAATAGAAAACATGGAATGCTGGAGAGACCCAAATCAGCATTTCTTGGGTCACTCACATGGGATTACTTGTCTAAAGGAAACAGAAGAGAAAGCAGGAAGGATCCATAGCCGAGAGATCTGTAGCATTTCCAAGACTGAGAGCAGTGTGAGGCCTGCAGCCCTGCAGTGCCCCCGGGATGCCTGGTGGTGGTGTGTGAGGGCCGGGTCCCAGCAGACAGCCTGGAAGCCCAACGGCCTCTCTCTGACAAGGCTGCAACAGTGCTGTCTGTTGGCTAGTCTAGACACAAAGCAGAAACTACCACCTGGGCTAGCCACCATCACTGGGTTATCTTGCTCCTGACAGGGTCACAGAGTTCGAGATATTTAGGCATATACCATACCTCATTTGTCACCTCTTATTCGCCAGGCTGGTACAGCTTGGTTCCAGACTTTCCCAAGTAGAACCAGCTTTTCCTGTACCTGCCAGTACCCTGCCCAGATATTCTAGCCTTCTGGACTGATTCCATTTGGAAGAGAAGGTGTGGGAAATATAGATTCTTATGAAAAGGTGGACCCATGTAGGGAATTTGTGGATATCCACAAACATTAGAAAGTGAATCCTGCATCTTCATTTTTTAAAATAATTTAACTATTTTTCATTTGAAAGTTATAAATGTTTACAATAACAAACGAGGCTGTCCGAAGATATATAAAGAGAAAGTTCAGACTTGGCCCTCACCCACCTCTGGGGTAACCAGTGTTACCCTCCCAGTAAGCATTTGTCCCTAGTGGGTGGGATTTTCACGGGTAAAAGGGAGAAGGGACAGCAAGGGGGGTGGTGCAGGCACTCACAAGGGAAGTCACAGGTCCTGCTGGGGAGAATGAGGTTGGAGGAAGGTAGAGTGGGGGCCTCAGGCAGGTGAGCCTTGGACTTGCTAAGGCACAGAATCCTCGACAGTTATTATTCATTTAAAGTACCAAAACTTGGGAACAAACTGCTCTAAAAATAGATAATTCTGAGGTAATATCTCACTTTTTAAATAAATTCTTAAAGATTCAGTCTGCCACAGATAAGAAAGTCATGTTCCAGAGCAGCAGTTCATAAAAGCAGAGAAACTGTGCAAACAAAAATCTTAAACATTTGGCAATCTAGGAAGAAAATGTACTTAGGTATGTTGAGGAAAGCCTGAAATAAACCCTGTGGGACCCTGCTGAGCAGTCCAGCTGCAGGGAGGGCCAGGCTGGCAGGCACAGGTCAACAGCTGGCACAGGTCTGAAGGTGGCTGAGCGCCTGTGAGCCACTGACTTTCTGACAAGCTCTCTCGGATAGTAGTGAAAGCAGGTGCTTTAAGCATGTGTTCCCAGAATTACGCCTAACACTCTGGGCACCCTATGCAGGTGGACGTGTTGGTCACATGCGATGAGGTAAGACAGCAGTTGACAAACATTCGATGAAAGGACAGGGGCTCTGTCAAACACTTGTATTTGGTGTTTCTGAAGGTAGCCACACTTGGCGACCCCCCAGCTCGCTCCTTTTCTTCCCTGGCACAGCCCCCCAACTTAGCAGTTCTTTCAGAAGGTGTGCGTCTTAAGACAGGTATTTTGCATTCTACAGCCACAGCCAGAAAGTGGTTCTTCCCCTCTGACCCAGTAATTCCACTCCTAAGACTTCACCTTAAGGAAATACTTCAGCAGAAGCAAGGTGATTTTGCATAAAGATATTCCTTTGCAACAATATCTACAATACTACCCCCCAAAACATACCCACAAAAGAAAGTGGAAGTACTGTAAATGTCCAGTGTTCTGGAGTGGTTTGATCAATTGCAATTTCACCCAGAAAATCCAGTAATGAATTTAAGAATTATGAGAGTTATGTGTCTGTGTTGAAAATGTTTAGGATTAGGCTACAGGGTTAATGACCATGGAAAGCACATCCTGCCCGTGATATTGTAACACTGGGCGTGCATGTGGATGGTGTCATCAGGACTAAAGTAGCTGGGCAGGGCTGGGATTTAAACAGTTCTTCCTCACTGTCGATGTTCTTTCATGGTAGCACGTGGAATAGAAAGGAAGCATGTGGCCACTCATGGGTCTTCTCAGTCTGTGCCAGCTGGCCAGTGCTGATCCCAGTGCCTTTTCTCTCCCAGGCACTCCCGTATGTGGCCCTCCTCATAGCCATGCTGTTCTTCATCTATGCGGTCATTGGCATGCAGGTAAGCTCCAGCCATCTCACCCTCAGGGGCCCTTTCACTGGGTAGCCCCAAATCTGTGGCAAGATGTATCTTGACCAAGTGAAGTAGAAGCGCTGTGATTTTTTCAGCCAAATGCCTCTGCTGAAGCCATACATAGGAAGACGAGAAAGACACGGCTGCTTAGGAGAGAGCTCCAGGGGAGGCCCAGGCTCAGAAGAATGCAGCGAGGTTAGAATGCACCAGGAAAAATTGCATTTCATGGCAGAAGAATTCTGCTTTATCATAACAAAGTGAAATTCACTCGAAACTAAATATTTCCAGATGCTAAGACTGAAGAGAGAAGCATGTGGTCCCTCGTGGGTCTTTTCAGTCTGTGCTGAGCCATCACAGGGACAGAAGGCGGGTGCTGAGCCAAGTGCCTTTTGTGACCATTGTTGTGCTTTAGTAGCTCACCTTTAAAAAGAGGCGTGAAACTGAGCTCTTCTGTGACCCAAGCAGAGGGGCTACACCCTGCTTCCCAGTTCCTCCTGGGGGTGGGAAAGGGACTGGGCCTCCCTAACAGAGGAGCCCTAACACCACGTGGGTGGTGGGATAGGTTGTGGGTGGAGGGGGGCAGCCTCTAAGAATGGAGGCAGTCGAAGAGCCCAGGTGGCTCTAGATCTCTGCTGACAGGCTCCTTGCAGATTCTCCACGTGGGCAGGTGCTGTCTTTCAGGTAAAGGAGGGATGTAAGTGAGAAAGAAGTAAAGTGATTCTGTGATTCTAGGGGCAGAGAAATGGTAGTGCTTTTTTTTTTTTTTTTTTTTTTTTTTAAATCCTGAAAGCATAGAAGCATTTGCAGGTATCTGGGAATCTTACCAGGAGTTAGGAAACAAAAGTCAGCATACTTGAGCCTCTGTGATTCAGCAGCACGTGGCGCTGTGTGCCCTGGAAGGTCTTTTATCACATATGTTCTCATATAAAAAAGAGCCGTCTCAGAACTGCAAGGTGCATGGCACACACCACCCCAGATTCACCCAGCAGGCATTTGTAAGCATCTGCAGGCTTCTCTAGAATGTCAGTCTGCTTCCTAAATCTCACAAGTAAAACTCTTTAGTACCTTCCCATTGCCCTGGAGGTAAAGCCTATTCTTCTGCCTGGGGCTCACTGCCCCTGCCTGTTGGCTCCTGACCTTGTCTCCAGCCTCATCTTTTTCTGTCTGCTCATCACACATGTTACTTTCATTCCCTCGGTATCTATGCTGTTACCCTGCTCCTATGTACGTGGTGCTTCCTCCACCCGAAACACTCTTCACCTTTCTTACCACCTGATGTATCTTTCAGTTCTGAGTTTACATGTCACTTCCGCCTAGAGGCCTTCCCTGACCCAGCCCCCCAGCCTTGGGTAGATGAGCCTGTCTCATCTTCTCTGTGTATCTGGACCACCCCAGCATCATCACTGGGGTTTGATGTTGCCTGGCTACCTTTGTGTCTCTACCCCAGGGTGGGGGATCCTCAAACGTGAGACAGTGCCCCTCTGGAGCACCATGTTCCCAGTGGGTAACCTGCTGCCTGGCACATGGTTGTGCCTGGCAGATCTTTGTTGAATGAGTGAAGTGCCAGGTACCATGAGAAAACCCTAGTTAGTAAAGATCAAACCTGAGTTAGTTCTAAATTCACATATGGATTTTTTTTTTTGCATGACGAAATCTATTCTCTTTTTCCTAACAACTTCTCCACCTAGATGTTTGGGAAAGTTGCCATGAGAGATAACAACCAGATCAATAGGAACAATAACTTCCAGACGTTTCCCCAGGCGGTGCTGCTGCTCTTCAGGTGACTGCAACTGGCTTGGGTGGTGCTCCTGGGCAGGGGTTGTGAGTCTCCTGCTAAGTCCGGGTCCAGAAGGACGGAGGGCACAGGTTATTAAAGCAGCGTGCCTTTTCCAGTTGACTGTGACGGCTTTTTGTTTTTGTTTTGTATTCTTAAACACAGACCCTAGCATTTCAAACACAGGAATTTTGTTGGATTGTTAAAACTACTGTGGTAATCCCGATTGTGGCTGACATAAGGTTTATTAATTTGGGAGTTAGGAGGGCTACTTAGGCCACCTGAAAAATTGTAGGATGTATATTTATGCATGGAGGCATGCACTTAAACACGACCAGGAAGACAGAAACTTAGCAAAAATGTCGAGGCCTTTTGCACAGCCAGTGGAGAACATCCTAAGATGTACAATTTCAGATTTTATGGGATTGCTTTAACTTTGTAAAACAAGCTGCCTTCATAGTGAGAGAACTTTCTAGCGATCATGAAGTATTTCTAATGACTCTAGTGACTGACAAGTCATTTGCCAGTTAGGTGGTTTCCAACTCTGCCTTCAACAAAATTGAACAGAGACTTAAGTTGTTAAGTATTTTGGTCATTAAAAATTAATAGGCCAAGTGCAGTGGCTCATGCCTGTAATCCCAGCACTTTGGGAAGCTGAGGTAGGTGGATCACTTGAGCCCAGGAGTTCGAGACAAGCCCAGGCAATATGGCAAAACCTGACTCTGCTAAAAATACAAAAATTAGCCAGGTGTGGTGGCGACTGCCTGTAGTCCTAGCTACTGGGGAGGCTGAGCCCAGGAGGTCAAGGGTGCAGTGAGCCACGATCACACCACTGCACTCCAGCCTGGGCAACAGAGCAAGACCTTTCTCAAAAAATAATACTAATAATTAATTATTGTTAATTATACAAATGTTTAAAGTAGAGAAGACACAAAACTAAGCATCCATTTATTCGAAGACTATTAGTGCACTTGCATCAGATGATGGCTGTAAATCCAAGGGAATTGCAGCAGGACCTCCAGTTACTGTGATGAGTTATACTTGAAAATCAGTAGGAATTTCACATTTCCATTAATTCAAATTGGATTCGCTTCAAATGACTTAGGTTGTTCTCTAATTATGAGTTTTTCTCCCCTAAGATCTGAGCTTTAAATTCCTTCTTTCCTCCACTAAAGCCCCCTTTGTTCTTCATCTGAAAAAGGTGTGCGACAGGTGAGGCCTGGCAGGAGATCATGCTGGCCTGCCTCCCAGGGAAGCTCTGTGACCCTGAGTCAGATTACAACCCCGGGGAGGAGTATACATGTGGGAGCAACTTTGCCATTGTCTATTTCATCAGTTTTTACATGCTCTGTGCGTTTCTGGTAAGTGATCAACATAGCTCCCCCTCTCAATTTACAGATGCTTATGTAGCATTCAGTGTTCAGACCAGTGACCTTGCCCCATCCCATCGCCTGAGGACAGTTGATGTGGATGAGCACTCTGGACTCCATTTGGCAGCTGAGGGCTTTTGTTTAACCAGTTGTGTGTCACTGCCGCCACCTTTGTAAGCAGAGATTTGGTGCTCGATAATAGGCTTGGAGCAATTACCAGTCACTTTAGCTTCTTAGCGTTCCTTTCTAAAATTTCAAAACCAGTGCATATGGTGGTGACTTTTTAAGAGTGTG
Source organism: Piliocolobus tephrosceles (assembly GCF_002776525.5). NCBI lineage: Eukaryota > Metazoa > Chordata > Mammalia > Primates > Cercopithecidae > Piliocolobus > Piliocolobus tephrosceles. The sequence goes on along the minus strand of NC_045435.1, from coordinate 82,680,052 downwards.
AATTATTTGGTGATAATGACATTATAAAACTGCAATGTGTTTCAGAAGGCCTTCCTTCCCCAGGACTTAATTAAAGCCATTCCAGAAAGCTAGAATCACACTCTTTTCTTAAACATTCTCCAAATAGAAAGTTTTTTTTACAACTTCTCTTGGAGACCGGGGTCCCCATGTTTCATGTCCATGTCATGAGAAAGCCTGTGCTCAGTTCTAACCCAATCCAGCTGCAGCTGAAGTTCTTCCCTTCCAATTTCCTTTTTCAGATCATCAATCTGTTTGTGGCTGTCATCATGGATAATTTCGACTATCTGACCCGGGACTGGTCTATTTTGGGGCCTCACCATTTAGATGAATTCAAAAGAATATGGTCAGAATATGACCCTGAGGCAAAGTAGGTTGAAAAAGATTTGATTTGGTGTGTGGGGGTGGATTTTGGAATGTCAGCTGTGATTTTTGTGGACTGGACTGAAAGTTTGGGCCAGTTGGTACTGTTCCTGTACCTCACATTGTATTTTACTTCCAGGGGAAGGATAAAACATCTTGACGTGGTCACTCTGCTTCGACGCATCCAGCCTCCCCTAGGGTTTGGGAAGTTGTGCCCACACAGAGTAGCGTGCAAGGTGAGTGTCCGACAGCCTCTCTTGTAGAAGCTCCCTTCATTCAACAAACACTTGTTAAGTGACACAACCAGGCCTTCTGTCAGGTGCTCGGGATGCAGAGATGGATAATATGTGGTTCCTACCTCTGGGGAACTCTCAGTTTTGTAACTGTTTGGACACCCTGTCAGGAACCATCAGAAGAGGAAGGGAATTCTGTAATTTGTCATTGGGTGGATGGTAGGGAAGGCGACATTTCAGTCAGGTCCGGAAGGAACCTAGGAGTTTGTCAGAGGCAGGAAGGGCTCTGAAGGAGGCAGGAGAATGGACATCATAATGACAAAGGGTGAGCCACTGGGTCACCCTTTGGCTAGGACATAAGAGGAAGTGTCAGAAGGCCCCAGGCACAAGCTGAGCCTTCTCCAACCTGCTGAGGTCCAGGAGAATGGGGAAGAAACACGAATTTCAGGTTTCCGTGGTAGGAAGTTGGCTGTTGTCAATGGAGAAGTAGACCTGAGGCAGGGGGAGCAACCAGAAGAGCTGGAATGAAGGCAGCAGAAGTGGGAAGAGAGAGGAGCAGGTCGCTTGGAGATTCACTTGGGATGTGGAGCAGGGAGAACTCGGTGGCCTGGGTGAGGGGAGGGGGATGCTAGGAGAGCGTATCTCCCAGCCTCGGCAGTGGCGGGACACGGTGCTGTGTGTTCCACACGTCCCCTCTGCTACAGAGCTTTGTGGCCACCACAGGAGATGGGGCCCCTTTCCTGGCATACCAGGCTCTAGTCTCTCAGGGATGGATCCAGATCTCCCACTGCAACCCGGTTCTGTGTTTCCATGCCAGAGCATGCTCTCAGGAACCCTCAATGAGACTTTTCCTTCCACAGAACTCACGGTGCAACAGCTTACATTTGTTGTAGAAACAAAAAAGGATTTCCCTTTTTCAAGGAGAAATGCAAAATTTGCCTCTTGAAACTCCGCCTTCTAGAAATTCATCCAGTCTGTATAGTAACTAGTTCTTGCTCCTCATGGATCCAAGGAGATCCTGGGGTCAGGGGTTTTACCACTCCAGGATGCTGAGTCAGCTCTAGACAGAAACCAAAGTAGCAGAACAGAGTCTAAAATATGTTTCAGACTCAAAGAAATCCCTGAGCCAGATGCATGTTCCCTGCCCTGAAAATCCAGAAAGCCCTCTAGGCGAGTCCTTAGGGTTCTTGCCTCTCTTTAGGCTGGACTCTAGATATAGAAACAGAGCTTGACTTTTTTTTTTCCCATAAACTTCCCAGCACTGGCCTCTTTTCTGCTTTCCAAGAACAGTGTGGGATCCAGTTCACTGATGTCATCTTGTGTTTAAATTTCTAGATCCTTTTACATAAAGCTTTCAGATGTTTTGAGGCACAGTCATCCATTTTGCTGACTCAGGAACTTGCCAGGAAAAGTGAATAAATGTCCAGGATTTCCTGGCTGCCTGTGCTGGTTTTGGCGAGGGGGCCGGGCGTTAGTAGGAGGACTAGGAGTTTGGGTGGGATTAGACCATGCAGACACAAGATTCCAATTCATCAATATGGAAGAGAAAAAAAGTCTTTTCTTTTGGAACATGCTGTTAACAAAAAATAAGAAGTTTTTAAGTATTACCAGATCACCATTAATTTAGTGCTTGCCATGTGCCTCACTCAAAACTCTTGTGTCCGTGAGTCCTTTAATCCTTGCAAGTTCCCATCATTGGGCATATCATCTGCATTTACAGGTTGAAGTGACTGGGGCCTAGAGAGGGTGTACCTCACCCAAACTCTTTCCAACTCTCATTGCTGGTGTTAAAGGGATCAGGATATAGAAGACGAGTGGGGAGCATGGATCCTGCTCTGAGAGACCAAACCCTGGGAGAAGCCACACAGACTCATGCAAAATGCTGCAGGATGTACGTGATGGTCTCACTAGGCAAGGTCTGAAGGACACTCCCTGAGTTGGGAATAGTCATGGATCCTGTTGGTTGAGAACCTAAGTCCCAGGCCCTGTGCCTGGCCCATTGTATCTTACTTCCTTTAACCCTCACAACAGCTTTAAAAATGTGCCTGGAGCTGGGCGCGGTGGCTCATGCCTGTAATCCCAACATTTTGAGAGGCCGAGGCAGGAGGATCCCTTGAGGCCAGAAGTTCAAGACCAGCCTGGGCAACAAAGTGAGATCTCATCTCTAAAAAAACAAAACAAAACAAAATGTTTTGTGCCTGGAATGGAGGTCTGATCCTAAGACCTCCATTGGGATTAATGAAAAAAAGGAGAAGTCTGTTTGAACAGTGAAGTTTCACAGTTTAAAATACAAAATATATCATCGGCATGTCAGCATCTGTATTTCATGACTCAACGTTTGATCTTTGTCATCCCAGAGTCCCCCAAATGATAGGTTGTATTAATCAGGGTTCTCCAGAAGAAACAGAGCCAATACGATGGATATGGAGGTGTATATGTATGTGTGTGTGTGTGCGTGTGTATTTGTGTGTGTGTGTCTATATACACACACACACAGGTTTATCATGGGGAATTGACTCATGTGATCATGGAGGCTGGGAAGCCCCATGGTCTACCATCTGCAAGCTGGAGCCCTGGGGACCTGGTGGTGGTATCTGAGTGAAGTTCTGAGAACCAGGGGAGCCCATGGTGTAAGCCTCAGTTGAAGGGCAGGAGAAGACTGATGTCCCAGCTTAATCAGGCCAGTAGAGAGAGAATTAAATCTTCCCCCACCTTTTTGTTCTCTGTGGGCCCTCAGCAACAGGATGAGGCCCACCCACATTGGGGAGGGCATTGCTTTACTCACTCTACTCACTCTACCAATTCACATGCTAATCTCATCTGGAAACACCCTCACAGACACACCCAGAAATCCTGCTTAACCAACTGGGCATCTCGTGGATGTCAACTTGAAACATAAATTAACCATCATATGCATACCCCCAAATGGCTGTTGAATTGAATTGAGGGTTAACTAGAAAAGAGATGAGTGATACATGGAAAATAAACATCCAGAGGGATATGGCTGTGGTCACTCATTTCCTTTCTACAAAGAAACTTTCCTTTCTTTTTACAGAGATTAGTTGCCATGAACATGCCTCTCAACAGTGACGGGACAGTCATGTTTAATGCAACCCTATTTGCTTTGGTTCGAACAGCTCTTAAGATCAAGACTGAAGGTAAGCATTCCCTGCCAGCAAGACAAGATGGCAGGAAAGGAAAGAGACAGCACATCCCATCTTGCCTTCCTCATCGGGGCCTTTTCTTGGCCAAGGGGAGGCCCTGGGGAAGGGGCTGGCAGGTAGAGTGGAGATGTCCACGTCGGGCTGGCCGGCTGGCTCCTGCCTCCTGTTTCCTCATCCTTTATCTCCTTCCTTTATGCTTCACTTTGTCCCAGAATGTTTTGAGTTGACTCATACTACTGCTTACTACATAGCAGGGGAAACAGGCATGGTATCGGAGCAGAGACGGAGCCATCACAAATGAACTCACTCCAGCCATCCCTAACTGGTTGTATGACCTGCAGTGAGGGATGTCACTGGTCAGAGCTGTAGTTTCTTTCCCTATAAAAAGGAAGTAAATACAGGGATGTCCAGGAGGTCCTGAGGATGAAATGAGGTGATGTCTGCAAAAGCTCCTTTGTAGTGCCTGGCACATAGTCAGCACTTGAGAAATACAGAAGCATCTTCCCAGCTGAGAGACCAAACCAGCATGGCCTTCACAGCCATGCTCAGCCCTGGTCAAATCCTGGTAAAACTGGCACTAGAGTGTGGCCATTGGAGCTGGCTCAGTGGCGACTTCGCAGGTGGAATGGAAAGCAAATTGCAACAGGCTGAGGAGTGACCAGGAGATGGGGGGAGGTGGGAGGTGGAGACCTCGAGGAGAGCTCACTCTCTGAGGCACTGGTGGAGGAAAGGAAAGAGGAGGCAGCAAGGGACTCATGCTGAGTGCAGGCAGGTGACTTCTTACAACCCTAGAGCCCAGGGAGACGCAATCCAGCAAAGCCAGCCTCTTTCAGCCTAACAGGGGCGCCTCGTGGCATGCTTGTCTGTACCTGGCCCCAGGCCAGCATTGTTAAGGGCTCCAGAAGGCAGAATGGTCCTCTATGCTGACGTGTTAGTTGAAAAGACAAGTGTAAGCTCATATAATAAAAGGCCAAGGTTATGTTGTATGGTTGAGCACATATAGTAGGAATTGAGAGTCTTATTTGGGTGAAATTTAGGCTGGATCTTCAAGGAAGGAGGTACGATTTGGAAGAATCTGTGAAAGAGCGGAAGGCAAAGGCATTCTGGGCTAGGAACAATGGAAAGCAAATAGCAGGTGTCAGTTGTGGGAGGGCAGGATGGAATTAGAGTGGAACAGGCCTTGAATCTCAGGGTGAACCATGTTTGTTCCCATGGTGGAGGGACTTCCCACTGGAAAGGCATGATCTCTGTTGCTGAACATACGAAGTGTGTTTGCCCCTGGCTGGGGAGAGCCTGGTGGGAGGGGAGCCCCATCAGAGGGCAGTGTGTTCATCCAGGTCGGGCTGGGACGAGGCTGTGCAAACGGAGGAGGCGCTGGGGAACAGAAACGAAGCTTGCCTTTCCCCTTTTGTTTTTTGAATCCAGGGAACCTGGAGCAAGCTAATGAAGAACTTCGGGCTGTGATAAAGAAAATTTGGAAGAAAACCAGCATGAAATTACTTGACCAAGTTGTCCCTCCAGCTGGTGGTCAGTGCAATCTATTTCCTAAGTAGTCCTTGGCCAGTGCTTTGGTTTTAATGCTAGTGTCTCCAGAAAGTCCAGAGAGAGTTTGCAAAATGCTTTATGTGTCAGAGCATTAAGGCCAACTGATAAAGAAAGCCCTTTGGCCATTTGGTGTGATTATTTGGGGTTTAATATGAAGAACATTCCAGACAGAGGAGAGGCTTCAGTGAAAAGCAAACCAAAACTCACATGACTGGTTTTGCAGGGATTTCCTTTTTGGTGGAGGAATTAATGTTTGAGGACAAGATTGTGATCTCAAAGTGAAAAGCCTATATTTTTTGTCCAAAATGAAATACTCAAAAGTCGTTTCCAATTACCCTTCAGTATATTGTTGAAAATGTCCCATGAAAAATAGATAGCTTTCAGGAAATTGTATTTTTGAAATGTTCTTATCAAGACTGAATTTACTACCATAATTACCAAAAATGCCCTTTTAACTAACAGGCATGCTTATTTCCTTTCGTTATTTCGTTATCACAAAATAACTAACCTTCTTCGAATTTTTATATATATAAAAACCATCTCTATATATACATACATACAGTATATATATATGTATATGTATATATATATATGCATATTGGTTTTGCATTTTTATTTAAGTACATGTGGACTTAGATGTTGAGATGGTTGTTGTTGACTGTTCTGTTTCCAAGTTTTAAAGGTGCAGGATCTGTTCACCCAGTACCACCACACCAGCATTCTAGCATCCTTGAGCCATGGGCATGTGATGAGCCTTTGGTGTGTTTCATGACCAACCGAACGTTTATAGTGTCACTGCCCCCACAGCTTTTGAGACTGGTCTGGCTCAGGTCTGATAGCTGACTTGGGATCCGGGTCACCCCTGAGAAGGTGATGAGCTCTGGCTCTTGGGGTGCAGACAGAGCAGCATGCCAGCCAGCTCTGCTCCTTAGCATGAAGCGAGAAGCAGCGTGAGCTTTTGTTGCTGAAGGGGTTACCTGTAGCTGGCACGGCCACCGGCTCAAAGCTGGGGAAGACGGTCCAGAAAGAAATGATAAAATGAAAACAAATGGGCCGGGCGCGGTGGCTCAAGCCTGTAATCCCGGCACTTTGGGAGGCCGAGACGGGCGGATCACGAGGTCAGGAGATCGAGACCATCCTGGCTAACCCGGTGAAACCCCGTCTCTACTAAAAAATACAAAAAACTAGCCGGGCGAGGTGGCGGGCGCCTGTAGTCCCAGCTACTCGGGAGGCTGAGGCAGGAGAATGGTGTGAACCCAGGAGGCGGAGCTTGCAGTGAGCTGAGATCCGGCCACTGCACTCCAGCCTGGGCGACAGAGCGAGACTCCGTCTCAAAAAAAAAAAGAAAAGAAAAGAAAAAGAAAAAGAAAACAAATGAACCACAATAACAAAACAAAAAACCCTCCCACCTAGAGAACCCTGGCTTCCCCCAGGAGAACTGATACTGCACATTTAAAACAACTCTTTGGTTTTCATTCTTTTCTTTGTAGCTGCACATCCAAGAGCTTGCATGGCTTAGATGAAATGCTTTTGAAAAACTGTTGTAACAATATGCTTGAGGTTTTTCTGCAGCCTCCATTTCTTTCACCTCGCAGTCTTTCAGAATATTCTGAAGCAATTCTGTTTTAGGGTGGTGGCATGGAATCAGAGTTATCTCTTGCCAACTGTATTCCCCTACATTGTTTCTTGAAATACAGATGCATGCTTCAGAATAGCGGGCTATGCCTGTCTATGTAAACCTTCCCCTGCGAGCCGAGGACCCTGCTCCTCCCTTGCTCCACCTCACATCTCTCTTGGAACACCACCTTCGTCACAACCAGCCGAAGTCCCACGTTAATGCCCATCCTCGTGAAATGCCCTTGGAGGGTGTCATTTGCATTACTATGAAACTTCATTTCTTTTCATTTTACCAAAAGAAAAGTCCAGAATTTAGCTCACCATTGAAGCTCCCTTCCTTTGAAAAGCTGATCAACTTTTAGCTTTATCAGACTTCTAGTAGAGTGGAAATCTTCTTCTTTCTTGGTCCAATAACTGGACTTAGCCTTTTCTATTTCTTAAAATGGATTGGAGTTTAGGATGACGAGTTTTAATCTCTTCCACAACAGCAGTGAGAGGCAGTGTGAAGCACAAGAAGAGAGAGGTGGGGTGTTAGGAGGAGACGGAAGGCTCTACAAGCTCCCTGCCTTTGTTGAGTGATATGCCCAGTGCAGGGCTTATCGGGGCTGAATCTCATATGAGTGCTGTGGCCACCAAGGAAGTTCAGAAGGTAGTGGCCATCAGGCTTTGGTGCATAGACTCTGGAAGAGTTGCTGGACAGGCTTTGCTCTCCACATTCATCATTTGTCTGTCTTTCCTCTTTTATCTTCTAGTAGACCCATGTCCCCAACCTTTACTGCATCACAGCACACTTAGAAAAAGATATTTGCATACCCCTCTGGGCAATAGATGTGGAGTTCTTGAGGCTGAGGGCCTCAGCATCCCCTACACCATCACCTGGTCAAGAAGCAGGAGACTGGGTAAGGCCAGCCTCCACTCCAGGTGGCTGCAACTGGCAGGTGTGGTGTGCTCAGGAAGTCCCTTTTAGCCCTGGTGATAGAGCTGAGTAGGATGCTGGTCTTAGGTGGGTTTGCTGGTGTGCTGTGAGGCGTGGCCCAGCTCCTCATGAGCCCGATGATGAAGTCAGGAATGAACTGTGGATCTGTGGGCACACATCAGGCTTGCTTCACTCCCAGTGGCCCGGGGGCCTCGGCTGCCCCCTCGCCATCAGTGCTGAGCTGCCTCATCTCTGCCTCTCAGCTCAGGTTCTCACCTCTGCTCTTCAGCCTTCCTCTGCCATCTTGTGGGTCCTTCCCCTTCATTTCAGAAGTTCTCTCTCCTCCCCGGGACTCTCCTCCATCCTTGACCTGGATCCTTTGCTCCTTTGCCCTGAAGAGCACACTGAGCTGCCTCCATTGCCTTCTTTTCAGTCCGGAGCCCAGACAGCCTCCTTGTATTCATTCCTTCTGTTCCTCCCTGTTCTGTCCTGCTGTAGCTTTGACTTTTCTTGTTCTTAGGAACTCTTCCTTGGGCCTAGTCTCCTAATTAGCTCGGTGTCTCAATGGGGAAGACGAAGTGACCCTTCAGTTTTTTCCTGTAGAGCCCTGGATGGGTCTGCCTCTGCTCTGGAGGCTGAAGGGAGATCAGAGGTAGGCCTGCATTTGCGGGAAGCATCAGGGTGGAATGAGGTGTGGATCTTCTGCAGGTAGAGCCAGGGCTTTTCTGGGCCCCACAGAGAAGATTGAGAGCCCTGGACTACAGAGGAAGGCTGTGGCATGGCAGGACACCGGAGACCATCTCTGGGGTCCCTGGAGGCACTAGCTAGACAACAGTGTGTCCACCTTTTGTGTGCAGCCTGGGACAGGGATACATTTGCATGGTGTGAGAGGCAGCTCTGAAGAAGCCGGCAGCCATTGTGGCTGGAGACGGCCATCTCTGGAGAGGTGGTGTGAGGATAGGACCCCAGGCTCGGGGGGCACACTGTCCTGTGTTAAGGTCCCAGCTAGACTGAGCTGGGCAAGTCATTTCGCCTCTCTCCATCTGTTGACGGGGGCGTGGTGAGCAGATCCACCACGTCAGAGTTGTGAAGAGGCCATGAGACCCACATGGAATTCTTCTTACACAGGGCTTGGCACCTATAGGTGTCCAACAGAAGGGGCTGGCTAGAGCTAGAGCTGATATTCCAAACACACCCTGAGCAAATGGGGAGGCTGGAGAGTACAGCAAGCGGTGAAATACCAGGACCTGAGTGTTCTCTGCTCACCTCCTTGCCTTCTTGCCTATGGACCTTGCATCATTAGACAAGCCAAGGCTGATTAGGGACTGTGTTTTACATGCTACTCAGAGCCTTTGGCTTACCTGGATGCCCCCTACACCACTCCAGGACTATCTTGGCTTGAGTTTAGAAGGAACAGAACACTTCTCCAGGCCAGACCACCTGAGACAGCCTTGTCACACAGTAACACTCAGTGGCTTCTGACAGGGAGGACTGGAGAGGCAGGCCAAAGAGGCCCGGGCATCTCCCGTGGGGACCACAAGATGTTGGCAGCACCTCCTGGATGGGCACTAAGTGAAGCCCACCCCGGGTGCATTAGTGAAGGATGATGCTTCTCCACGTCCCCCAGCCCATCAAGCTCCAGGATCCCTATGAATGGATGCCACCGTCGGCACATTTTAAAATAAGGGTAACTCAGGCTCATCATCGTCAAGTGCCCAGCACTTAGGACAGCCCAAGCCAGGCAGCTGAGTGCTTTACCTGCTTCCTCCCACATAATCCTCATGGCTCCTCTGAGAGGCTTATCCCCACTTTACAGATGAGAAAGCTCAGAGAGGTTGAGCCCCCTGCCCCCAGATCAGCATGTAGCTCTTGCAAGGGCAGCCAGGCCTAAAAGCCAGCTGCTCTGCAGCCTTCGGAGCAGCAACCATTCCTCCTTCAGCCTCTGCAAGTCGTGGTCAGTGGACCGCCAGGCGCCACATGGCCCCACACACATGCGAGGGGCTACTAAAGTGGTCGTAAGCTTTCCCCCCAAGAGACGCAGCACACTGAAGATTTGGTGGCAAGCAGCCGTGGGAGAGCCATGGGGCGCATTTACATGTCCAAAGTGGTTTACCATGAGACAGCCAGAGCCTCTATTCTGCCTCATGCATCACCTTTAAAGTCATCAGCAGAGTTCTGATTCCCCAACCATACATGTTGGAGGTTGTTTCTGAACAAAGCAAAAATAAGCCCAGCTCAACTTTGAGGTTGGTTGGAGCTGTCACTACAGTGCAGAAAATGAGCTGTTCAGAATTACAAACCAAGAAATGGTATACGGAGCTTATTGGTGGAGAATGTGGGGCGGGGAGCTCATGAAAATCTGAATTTGCAGTCACTTTTCTAAACCTTCCTCTCCTTCTGAGCGTGTATGTCACCTTTCTAGGTCTCTATCTTGAGACATCGGGATTTGGATGGTTAATTGCCCTTGATAAGTTTATGGTAGTTATACATGCAAATCCCTATGCACAGGGGTGAAATGTGGCCGGTGAAGCCTCCTTTTGTTTTGTAATTTTTATTTTAAGTAAATAACCAAGACAGCATTTCATAGTGTTACTAATATGCTGCTCTATTAAACTCATAACAAATATATTATTTTCTGCAACCTCGAATATCAGTTCATTTAACTGACACTAATTTTGAGCCTTAGTTGCTTTGCAAAACCTTGCTTTTTGCTGGTTTGAGACTCCTCTGTTATATGCTGAGACCTCGGTGCCTTCTGCGCCATACCGCCCGCCCGCCCCACTCTGCCCCTGCCCCTGCCCCAGCCAGAAGCAAGTGTTTAGGCTCTTGGTCTAATGTGCTGATTCGGGAGAGCTCTGTCTGGTCTCTCCGTTTAGATGATGAGGTAACCGTGGGGAAGTTCTATGCCACTTTCCTGATACAGGACTACTTTAGGAAATTCAAGAAACGGAAAGAACAAGGACTGGTGGGAAAGTACCCTGCGAAGAACACCACAATTGCCCTACAGGTGAATTGTTGTCTCATTTTGTTTTCTCTCTTCACTAACGATTTTACAAGCTTATTTGAAATACTAGAGAGCTGCCTATTCATGGTTGAGCAGTACCACAAGGATTTTGTTTAGACTGAGATACTACACACTCCCCCAAATGTGGACTAGCCATTTCTGGGCCACAAGGTAAGTGCTTCCCTCCCCCCTGCCTTCCCCATGGAGCCCTGCACCTGCCACCACCCACGTGGCAGGGCTGCCAGGACGGAGAGGAGCGAGTGCTGCCCTCGCACCCCAGCCCCGCCAGGCAGTGTCCTCCAAGCAGGCACCCACCTTCCCCACAGCCCTGGGCTCCAGGGTTCTGGCTGCCCAGTGAATGAACAGCTTTCCATCTGAACGCAAGTGCTTTGTTTTGTTTCTGTTTGTTTCTTACCCCACTGCTTGTTGGTTTTTGGTCCATTTCAGTAACATCCATCACCTCCTAGTATGTACTCTGTGTGTGTGTGTGTGTGTGTGTGTGTGTGTGGTGTGTCTGTCTCTGTGTGTTGTCTCCTGATGGCCACAAGGCCAGCTGTGCACATGCTATGCTCTCATGCCCTGGCCAGCCTCTGGGCCCTCTCCCTCCTCCACCTGGGCCCTGCTCCCGGCTCCTAGAGTGTGGATGTGGCTTTCGGGAACCTCTAGTACCAGCCAGGGTCCTTGCATGTGAGGAATGTAGAATCCTAGGGAAGCCCAAAACTCTGGGATGGGAAGCAGGTATGTGGAGGGGCAAAGAAGGCACGATGAGGACCAGCAGGAAGAGGGGCTAGGAAGGTGGTCTGTGAGTGCCGTGGATGAAGGAGGCAGGGCAAAGAGGGAGAAGATGCTAGGGACAGGGAAGAAAGAACCACAGAGGCTGACAAACAATCTGAAACAACTGACCTCTGCTGCCCCGAGTGCTCGGAATCCATCGTGGATAGGATAAAGACTTTTTACAAATCTATTTACGCCACAATTTTATGCCCCTGTTCTCAGCACATGTTAAATTTGGCCTTGTGGGTATTGATAAGGTTCAACATGGGAGAGTCCTTCACTCTTTTCCAGGGAAAAATGCCCAGCATCGTTGTGTTCAAAGTGATGGTAACAGCCAAAATGAGGGCTTATCTTTGATCTTGCTGAGAGAGAGAATATGAATATGAATATGAATATGAAAGCGAATGAGTGAATGACAAACACGAGCTGTGTGTGTATCTCATGGGTTAGTAGATGGCCTTGTGTGACAGTGACCTGCTGATTCATGGTGAAACCTCTGCTCTACCCAGACAGCTACAGGGGCTGGGGAAAGAGGCATGTGAGGGTTGGCAGGTGGACCATGAATCCGACTGAAGACAATGATCTTACTGCCTCTGATTACGTATCCTAAAGGTAGCTGAGGGAATCACAGGCTCAGTCACACAGCCCGTTGGCATCTCAGGTGGTAGGATTTACAGATGAAGCTTTCTCACTTCCAAACAATCCAGTTTGTAAAAGTGACGGCCCTCCTCCTGGTCTGCAGCTCACAGCTAGCGTCAGAGAGAGAAAGCAAACTGCAGAGATGTTTGCAGATTGGAAGAAGTCTCCGGTCCATCCCGCCTTGAGGACAGTGTGGCCAGGTTGGATGCCCGGAGAGGGAGTGATGAACATGCTTCTGCAGGCTTGTCCTTAACGGAGCCCCCTGCCCAGAAGACGAGACTGGTTAGATGGTTTAGTTCCATTTCCCACTGCCCTGGGCTTGTAGGGAATTGCTTATTGTTCTGGGAACCTAATTGGGACCAGAACTTGATCACTTTTCTGGAGGCGGGGGGACATAGTCTGTCATCGATGGTTGATGTCCTAACTTACAGCCAGCAAATTAGCTAGGTACCACAAGAATCTTGCATTTTCTGTAAGAGGTATGGGTGGCCACTTGGATGCAGGGTCATTTTTACTTTTTCTGAACCCCCAAGACTTCCCAATTAGACAATTTCAGCACTTTCTCTAGTGGCTGGAAATAGTGTTTTGATGTTTTAAGACATGCACAAACAATGCACAGCTAAGTCATTACCAGGTTTCATGTCTGGGGTTTTCTGAGTCTTAAGTTGAAGGGTCAAATGGCATGAATGACAGTGGCAGGTTGTGGGTTAAAAGACTCTCTTGCTTTGTGTTGCAATAATGTTGAGGGTTTCTCCTAAACGTTTTTCATTTTATTTATAGAGTTTCATTTTATTGATGAAATGCAAACATTTCCAGTTAGATGATACCAACATATTTTCACATGGCTCCATTGGGAGCTGAAGCATCGTCTGTAATTTATGTTGAGAATGCAGCCTGGAAAATTAAGTTGTGTTCATAATCTTAACAGAGAAACTGAAAATGTACTTGATTCTGAAACATTAAACATAGACATTTTTTTTGTCTCCTTAAAGGATAATTCTAATTGCATTTTGGCTTCCTGTGCTGTAGAAATGGCTGTGAGTGTGATGTGTTACTCCATGTTTAATTAGCATGAGGAGGCTTTCCTTTCTGCATGATGAAATACCGGGTGACGATGTAGCAGTTAGGAAAATTTGGTGGGACCGCAGTGGGAGAGTCGTACCTCCAGTGTAACTAGGACAAGGACACGGCCTCGGGAAGCCCGCCCCAAGAGTGGGCGTGGCCTGTTGAGATGGGGGGTGGCTTGCCTCCTCCCACGGCAGGGTGCCCCATGGCTGACAGACTGCGTGCTAATGGGAAGTGGAGCGTGGTCATCGCAGTGTGAGCGCAGAAGTGCGGACCTAGTGCGGACCTAGGCATGTGCGTGCTTGTGCTGCTTAGGGTGCAGTCTGTCTGAACAGCTTCCAGGACGGGCCCAAGACCTCTGCGCCCCCACTCCCAGAGAATGTTTTTTCAAGGACACACATACGCACTGTGGTTTTGAACCCTGTGGGCTCCATCTGATCTCCCTGTGTTCAGACCAACTGCAATGCTGCCTCCCACATGAAGGGGAATGGCTTGAGCTCCTGGATCCATGTACGGGAAGGAGCTCGGCATCCCGTGTCTTCTGGCCTCTGTGGTCTGAATGAGTGTGCAGTTTCCATCCTTCCATCCATCTTCATCATTAAAACCAACCTTCTCTCCAGCCCTTCTACAGAGGGAACTAGAGAGAAGCTGCATCAGGTCTTTTTTAATTTCCTCTTGCACATCTCCTACATGCCATGTTCACTTTGGGTTGACTCAGCATTCGCTCGTCATCCATTGTTGCTACATCTGAGTGACCTATGAGTTTCCGCTAGGGGCAAATAAATAAAGGAACACAGCCATGCAGCCATGAAAATTCTCAGTCCCCTTCCCAGCAGACAGCAATGCATGCTGAATGTCCCATCAGACCTTCTAGATGAGGACATCTGTGCAAGTTACAGACACTCATTAGTCCAGTGTCCTGTGGATGAGAAAAAGACCCCTAAGTGGGAAAAGTTTTGTTCATTTCTCTTTCTTTTAACATTCAAGAATTTTCTTTCTGCAAAAGACACGCACTCCAGTGGAATCCGAGGACACTATGTCCCCCACTCATCCCAGATGGGAGCCTTTCCATCCCTTTCGTAGGAAAGCTTTGGAGGGATAGTCCTTTTGCCTGTTTGGAAGTTTGGTTTAAGGAGGAGACCATTATTTCTAGCTATAAAGAATTAGGTTGTTAGGTTGAATAATTGTAAAGCCTGTGCCCGAGCCACCAGTTGGTGATGCAGGTGGTTGAGGGGAGATGTGGGTGGTATGTAAGAAACAAAGGACTCTCAGCCCCTGATGTGCCCCATGTGGTCTTCTTAGGGAGGCTCGATGCATCAAGACAGAAGAATATGGGATCCTCCACAGAGATTTAATCTGTAGAAGATTAAACACCTGTTGCCTGGTCCCCTTAGTCTAAAAAGTAGTGGAGTTTTGTTTTGTTATTTTTTTAAAGCATGATTCTACCTGAAGCCATCAAAAGGCTCTTTTTAAATTTTTTTCTTTTTCTAATCTAAGAGGAGAACAGATGCTAACAGATGAGATTTCACTGGCTGATTCGTTTGTTTCAGATGCTTGAACGGATGCTTTAGAATTTTCTGCCTGAGCTACGGCACCAAGCTGGTTAGTCGGAAGGCGTTTGTGGCTAAGGCCTTGAAAGGGAAAAGTCTCAAGTGGGCTTATTTCTACTGAAACAGCATTTCGGAAGAAATGCAGGAAAAAGCAGACCCAAGGCCCCAGGGAGACCCCTTCCAAGCAAAGCACTCCTCCGGAAGGTGGAAGCGGGGCCGTGGCTCATCTGCGGAGCCAGGGCTGCCTCTCGCGGACGTTGCTCACGGTGGTTCTTTTTCGTGAAAGGGATCGTACAAGTCTTAACAGTTTTCCCTTCCAAGCAGAGACTCAGAGAAAGGGAAAGAGTGAGAGAGAGCAAAGGAGGGGGGCAGCTGCCCCACAGAGAAATGAAATGAACACAACTTCCTGATGCTGGCCAGTAAAACAAAAAAATAAAAATAAAAATAAAAAGATTAAGCAGACCTGCCTAAGGTGGGCATCTGACTCCGTTCCAAAGTCCTGCATCCCTAGTTTGCCCGAACTCCCAAAGACTGGCAGGCCCCTCGGCGCTGAGCTGACAGAGTTCCTTTTGTATGCCAGTCCACCATGACCTCCTGAGCGTCCGGCCCTGCTCTCTGCAGTGACCTAGTCCAGAATGCAGTGAGAAGTGGACAGGCCAGGAAGCTCAGATACACCCATTGAAACTAACACATACACCCCGCATGCCAAACTCAATCCAGGCAACACCTCAGGTTCCATCTTAACGTGTCCACAGGAAACACCACCACACCCAAACCTCATCTAACATTGTCCGTCTTTAATTCGTGGTCAGAGCCAGTCTGGGGATGCCTCTTTGGAAGCAGTGTGGTCTAGTTTCAAGGGCACTGGGAGTCAGGGAACCTGGGTTCTAGTCCCAGTTTCAGCTTTCACTTGCTGCGTGACCTTGGGCAAGACACTTAACCTCTCTGTGCCTCAGTTTCCCCCATCTGTAAAATGGGGTTAATAATGTCGACCTACCTCACAGGGCTGTTGTGAGGAATAGCTAAGTGATTGTAAAGCACTTTGAACGTATAATTGCTTATTATTAAGACTACAACAATAATAATATCATATGCCTGTTTACTACCAGAACTTTAAGAAATTCTTGTTTTCCTTTGATCTCTTTTCTGTTCTGTACCGTACTTACCCATTGAGAAGGAGAATTCCCCCCTTTTAAAGATATCTAGGCAGTGCACAAAGATGTCAACAGAGGTAATTCTGCAGGTTGCATTTTCACATCTTAAGAATAGCAGATTTTTGCCCAAGATGTTGGTTGATGAGGGTGTCTGGTCTGGAATTCTCAGCTGATTCCAAATGGTGGTTGGAGTCTGTACATCTGATGCTGAACCCAAGACACCCCAAGTGGCCAGTTGGGATTTTAAGATCAACATTCAAAAGTAGCCATAGTGCAGAGGTCATGCAGAAGAATCTAAAAAAATTGAAGTCTCTGAAGTGTTTAGAGAAAAGAAGGGCTTATGAGCCCCTTTACCCTGCCCTGATCTGTACAGGCTGGAAGCCGTGTGTGTGTGCGAGTGCATGTGTATGCATGTGGGGCGTGCGGAGACGGGAAGAGAGAGAGAGCAGACTCGGGGGGGGGGACCCTATTCCTGTAGAAGTAGACACTCTTCCAAGCATCCTGGGAGGGCAAGAGTCCCAAAGGCTAGGCAGAGGGTGAGAGCAATGTCACCAGTGGGAAGTATGCTTTCTGAAAGCTTGTCCTTGGCGTGACTGACAGGGTCAATCCCAGCCTCAGGATCTTTTCCAGTGATGTCTTTTGTGCCTATGACATTTGCCCTTGGCTGCAGTGCTCCCTGCACCAAGAGGTCTGACCTACCTGGACTTCAGTGGACTTGCTGTCCTCATTATGGAAATGGGTCTAGCTCCCGACTCTGCTCCTACGTGTGTAAGTGTGCAGACTAGTTAACATCCAGGAGCTCGCATTAGGTGTTGTGAGTTCTCACAGCACAGTCCATAGGGCCCGAGGGCAGATTTGACTGCTTCATGCTGTACCACATGGTGATGTGGGGGATGGGGTGGAAAGCCAGGAACACTCCAGTGTGGCCAGGCCACTTCTCAAGATGTTGAAGCACAGCTGCACCTGGTATCAACAGCTGTCACCCTAGCACCTGAGTCTCCTTCCCCACTGCCAGCAGCCCCGCCCCTCCTGAGACTGCTGTGTGACTCAGCAACTACAGGTCTAGAGCCTGGCATTGCAGGGAGCCTCCAGGACCCTGCTGTGGTCCAAAGGCCCACTTCTGCTCTGATTGGGCAGCGCCTGGGTATATTAAGTTATAAGAATTCATGAGGAATGTGATGTATCATCCCTGAAAGGGAAGCCGGTTGGCCCTGTGGGCGCTGGTGAGAAGCTGATCTGCCCTCAGACAGACAGTTCCTCTGTCTGTCTTTGACCCACCCGATGGTGAGTTGATTCAGTGCTGAAGGATGGCATGTGCCTACCCCCCTGTATGTGTCACCCTGTCTCAGAGGGCCAGTGTGACCAACCTTCTAGATCCAAGATTCCATACACTCAGGCCTCGGCAGAAAGGCCCCAAGCGATTCAAGTGGGCAGCGTCTCCACGTGCCTTCTCCACGCTCCTCAAATAAGTAAAAACTGACAAGTGACCACTTTCTAGATGGGATTTAGGGAGTGATTTAAATGGAACAAGAGAGTTTTCTCTACTTGGGCCTGGCTGTTTTGCTGGGGAATGGCATTGGCTAAGGTTGGTAGCCAAGGCCAGCTTAGAAAAGACAGCCAGGAATCAGGAAGGCTGCTTCCACCTTCAACTCAAAAGGGAAAGAAGGCTTCCTGAAACTTGATTTGCAGTCAAACTGCAGAGACACCTCTGTCATTTCTCTTAAAGTGTTGGCAGAGAAGTGTAGCTTCTAGTGTAGAGAAAGTTGTGAGAGACGACTCAAGTTCATTATTTAGAATCTTCACAGACACACACAGCAAACTTGGCACCCCCAACACCAGCATCCATAGGCTAAACTCTTCAGCTCCTGGATAGAAGATGAGAGGCAGGCCAGTATACATCCTAGGGAAGCAAAGGTAAGATTGGACATCAGGCTCTTCTCAACTAGCTTACATGTGGAACAACCCAATTAAAAATTAATCCACTGGACTGTTGGGTACTACATTCTATACTCTTTCAGAAAGTGAGGAGATCTCGCTTCTTTGAAAATAATAATTACGTTCAGAAGTCTTTGAGAAGAAAGAGTTGCTGAAAAGAAGTGAAGTGATGTGACATAGTAGTAAAAGGTGGTAATTATCGTGGCTTATTATTTAGTACCATGCACCTAGTGTCCTCTGGCAGCCCAGTTCTGTCATGATTAGATGATCTGTTTGAAGGAGCTGGCTAAGACTTACTAACAGTTCCAGGGTGGGTAGAAACCAGGTGAGTTATTCTCCTTGGCACCCCTTAGACCTAAGGGACACAGCTGTTTGGGAACTTGGAAGGGCACATCATTCTAAAGCATGCTGAAGGCAACCCATTGAGAAGTCCCAAAGGTCGGCTCAGAGAAGCCATAGGAAGGCCATTTCTTCCAAGAATGGAGAAAGGTCCACAGAATAGCAGGAATCCTAGATGGTGTAAAAAGTCTGCATCTGAAGAAAAAGTAGTAGTGCCTGTTGGAGGATAGATTGGTCAGCAGTTATCAAACTTTTTGGTCTTTGGACCCTTTTATACTCTACATTATTGAAGACCCTTGTGTGTCAATATTTACTGTCTTAGAAATTAAAACTGAGCAGTTTTTAAAACAAGAGTATGCAAGCACAAAGATGCCAGGGTGATGACATTACACATCAGGCGGCCTTTGAAAACCTCACTGTGCTCTCACGAGAGGATGAGAGTGTTCAAGGCTAAGAACATCCTTATATTATGCAAATCACAGTGACCTCATGGACCGCTGACAGTGTCTTGGGATGCCCCAAGGTCCCTGGAACACACCTGGGAACTGCTGCTTTGGGGGAATGCTACCAGGTTCCCCTAAAGGCAGAGCGTGCTGGAGCCTTTTAATCATCTCCCTTGTTAAAGAGGCTCCTGTGCAGCGGCACTGCCCTAACTGGAACCGGTCTCCCCGCTCCAGCCCCTTCCCAGTCTCAGCCCATTTCCCCAAGGCATGGAGCTGCTGTGTCCTCATTCGTCTAGCATGGCCGAGTCTTGCTGCCTGTGCTGATCTGCAGGTGTGATGGTCTGAGTCAGGGCAGGATCAAAAGTGTTTTTAAAAGTCAGCTCCCCTGAGTGCACAATTGGGACCAAGGATGTGTGCCAAACAGGATCCGTTTCAGGGATAGCTTGTGATCATTTGTCATCTCCATGCTGACTTAGGAATATAAGAGCTCTGCTAGGATAGTCAAAAGAGGGTTAGCCTTGATCAGGTGGCACTCCACAGTCGTGATGATAGGTGAGTAAGTGTGTGATTCAGACTCCAATCTAGCACTCTTTCTCAGTAGGTGCAGTGACTTGGCCTGGGTGGTGGTCGAGGTGGAGAGTTTGGGAGAGGTGAGGCAGCCCAGTGTCACAGGAAGAACAGGCTTAGAGGCCAAGAGTCCTCATTGAGCCTTTGACTCATTTGGGTACATAATGTAACCACATGGGAATAACCTTTGCTCTCCCTTCCTCCCAGAATCTAGTGGAATATTCATATGTAACCTCACAATGACTGGAATAAAGATGCTATCAGAATAGAAGTTGTGATTTACAGCTTCTGCTAAGCCTAAATTTTACAGAATGCTCTATTATCAGGAAACTGGCAAGACTTTCTGATTCGGTTGTTAAAATTACAACAGAATCAGATTCTTGATTGCACCAAGAATCAAGGTGGAACTGAAACAGCTCTCACATTGTGTGCAGGCAAAGGTCATATTTTGGGTAATTTCTTTAAAGTTTCCTTTATCTTTCCAAGCGATGGGAATAGTGCAACCCCTATGGGAGCTCGTGGCGGTCATGTTACCCCTGACTTTTCAGTGAGGGAATCACTGTGGATTACTAACAGAGCGCCAGGATTCCAACCCTTTATATCTGACACAAGGACCATTCACAAGGGACACAAAAGCCACCATCACATTTTCCCTGGAGGAGAGTGGTGTTAAAATAAGGGGTGTGCATGTGTGATGCGCTGAGGAGGCGGACAGCAGCTTGCAGATGAGCAGGTTTATTCCATAAGAACTTCATCTCATTCTGTTTTCGAATGGAACTAGTCTAAAAAGGTCCCCCTCATTGGGTATAGACTGAATCCTGCTAAAGGGTTAACCAGAACTTGTCACCAGCGAGATGACTGTGTACAGGGCCAGCCTAGGCTGAGTGCAGCCTGCCTGTGATGGGGAACAGGCTCTGCCAGGCACGGTTCTTTGGCTGGAGTCTGAAAGCCTGGTGCTTGTACCCTGAAGATGAATGGCCTGGCCCAGTCCTGACTAGAGACATGCATCTCTTTTCTCCACTGCTACAGCGTAGGTCCAGGACAGGGCTTCAGGCACTTGTGCATGCTTGCTGAGGGCTGGCAGATGGCTGGTGTGTCTGATAGAGCTAGCTTAGGGACACAGGCAGCAAAAGCATTGCAAATGCATCTAGGCAGGAGAAACTTAACCCTAAAAGTGGGCAGGAGAAAGGAAGGTAAATGGGTGTTCATATTTGATGTCAAAATATCATCATGTTATGCTATTCAGAAGTGTTTAGAGACATTTTAGTTTTTTTGGTAACTTAATCATTCAATAGAGTATCTATGAAATTCCAACTAAATGGTGTCTAAAATTTTAAGCAGCAGTCTACAGGCAAAGCGCCAACATTTCTTTTTTAAAAAATATTTACGATAACATCTAGCATTTTAAAATCAACCAGAAACTAGGCTTGATTCTGTTTAATATTTTATAAGATTGGACATCTTAAAATAAGTCAATAATGTTTATATTTTATAGCAATTCTGTGTTTCTTCAAAACCATATTCCTGCTGTGATGTTAATGGAGTGACTTTATATGGCTTTAATTGTGTTGGTTTAAGTGCTAATGACCACTTTTCAAATGAAAATAGTATTTTGCTGATAGAGGTAGACACAGATATGAAATATGAAAGAATAGATAATTTTACTGATTGTAAAGTGTTTATCCCAAGGAAAAAAATGTTCTTTTTTTTAGGGCTGTGGAAAAGTAATTTTTTCAAGAGTCTAAGATAGTTTTCTGTATTTCTGGGGACTGGAACTTGTGCCTATGGAATTTTGGGAGCAGCCTAAGCTACCTTTTAGCTTGATATGTGTGCTAGAAAAACTTCATTACCATGTTTTGTGATATGTAATAAATTCAGGGTGCTGTGCTTAAGCTTCATGTCAATTCTAGTTTGGGAACATCTGTTTCCCTCACTCCCAGTTGTGGGGGACAGCCTGACCTGGCCCTCCCCAGATCACATGTGAAAAAGTAGAGTCAGTCCCTGACTCTTACGAGGTGTGTTTTTCCCTGCCTGGAACAAGCAGAATATAATCATGATTTCTGACTCTCTGCTTCTGTGTCTGGGAAGAGCGATGCTTTCTCTCCTCCTCTAATGTCTCTTTAATAAATATGTTGTCATTATTTGTCTTTGGAAGTGGCAACTTGGGCCACCTTTCAACCTTCTCCGTGATTTATGTTGCAAACAAATTCTCTGTCCTATGTCTGTTCATTGCACTATCTTGTCGACTGAATCCTAATCTTGTGTATCACTGAAGATGTGCTGGAGACAGTTTTTGTTTCTATTATGCAATTATGTTATATGTGTATTTCAGTGAAATGTCAACCCGTCAACAGAGGATGATGTTAAAAATTATCCAAATAAATAGTTTTCTATTTCTTTTAATCAGACCTAGTCCAATCAGTTGAATGACAGTAAATAGGATTATATGTTGTTTAAACTTGGGAGCATTCCTGGCCTTTACTGCCTTGTAATATGGATTAATGTACCAAATTTACTTGGGGGTGTTGACTTGAGTGCATTATAACCTATGTTTATTTTGTGGAAGCAGCAGCAAGTGTCTCAAACCTTGTCTTTTTGTTTGGGAGCCTTAGATATGTAACAGACTTTTCTTCCCAGTTGATCCAAAATCAGAAGTGAAACCCTTGCTTAGCTCATCATCCCTCAATAATTTACCCTAGGAAGCTCTGAATGAAATGCAGGCTGTTGAGTACTGCTGGGCATGACCTTTCTTCACATTCCTGCAGCTGTGCTGTGTAAGAGCTTTTACCAAGGTAACATTACAGTTGTCTTCTTGATGTTTCCATGAGAATGGCAGGTGGGTCAACCTCAGAACCAAATGACCTCCCAGGCTCAGATGTGCTGAATTTGGGGATCCTGAGAGAGGGAAAGTGTGTGTGTGTGTGTGAATGCATGTACGTGTATGCACAAGCATACACACATGCATCCTGAGCCTGTGATCAGAGGGACAGGAGAGCGAGAAGCAGCCTCACTGACCACCCCAAGAACTGTCTTGGTTTGACGTGGGACATGACTGTCTGTCCCCTATAAGATCTCAGCATTCCTAGCCAGGAAGCTTAAAGCTTTCGTTCCTGGCTCTTCTTTCACCTTCAGAATTCACTAAATGGAAAGATCTGCTGCTCTGTCTTCACAGAATGGCTCAAATCAAACCCAACCTGGCACCATTTTTAGCAGAATTGTCTCAAAGGCTGGGTGCTTTTATGCACCAGGCTATTTTTATAAGGGCGTCTCGGGAAGTTCCTGTGTGACTTTACATTCTAAATTAACATCACCAGCACTGGCATTGGCAAGTGCATGGGACCAGTTTTGAGCGTCCCCAGACCAGGGGGACCCAGCCCTGATGGATCTGGCCAGACTGCGGCCACTGTCCCCTCCTCCTCCCTGCACCACTGCTGGGTATCTCTTTTACTACGTGTATGTCTCAGGGATGGTCATCATGCCTCTCTGTCCCTGCCACAGCTGCCCACATGCTACCAGGTGTTGTGGAGGAAGGACAGGGAAGCGGTCTCCTCCCATGAGGACCCACCACTTAGCCCAGTTTTCCTTTGCAAACCACCCTGAGGTCGAAGCATTTGCTGCGCAGCCAGTGTCTTAGCTGTTCTCCAGGCCTTTATGGCTACGGAGCTGTGGGCAGACTGCCAGTGAGTGAGGAGGGGCTGCCTGGATACAGGACCCTAGACCCAGGGCAGAGAGGACATGCCTCGTTCAGTTGCAGGTCTTTTGGTGGAAAAGGTTAAAGTTGCCATGCAGTCCCTATTAGTCTTCAACTCAGCATACTGTTTTTCTTCAAATTGGTGGTCAAAACATAATTCTCTCAGAGCTGGAGCAGTACCTTCCTCCATGCACCGTGCATAAGCATCTTGGAATGCTTCCCTAATGAAGCTGTGAACAATTGAAGGGCTTCTCCTGGGCCCTGTCCCAACATAGCAGGGACCACAGTGAGGAAGGCAGTTGTGAGGGCCCCAGGGAAGATGCAGAGTGTTTGTGAGGGGCCCGGAGGGGTCTCCCAGTGGGGTCTTCTGGTGGGTCTTGCACTGTCTGCAAAGGCTGATGAGCTACTTTCAATTTGTTGTGATCTTCAAAAAGCGGACCCCCTGTTGGTGAGTTCTCAGCCTGCACACAGGCTACAGGCCAGGGCATCCTGATGACCACAGTGGCTGGGTCTGTGTGCGTGTCAGTCTGCTCCGTCGTGGTCCGAGTGTGCTGGTGGTTGCAGTGTGTTGTGTCACTCACTCGTTCCATGGCTTTTTAGCAGAACCAGTGGCCTGAGGGCTGATTGGTCTGCCTGTGCCTCTGGTACCTACACCTAGGCTTCCTCATCCTAGATGCATCCAGGGAGTCCATATCACCCTCCCTTTAGATCGGCCAGGCTGTGCTCCTTGCCCTGCTCTGGGCTTGGAGAGATTGGGCTCTTGTAGGCGAGCCTACTGAAGACTGTCATTGAGACAGGGGCATAAGCTCTTGGCCTGGCAGACCCTAGCACTAGTAACCAGGCAGTGTTCCTTGGAAGGGGGGCTATTTGCAAAGGAAGTTACTGCGTTGCAGACCTCAGGCATCCTACCTAGGACCTTCTTGACCATCTGGATGCCTGACCATACCAGCAACCCTTAGACTGCCTTCAGTGACATCAGTCAGTGCCCTGGATTGGCTTTTGGGGAAGCCTTCCTCCCCACCGCTGAATCAGGAAGGAGCAAAGCCAGGACCCAGGCTGGCCCCAGGGCCCATGTATGGTCTAACCTGTTCTGCCATTTCCATTGATCTAGGCGGGATTAAGGACACTGCATGACATTGGGCCAGAAATCCGGCGTGCTATATCGTGTGATTTGCAAGATGACGAGCCTGAGGAAACAAAACGAGAAGAAGAAGATGATGTGTTCAAAGTAATTATTCCACGCCTAGCTACACACTGGCCACCTGGAAATAGCAGGGCAGGACTCCAGTTTGGGCAGTTAATGATCCACAGAAGAGTCTGGAGAATGCTGCCCAGCCCCAGGGTCTAGAGGGGCTTTCAGACCACACCTTCCCCCTCCTACAGACCCTCCCCGTGCATCAGCACCTTTTCTAGGGCCAGGCCAGCTCTTTCCCTGAGTTTACCCACCATCCCCTCAGTGCCTGCTTCTGAGGAGCTCGGCCACAGCCACTGGCCATGTGGATGAGCATCCTGGTCCTGGGTCCTTCTGGCAGCTGCCCACGCTACCCTTCTTATGGGGCCAGCTCTTTGATCCACCAGCTGGCTTTCAGTCCCCCAGCCCAGAGAGCATGCCCAACCTTGGGGCCACCAGCCAGCCCAGCTGGGTATAAGTCACCCCAACTTGGAGCAACCGGAAGAGCACACTCGAGTGACAGCCGACAGCTTGCTCCCCAGCTCAGGAAATCGGTAACCTTCCTCATCTCGGGGGGACCAACTGCCACACAGCCACATTCACCCTGATCATTGAGACACTCAGATTGTTCTCCAGGAATCCTACGGAACTTGCCTAGAATTTGTTTTTCATGTAGAAAAAGTTACCTAACATAGCTAGTCTGCATCAAATACTTGTTAAATTACCTGGTGTTGTCTCCCATTATTTTGCAGAGAAATGGTGCCCTGCTTGGAAACCATGTCAATCATGTTAATAGTGATAGGAGAGATTCCCTTCAGCAGACCAATACCACCCACCGTCCCCTGCATGTCCAAAGGCCTTCAATTCCACCTGCAAGTGATACTGAGAAACCGCTGTTTCCTCCAGCAGGAAATTCGGTGTGTCATAACCATCATAACCATAATTCCATAGGAAAGCAAGTTCCCACCTCAACAAATGCCAATCTCAATAATGCCAATATGTCCAAAGCTGCCCATGGAAAGCGGCCCAGCATTGGGAACCTTGAGCATGTGTCTGAAAATGGGCATCATTCTTCCCACAAGCATGACCGGGAGCCTCAGAGAAGGTCCAGTGTGAAAAGGTAACCTTGACGGTGTGTTTGCACTTGCTCGTGTGGTGTCCGCCCGTGTTGCGTCTAGTCCCAAGGAGCAAGGCGCGTCTGTCCTCTGTGCTCTGGGGCATGGAGGAGGTTCCCCGTAGGCGTTTGTGTCAGGATCTGTGAGTGCCCCCCAGTTCATTGCCGCTTCTGACACTCTCCACGTGATGAACCTAAAGGATAAGGGCCACGTGCCATCCTACATCCTGCATGGGGGCGCCGAGGGGCCTTAAAACAGCAGCCACAAAACCCGCCTCTCAGTTGTGCTCACATACTGTGCAACAGGGGTCAGTGAATTGTTTCTCTAAAGGGTTAGTGAGTCAATATTTTAGGCTTTGAGGACCATACGGTCTTGCAGCTTCTCAGCTGTGCCGCTGCAGTGTGAAATATGTAAGTGAATGGTGTGGCTGTGTCCCAGTAACATTTCTCTTATGATGACTGAAATTTGAACTTCATATATTTACATATGATGAGATATTTTTTGTCTTGGGATTTTTTTTTTTTTTCAATCCTTTATAACTATGAAAACCATTTATAGCCCATGGGTCATAGAAGCCCAGGTGGCAGCCCCCATGTGGATGGCGAATCATAATTTGCTAACCCCTTCTCTAGGAGGTAGCCTGATGTTTGCATTGTAAATTTGGTTGGAAATTAACTTTTATTTTCTCCCTCCTTCCCATGTTATGCCTTTCCTGGATAGAACCCGCTATTATGAAACTTACATTAGGTATGTGCTCATTACCTGTTTTCGTGTTAAATACCGTGATGGTATGTTACCATCTGGCCTCTCTGAGTGCTGAAGAATGAGAAACACTTCTTCAGGCCAGCCTTTTAAAGGTTATCATAATTCATGGCTGGGGACTCAGAGGTCAAAGGTTGTTGCTTCTAAGCAAAGGCACCTTCAGATCCATATCTCCATCGACTGTTGCCATCCAAGGACGGGTGTCCACACACAAGGTGCACCCCATGGGCTGGCTCCTGCAGGCCTCACGATGGCATAGGACTATCCAGTGTGCACTTATGGGGGCCTCAGCCTGTGTGGCTGGCAGCTGCAGCTGCTCTCTGGGGTCAGGCTTCTTGTGGATGCTTTGCAGCATGACCCCAACCTCCTGAAGGTCAGGAATGGGATCTTGTCATTTTCCCTGAAGCCCTCGAGATATGTTAGTATATTCCACTCCACACGTATTGACCTGAGTTGAATCGTGGGCAGAATGCTCATTTTGTTGGGGACCAGGGGAGGATAGGTCTTCCGGTGTCGTGTTATCAAGTGAAGTCGGGAGCCACGTGGGCCCGAGCTGGGTGCAAGAAAGTGGAGAAGTCGGAGGAAGCACCATCCTTCCTTTGGAGAGAGGATTGACTTCACCAAAGCCTTTTCTGAGGGCTGAAGCCAGCATGAGCCGGGTTTCAGGGAGACTTACCACATTCCTGGGGCAGGGCAGCCTGTGGAAACATGGTGGACATGTTCTGTGACAGTTTCCCCTGTGGCACTGTATCCAGAACTCACTTGACCTTCCTGATTTGATATAGCAGAGGTCAGTGGCCAAGAAGCTCCTTTGTTCCAGGTTTTGAAGTCACACTGGGCTGGAGCTGGTGGACTAGAAGGAGAGGGAGGGATGAGAGCAGATGCCCTGGGAACCCAGGTCTTTTTCCCAGGGCCGCCGACCACTGTTTGCAGCATCGTAGGTCCATTTTTTTTTGTTCTGTTCTCCAAATTGCACCTATTCCTTTGGCTCCAAGGCCTCTGGACACAATGGTTTGACACCAACATTGTGCAGGGCACTGAGAGAGACCCTATCCTGGCATGCAGGCACACCACACACACAGACACACACACAGTGCTGTTGCCAGAAGCCTGAGCAGTCCAGTGCTGCCTGAGGCAGGTACATGCTGGGAGAAGCCAGGAGCATCCAGGCAGGGTTGCTGGCCGCATGCAGAGGTGCGGCTGCAGCAGGAATTATCTGCCGCCTGCCCAGGTTCTCAGATCCTCTCTCCCAACTGCAGGTCCGACTCAGGAGATGAGCAGCTCCCAACTATTTGCCGGGAAGACCCAGAGATACGTGGCTATTTCAGGGACCCCCGCTGCTTGGGGGAGCAGGAGTATTTCAGTAGCGAGGAGTGCTATGAGGATGACAGCTCACCCACCTGGAGCAGGTGAGCTGCTCTGGCTCCTGTGGAGAGCAGGAGGCCGTCCTGCCCTGGTGCTCTGCCTGCTCAGGAAGCCAGGGACACCGGCAGCTGCACTGGGCTTCCCCTAAAAAGCAAAACAGGAGCAGAAACTCCAGGCCAGAGGGAGAGTGGAGCTGGAGAAAGAGAGCCACAGAGAGGCAGGATGGGGACTATTCTTTCAGATCTGTTGCTTATTTCCACTAAGGGCCTCTGAGGCCTTTTAGCGAAAGCTTGGGAAATGGGAGCTGGGCCTGCTTCATGGCTGGGTTAATGCCTTTCCACCACCCCCTGTCTTTGGAGAGATCAGTTTTTGCTGAATTAACACTTGGAGCTCTGGTGGCCCCAGGACTCTGTGTGCACAGCGGCTTGGCCAGCCTGGAGCTCGGCCAGGTCCTCATGCACAGCACCTGCCTCCTGCCACTTCAAGGGGTCTCTTGGGGAGATGAAGAAACAAGGGGTCACTCAGCAGAGGGGTCCATCTGGCTTCTGTCCTGCAGAAAGAATGTTTGTAATTAGAATGAGCACTCTGCTTTAGGAAGCAGAGCAGGCGGCGCAGGCGGATGAAAATCACCCTCCGCCCTCTTCTCTGAACCACACCTCACTGTGACCAAGGGCCCAGTGAAGTGGAAGTGGAATGGCATTGAGGTGGCTTCTGGCATCTGAGTCACAGCCTGACCCTCACCCTCTGCTCCCGCGGCTCTTCCCTGTGTCTCCTTCAAATGCCTGACTTCTGAAACCACCGACTCGGAGCCAAATGAACTTGTGTTCCCTTCTCTAGAGCTTTTGTTCACGCTGTGGCCCCTGCTTGGATGCCCTCACTCCATCTGCTGGCCTCATCCCCCCTCTCAAGGGCCTTTTTATTTCCGTGACTGGAATTGAAATCCCTCTCCCACCCTGCAGAAAGAAAACCTCATGGAACCATATGAGTTCCTCTCTTCCAGCACTGGCTCTTTCCAGCTTGCATTCGATTTCTGTGTGCTCGTGGCATTTGCTAAGCCCATTGAAGGTGGGGCTCATGCTTCATGCATCTTGGTGTCCCTGGTGCCCAGTACCTGACAGAGGGAAGGCGCTCAGGAGAGGGGCGCTCAGGGAGGAAATGAGTGGGTGAGAGACTGGCTCACAGGACATCTGTGATCCACGTTTGCCCTGGAGCTGAGGGATCAAAACTGCCAGCACATCCTTCAGCACAGGCCTCCAGTCCTCAACCTTCCTATAATGGCCCTTGCTCTCCATCTGGAATCTTCCATGAAACTGAAGCCAGCCTTGTCCTCAGCCAGTCCTACTGTGTCCAAGGGAGGAGGTGGGGAGAGGAGCATGGATGTCAGTCTGGCAGGGTTGAGTGACAGAGCTTGTTACCTAGAACCTTACTGCCCTCTTCTCTGACCGCCAGGCAAAACTATGGCTACTACAGCAGATACCCAGGCAGAAACGTCGACTTTGAGAGGCCCCGAGGCTACCATCACCCCCAAGGATTCTTGGAGGACGATGACTCGCCCATTTGCTATGATTCACGGAGATCTCCAAGGAGACGCCTACTACCTCCCACCCCAGCATGTGAGGCCAGATTTTTTGTTTTGGGTGGAACCTCCCGGGGGACAGTGTGCCTCTCCCCCACCCCCGCTGTGGGGGCGGGTGATGGATGTGTGCTGCCAGGTGAGGACCCTTAGTCCTCAAGACCAGCCCCGGGTCAGAGAGTGTGTCTGCTTTCCTTTCTTTCTCATCCATATCCTGCGTGATAGATCTTCAGCCTCTTCAGCACTATGCTTGACTCTCTTCGAGAAGAGAGAGGCTGTGGGGCCCTAAGATTGCACACGCACATCTGGTAAGGGGTGTTTTGCATACATAGCATTGTCTTTGAACCTGGGACCATCCTGAGAGGTAGGCAAACCACACACATGCTTTTGCTGTTGTCAGCCCTGCTCCACTCTGTGATGGGGTGACTGAGCCCCCAAAGGGGAAGAGTGGGCTCAAGTGCAGAGCCAGCTGTGCCCCAGGCCCGTCTTGCAAAACCCCATGCCTCTGAGGGCCACCTGGGACATTCTGGTGTCCATCTGTCCTCAGGCCCCTCCAGGCCTTATCCTCCTCCCTCATCTTCCCTCCTCTTCCTCATCTTCCCTCCTCCTCCCTCTCCCTCGTCTTCCCTTCTCCTCTTCCCTCCTCCTCCCTCATCTTCCCTCCTCCTCCCTCATCTTCCCTCCTCCTCCCCCATCTTCCCTCCTCCTCCCTTCTCATCTTCCCTCCTCCTCCTCCCTCATCTTCTCTCCTCTTCCTCCCTCATCTTCCCTCCTCCTCCCTCATCTTCCCTCCTCCTCCCTCATCTTCCCTCCTCCCTCCCTCATCTTCCCTCCTCCTCCTCCCTCATCTTATCTCATCTTCCTCCTCCCTCATCTTCCCTCCACCTCCTCCTTTTCCCTCTTCCTCCCTCATGTTTCCTCCTCCTCCCTCATCTTCCATCCTCCTCCCTCATCTTTCCTCCTCCTCTCTCATCTTCCCTCCTCCCCCTCCTCCCCCCTCATCTTCCCTCCTCCCCCTCCCCCTTCCTCTCTCTTCCCCCCTCCTCCCCTCCCTCGCCTTCCCTCCTCCTCCCTCACTTTCCCTCCTCCTCCCTCATCTTTGTGTCAGGTCTGTCAGTGCCCTCTGTTCACAGGGCAGGTTTTGGACTTGTTGGTCCCCTTCACTCTGGGGCCAGGAAATCCACCCCACCTAGAGGGGCTGGAACTGGGGCTGGCTGCTCCCACCTACTTTCCCTCTGCAGCAGTGGGTGGCAGGAGCTGGAGGATCTGGGTCATCCTGAGCGAGGAACTCCAGCTGGGGGAAGGGGTGCAGCCCTGGCCCCTTCCAGCTCCTGGCTGAACAGTTTCATTTTGGACATGTAGGCATTTTGATGACGATTAAGGACTATCCATTTCTGGAATTTCTGAGGAATTAAGCATGTCTTTGAAGAGGACTCTAATCAGTAACCAAAAATAGCCGTGACACATCGGCTTCTGAGTCTGCCAAGTGCATATACTGTAAAGCACTGCTGGGAGGTGCCCAGGGCCCTCTGCCTCACTCCAGCTGTCACAGCCCCACTGGGGAGTGTGACCAGACCCATTTCCATGGTTAATATTTAATTCCTCAGCCCCAAACACAGGCTGCTAAATGAAGTCACTCCATTTCCATAAATACTAGATGAAACAGATGCAGGTGAGGCCGGGTGGAGGCCCTCGCCCTTGTGAGTTCCACTGCCTTCCTCAGGCCTCGGCCTTTGTCTGTTTCCTACCTGGCCAAGCCAGCAAGCACATGAATCCCACCGGCCACAGTGCCAGAGAAGAGCTGAGTGGGTAGGAGTGGCTGTGCTCGTGATTCATGAGGTGGTTTTGCTTTGCTGCCCCGCAGCTCAGACCTTGGACAGGGAGAATGTTTCACTCCACCTGTGTTCTCAGCTGCGTGGGGATTCCCTCCTCCTCCGGAGAGCGTTGTGCAGAGCACAGGAGATGGTGGGGATCCATGGAGCGTTTTAGACATGGAAAAGCACCGCATGCGGGAGAGGGACTGCTGCTCTCCTTTCCCAGCCCCCCGCCCTGCCATTCGATCTGGAAACCTGTGCTCCACAGCACAGTTGGCCCCTGGGTGGTGCGTGGAGGGAAGGCTTTCTGATGAGGCAGCCGTGTATGTTCCATGTAGGCAACTGAACAAGGAGGCCCCACAGTGCACAATTCCTCTCTCCTGGGCAGTGCCTAACCAAGGACTCAGCTCAGTCTCCGTGTGCAGCCCCAGTGTGCCTGGGAATCCTCTCCTGGCTAGGCCCTGGGCTTTCCAATAGAGGAATGAGGGGCCTGTGGAGTTTTGCCTGGGCTGAGAAAGGCCCTGTGACCTGAGAAAAGCAGCAGTCAAGATAGGAGCCATAAAAATGCCTTGTAAAGTAGGTATGCTCTCGACAGAGGCCCCTGCAAGGGTAGGAGGTTTCTGGGAGGAGGCTGCCGGCTGTGTCTTAGGGCCCCAGAATTCACACTGATCTCCTGGGCCTGGTGCCCTGTGCTGCTGGGAGCTGTGGATGGTCTTGTCAGGCTGTGTGTGAGCCTCTGTCGGAAGAGCTGTTGGCAGGACAAGCGTTTTCTTAAAGCTAGGGGTGTCCTTGTTTGTCTTCAGTGCTAGAGAAGCTGAATCTTTCCTAACAACAACCAAAAAAATTTGCTTATTAAGCTGATCAGTGCAGTTAGTCCCTCCCTTTAAAACAGGTGTAAACACAGGAGCCCCAGCAAGATATGTCAGCTCCTGGGGACACTTAGGGTATCTGGAAGGTGACAGTGGGAAGTGTCGTGGGGTTCTGGCAGGA
Organism: Piliocolobus tephrosceles; assembly: GCF_002776525.5. Classification (NCBI taxonomy): domain Eukaryota; kingdom Metazoa; phylum Chordata; class Mammalia; order Primates; family Cercopithecidae; genus Piliocolobus; species Piliocolobus tephrosceles. The sequence goes on along the minus strand of NC_045435.1, from coordinate 82,648,245 downwards.
CTTGGGTTCTTGCACCGAAGTCCTGTGTGCTCCCCACAGTATGCAGGGTCAGGGCTTCCGACTCGGATCAGTTGCCCTAGGGGCTGCCTTCGCTCCTCCTCCTGAGAACAGGCGAACATTTAAAGGTAGTAAGTTCGTACTTTTAAAAACATCCCTCATTGGGGCTTCTGCCTTCATCCTCTCCTCCTTAAAAGTTTGGAGACCTCACTACCTAATCTTTCTCTCGGACAAACCACTTGCTTCTTCCTGGGCTCCTTGCTGAGCGTCCGGGACCATCCTGACTCTGAGAGACAGTGTCCTGGCAGAGAACCTGCTTCACAGTTGCATGATGCCCTTTGCTTTCCCAGCCCACCGCAGATCCTCCTTCAACTTCGAGTGCCTGCGCCGGCAGAGCAGCCAGGAGGAGGTCCCTTCGTCTCCCACCTTCCCCCACCGCACGGCCCTGCCTCTGCATCTGATGCAGCAACAGGTGAGCGGCCCACCTGGTCTCGCCCCCATGCCCAGGGGCACCCCACATAGGACCCACCATCAGGTCACTCCCTTCTCTTTGGCCTTAAGCATCAGGAGGGAAGGAGAGAATCTTCACCTACCGTCTGGTTAATCTTTGTAACAATCCTGCCAAATAACTGTGGCCATGAGCCCCATTCTGCCCAAGCTCACACAAGCGAGCGACCGCTGGCATTGGAATCCGAGGAGCCAGCTGCCAACGCTGGCCTCTCTGCCCAGGTGCCTCCCTGCGGCCCCCACCACCTCTTCCTGGCATTGAATACAGAGCCTGATGTGACCTGAGCTCAGGGAGTGGGGGCCACTTGGCTGACTCTGCACAGTCGGTGCAGCCCTTCATTTTCTCTAAGAAGTGCTTCCTTCGTTAAGTGTATGGGTCCCTCCATGGGCAGGGCCGTGTGGGCACTATGCGGGCTTCACCTCCCCTGCCTACCGAGGGAGCAGTCTGGGGAGAACAATTTGCCCACATTGAGGGCGGCTGCACAGGCAAGAGGGTGGGGTCAGAGCCCACTCACCAGGGCTTTCCCTCGAGGATAAGAATATGGCGCTTTTTCTTTCTGAAAATATGACATCAGAGATGCCACTCATTCGTGCATGATGGGGTGGTGGGCATGGACCTGTGCTGTTTACAGACTGGGTTCCCCGTCCCTCTCTGCAGAGTGAACCGTAAGGTGCATCTGCCGTGGTGGGATTGTAAGGCCGGGGCTTGTACCCAGTGCTTTAGCACATGCCAAATGCCAGCTCTAGGATGCGTTATTCCAGAGCAAAGAGAACCAGCTATGTTTTCCTATAAATGCTAGGAAGTGGTAGTTTCCCCTGAAAGTACTTCGGTATTTAAACCCAGCATGAACTGGGTGGTGTGTTCACACCCACAGCTTGTTGGGCTTCCCTGATTCTTCTTCATTCTGAAGCAATTTCATGAATTAGCAACCGATAACTCCTTGGGAAAAGCCATAGGAGATGCATTATAGATTCAGGGTAAAAGAAAGCACAGTCTGCTAGAAAACCAAGTCGTCACCGCCCATTCATTCAGTGTACTTCAGTGTACCCATGTCTTTTCCAAGTCTTTGCCTGGACTGCCCCTGGAGAGCGCAGCACCTGTGCTTGGTCTGTGTGCAGGAGGTTTGAGGCCTGGACCTCTGAGAACCTCTGGTCTCCCAACGCTCCTCTCTCCTCAGATCATGGCAGTTGCTGGCCTAGATTCAAGCAAAGCCCAGAAGTACTCACCGAGTCACTCGACCCGGTCATGGGCCACCCCTCCAGCAACCCCTCCCTACCGGGACTGGACACCGTGCTACACCCCCCTGATCCAAGTGGAGCAGTCAGAGGCCCTGGACCAGATGAACGGCAGCCTGCCGTCCCTGCACCGCAGTTCCTGGTACACAGACGAGCCCGACATCTCCTACCGGACTTTCACACCAGCCAGCCTGACCGTCCCCAGCAGCTTCCGGAACAAAAACAGCGACAAGCAAAGGAGCGCGGACAGCTTGGTGGAGGCAGTGAGTATGGCTCTTGGCCATGGTGGGCAGGAAGCACCAGGAGCAGCAGAGGTGCAACTGCAACAGCAGGAAGGGCAGTGGTGGGAGGGCGGCCAGGCTGTGAGCCAGGCTGCCTCAATCGGACACTTCTGAGCAGCAGGAATGTACCTGAAGCATGAGTTAAAAACTGGTCACCACCACTGGGTGCGATGGCTCATGCCTGTAATCTCAGCACTTTGGGAGGCCGAGGTGGGTGGATCACCTGAGGTCAGGAGTTCAAGACCAGCCTGGCAAACTTGATGAAATCCCATCTCCACTAAAAATACAAAAATTACCCTGACATGGTGGTGTATGCCCGTAATCCCAGCTATTTGGGAGGCTGCAGCAGGAGAATCGCTTGAACCCGGGAAGTGGAGGCTGCAGTGAGCCGAGATCACACCACTGCACTCCAACCTGGGCGACAGAGGGAGACTCCATCTCAAAAAAACAAAAACAAAACAAAACAAAAAAAAACAAAAAAACTGGTCACCACTATTGATTCTCATAAATGAGCTGTGCTGGCATTATGGGTGCTGTTCCAGCATATGTTTCTAGTTTATACTAAATGTCTTTCCCCAGTGGGTTTCACTCTTGTTGGACCATGTGTAGTTTTTTAGCTCCGGGACATTTTCAAAGCCATTTACATTAGTTATTATGTATGAGGTCTAGAAAACATGATTGAGCTGCATCCCCAAAGCACACGGTGCAGTTAGCACTGGAGTTTTCTGTTATCCCCCTGCCCTGCAAAGCCTTATAACACCCCCATGCCATCCATCCCTCTTTCCTGTACAGGTCCTGATATCTGAAGGCTTGGGACGCTATGCAAGGGACCCAAAATTTGTGTCAGCAACAAAATATGAAATCGCCGATGCCTGTGACCTCACCATCGACGAGATGGAGAGTGCAGCCAGCACCCTGCTTAATGGGAACGTGTGTCCCCGAGCCAACGGGGATGTGGGCCCCCTCTCACACAGGCAGGACTATGAGCTACAGGACTTTGGTCCTGGCTACAGCGACGAAGAGCCAGACCCTGGGAGGGATGAGGAGGACCTGGCAGATGAAATGATATGCATCACCACCTTGTAGCCCCCAGCGAGGGGCAGACTGGCTCTGGCCTCAGGTGGGGCACAGGAGGGCCAGGGGAAAAGTGCCTCATAGTTAGGAAAGTTTAGGCACTAGTTGGGAGTAATATTCAATTAGACTTTTGTATAAGAGATGTCATGCCTCAAGAAAGCCATAAACCTGGTAGGAACAGGTCCCAAGTGGTTGAGCCTGGCAGAGCACCATGAGCTCGGCCCCAGCTGCAGGAAACAGCAGGCCCCGCCCTCTCACAGAGGATGGGTGAGGCGGCCAGACCCGCCCTGCCCCATTGTCCAGATGGGCACTACTGTGGAGTCTGCGTCTCCCATGTACCAGGGCACCAGGCCCACCCACCTGAAGGCACGGCGGCAGGGTGCAGGGGAAAGTTAAAGGTGATGACGATCACCACACCTGTGTCATTACCTCAGCCATCGGTCTAGCATATCAGTCACTGGGCCCAACATATCCATTTTTAAACCCTTTCCCCCAAATACACTGCATCCTGGTTCCTGTTTAGCTGTTCTGAAATACAGTGCATCAGAACCCAGCTACCAGCGATCATTGTGAGGGCAATGGGACCTTACAAATAAGGTTTTCTGTGATGTGACTCCAGTTTACACAAGAGAATCTCACTCCGATGGTCGGTTTCTGACTGTCACGCTAAAGGGCAACTGTAAACTGGAATAATAATGCACTCGCAACCAGGTCAACTTAGATACACTAGTTTGTTTAAAATTATAGATTTACTGTACATGACTTGTAATATACTATAATTTGTATTTGTAAAGAGATGGTCTATATTTTGTAATTACTGTACCGTATTTGAACTGCAGCAATATCCATGGGTCCTAATAATTGTAGTTCCCCGCTGAAATCTAGAAATTACTAGTATTTTTACTCGGGCTATCCAGAAGTAGAAGAAATAGAGCCAATTCTCATTTATTCCGTGAAAATCCTCTGGGGGTAAAATTTTAAGTTTGAAAGAACTTGACACTACAGAAATTTTTCTAAAGTATTTTGAGTCACTATAAACCTATCTTTCCACAAGATATATCAGATGACTATTTGCAGTCTTTTCTTTGGGCAAGAGTTACATGATTTTGATACTGTACCTTTGGATCCACCATGGGTTGCAACTGTCTTTGGTTTTGTTTGACTTGAACCACCCTCTGGTAAGTGAATTACAGAGCAGGTCCAGCTGGCTGTTCTGCCCCTTGGTTATCTCTAGTTATGTATTTCTCTGCTGCCCACCCAGGGCATTTTTTGCATCACTGGTGCAGAAATGCGTAAGTGGATGAGGTACAGCTGCTCTTGTCCTCTGGGGACTGGTGGTGCTGCTTAAGAAATAAGGGGTGCTGGGGTGGGGGTGACAGGAAAACCATGGCGATCTATAGGATTGGAATGTCGGGGTCTGTACAAATTGTATTGTTGCCTTTTACAAAACTGCTGTACTGTGTGTTCTCTTTGAGGGCTTTTATATGCAACTGAATGAGGGCTGAAGTTTTCATTAGAATGCACTCACACTCTGACTGTACGTCCTGATGAAAACCCACTTTTGGATCATTAGAACCGTCAAGGCTTCCTTTTCTGTCAACAGAATTATGCCGACTGTCAAGTTACCTTGGCAGGGATTCCCTGCAATCAAAAAGATAGGTAGCAATTTTAGTCCAAGATTTTTAATAGTATATACACAACCTGTTAATGGATTTTTTTTTTTTTTTTTTTGTAAATAACACCACTTTGTTATGAAGACCTTACAAACCTCTTCTTAAGACATTCTTACTCTGATCCAGGCAAAAACACTTCAAGGTTTGTAAATGACTCTTTCCTGACATACATCCTTTTTTATTAAAATACAAAATGTTCTTCAGAATAAAACTGTGTAATAATTTTGTTATATTTGGGAGCTCTCCTTGCACAGGGCTGGCATTTGCCAGTGAGAGCCTCCGGCGGGGCAGGTACTGTGCCAGGGCAGCTCTAAAATTACGGATATTCTCTCTTATCCTCCTGGTTCCTTCAGTGCCAATGGTAACCTAATACCAGCTGCAGGGAGCACCATTTCTCCTAAAGGGCTACACCACTGTCAACATTATCTTGGACTCTGTGTCTCTCTCCGTTGGGTCTTGGTCTTACTGTGTGGCTTCACATCAGGCCAAAGTCGCCAGACCAGGACCCTAAGTGTCTGGTAGAGGCGATGATCTTTTCCAAAGTCAGTACTTACAAACTGGCGTTTTTACAGGCTATACCACTTCCTAATACCTGTCTGCTTTAAGCCTGGTTCAACCTCTCATCGAATATTAAATTTTTCTTTGTAAGAAAAATTTGAAGTTGTAGAGCATGGTTTTTTGTTTTCCTTTGTCTTAGGAAAGTTTTAAGATGAAATGTTTTTCCTTTTTGGTTCCCTCCCCACCTGAAAAATACACATTTTGTGTCCACAGGAATAATACATTTAGTTTCTTTAATCTTATGTTTCTCATAATCTCTCAAAATGTAAATGGCAGCTATGATTTCACTGTCACCTGGCAGCAAGAACCTCACTAAGAACCATCTCTGCTCAGCCTATGGACTCCGATATCCACCCAGCTGGATCTCACTTCACCAGGTGGCACTTTCCAGCTCTATCCTAAGAAGTTTCAGAATTAGGCAAAGGCCAGGCATGGTGGGCTATGAGGGTCATGTTACCTCTCGGTGCAGGCTCACCTGTGTGAGATGGGACCCAAGCACCACTTGCTTTACTGCTGACCCTGCTATGAAAAAACTGGAGCAGTTTCACCTTGTGTACATATCAGCATCGTGTCTTTGCCAATTGCATTTCCTATGAAAGTTTTTACTGTTATGATGGGTAGCTGGCTGGTTTATAAAAACAGCTTGACATCACGCACAGAGCCCCGACTCCCTGACTAGCCCACCCCAACTCAAAAACCGACTCCGGGGATGTCTTGTTGAAAAGGTTATTTCTCTAAAACAGTATTTCTTCTCCTCTCCTGGGGACTAGGAGGGCAGGAGAGAATGAGCAGGAGGCCTGGGCTCTGGTTCCAACATCAGGAGTGACAGGGTGGTCTCAGGGATGTCCTGTGAGGATAGCCTGGGCCACTATAACAGGGCCAGTAGAGATGGTATTTTATCTTTAAAAAAATCTGTATTAGATCTGATGTTAAGTTGGCTTATCAGCAGAAGCATGAAACCACTTCTGAGTGGTGGGACCCGGTTGGCTGGAGAAGAATCTGGTTTTTGTTGTTTTTTTGAGACAGTCTCATTCTGTCACCCAGGGTGGAGTGCAGTGGTGCAATCTCGGCTCACTGCAGCCTCCACCACTGAGGTTCAAGAGATTCTCCTGTGTCAGCCTCCCAAGTAGCTGGGACTACAGGCGTGCATCACCATGCCCAACTAATTTTTGTATTTTTAGTAGAGACTGGGTTTCACCATGTTGGCGAGGCTGCTCTCGAACTCCTGGCCTCAAGTAATCCACCCGCCTCAGCCTCCCAAAGTGCTGGGACTACAGGCATGAGCCACCATGCCCAGCCAAGAAGAATCTATTTGAATTCATGGAGATGATGTCTGCAACCTTTGCTACGAGCAGGAAAGACTAGATGTTTGGGTGCCTACAACTCCTGCTTCAGGAACTCGCCATCTCCAGTTGGGCTGGCAGACGCTCTTGGCTCCCACGCAGCCCACCCCGTCCCCTATTCCATCAGGAACTGCCTTCTACTAGTGCAGCGGCTTCAACACAGGCTTCTGCAATAGGCCAGGGCTCTTAAGAGCACTGGGCACATGCACAGCATTCTGTTGTGCGCTTGTGAACCGTTTTTGCAAAGCACGCTTCTCTGTTTTTAGGTACTGCAATCTTTTTGCCAAGGGGCCCGATTCCCTATGCGACTGAAGATGGGGGGGGTACCCTCTGTGCACCCCACTGTGTAGCAAGTGCCTTTCTCCCCCATGCTGGCTTCCTCAGCTGACAGCCTCTCCTCCTGGGGTGAAAGGCTCCCTTCATGGCAGGGGAACTCTCAGGTTCTGGACATATGACACCATCTTTTCTTTTGAATCTCATTCCTGTTATGGCCAAATTGTGCGACTGTGTAGAACATGGCTAAGTATTTGAGAGTGAGAGAAGGGCCGGGGTGCAATCAAGTAGCACCCCCAATGGACCCCCTCTTACCACATGATGTTTTGCTTATTTTAAAATACAGCCACCAGACTGAACCCACCGTGGTCTCAGAGGCTGACACACCCATGGGACACAGAGATGGTAGAACTAAGTGACTGTCACCCTGCCATATCCATGCCTGTTCCAGAGAAGAAGCGTCAGCAGAGTCATGGTTGGCCCAGGACCCTCCCCTGCCCTTGAATGCACACACGCTCCAGCAGGAGAGCTGCATGAGGCCCTCCCAGCCGAGGGGCTGGCACCTGAACTCCTGTGCCTGCACTCCTGCAGGCAGCCCCGAGACCCAGGTGACTGATGGCCATGGACTGCTGCTGTGGGGCAGGTGGGGACCCTCCGTAGGAGAAATAAGTCTCTTGGCCAGTTTAGAATTTTCTTTCTTGACCCTCTCTTGGAACAAAAATTAAAAAAAATAATACAGGTAAGCTTAAACAAGAGCTGCTTAAGATTCTTAAAAGGAGAGGTGTGATGCGTGTCTCCCTTCTGCCTTTCTAGGTCTTCTCACAACTAAGTTGTGGCCGTCGGACCCCTACCGTCTGCATGCCACCTCAGTCCTCTCAGATCCCAGCAAAGCCTGGAATCCCCCCGTTTTCTCCCATCCTTATTCTGAGCCTAGTGCCGATGCCGGTTTCAACGTAACAACGCTTTTCTTCCCAGCCCTTGATGGTAGATGTGGATGTCTGGAAAAATCCAAGCGCATTTTATTTTCATTACCTTGTCAGAACAGTCTGGAGAAGGCATCTCAGATTCAAATGTAAGTGACTGGATCATTTTATTGAATGGTAAGAAATTTAAAGAGCAAAGAGCTGTTGTAAATGCTACTTGTATATTTTTTCCTCCAAAACTCCAATCTGGAATTGATTTTTCTTTCACACAGGGGCATTTCTACAGGAACAGGGTGCATGGCTGTGCTTAACTGCGTTTTCCATCCTGGTCTGTTCCTGTGGACGTCTAGAGAATAAGAATTAACCATCCTTGTCCTCTGCTGGGATGGTTCAGGCTGCCAAGTCATTTCCCAAGCCCATTATGAGAGAGTCCTTTCTCTGGCTAGCTGCTTCAGTAGGAAACAGTGATCTGGTATGTGGGGTTTGCTCCGGGTTTCTGCATTTCTTGGTAAAAGGAAAACCTCTTAAACTGCTAAGTCATGAAAGCTTTGGTAGTGAAGTCAAGTGGTATTCCCTCCAGACTCCTCTCCCGTTGAATAAGGTCCAAGAAAAACTCAGGTTTTTTTTTTTTTTTTTTTTTTTTTTTGGAGACAGGGTCTCACCCTGTCACCCAGGCTGGAGTGCAGTGGTGCAATCAGGGTTCACAGGAGCCTCGACTTCCTGGACTCAAGCCATCCTCCCGCCTCAGCCTCCTGAGTAGCTGGGACTATAGGTATACACTACCATGCCGAGCTAACTGTTTTCCAGAGACAAGGTCTCACTATGTTGCCCAGGCTGGTCTTGAACTCCTGAGCTCAAGTGATCTTCCCAAAGTGCTGGGATTACACGTGTGAGCCACTGCACCTGGCCCCCGTTTAATAATAACCAGAGCCACAACCCTCTCAGAGTGACCCAGCCAAGCCCCAGTTACCTGCCTTACTCTGAGAGTGATATTAGGAAGCAAGAAAGGAAAAGCCAGTTTTTCTACCAGCAGGCAACTTTCCCCTCTGAACAGGGACACTGGAAACTTAGGTGCCAGCTGAGGCTGAACTAACTACTGTGTGACTCACTGCCTCAGCTAAAGCTTGCAACTCGAGAAGGAGGATGCCCCTTCCTTGGCGAACCCTCCAAGGGTCTGGCAGGCACCCAGCCTCTGTGCATGGCCTGGGAAGGAACCACTGCCCTGGGTTAGAGAATGCCAATGTGAACACAAGACAAAGGATGCGGCAGGAGTTAACCATCCTCCCCTTCTGTCCCTCCAGGAGGCAGGGAGAAGCATCTTAGCCTGAATGCTGGCCTTCCCCAAATGGCCCACAGGGAAAGGCTGGGGAAAAGGAGCTTGATTCACTGCCCAGTACTTGTCTCATTTCCCAAGAATTTATCCAATTCTCAGCCACGGAGTAGGGTACCACCTGGGTCCCAGTGTGCTAGAGAGTTTCAGGAAGGCGCCTGGGAGCAAGGGCTGTGCTGGCCCTCTTGGCTCATCAGGTGGTTTCCCTGGTCATCCTCCAGCAGCAACTGTCTTAGCGCTGGGTGGCCAGCGTCCTGGGCTTGTAGACAGGGACATCTTTGTCCCAGAGTACAGGCCGCCCCTTGATAATGTCAGCTGCCTTCTCTGCGATCATGATTGTGGGGGCGTTCAGGTTGCCACTGACCACGCTAGGCATGATGGAGGCATCGACAACCCTGAGGTTTTCCACCCCAAGGACCCTTGTCTGCGGATCCACCACGGCAGTGGGATCGGAGGGCTGGCCCATCTTACAGGTGCACGAGGGGTGGTAGGCGCTGTCGGCTTTTGCCCGCACGAAGGCATCTATCTCTTTATCTGACTGAACGTGGCTTCCTGGCTGGAGCTCTTTCCCTCGGAACGGAGCCAGGGCTTCCTGTGCAAAAATTTCTCTGGTGAGCTTCACACACAGACGGAAATCCTCAATATCAGTTTCTGTCGAGGAAAAGAAACAGGTGAAGACCCCGCCTTTTGCCCGTGCTGGCCTCACTGGAAGATTCGCAGCATGGAGAGGCTCTGTAAGCTGTCTGAGGGGACAGTGTTTGGGGACAAAGTTCAGGGCCATGGGGGACTGAGCCAGCAGGCTGCTGGTCCCCTGTCCATAGCTGGTTAGACTGTGCCGTGTAGCTCAAAGGTAGCATCCTACATGGACACAGCCTGCCCAGAGGCTCAGGTTTCAATCAGGGGTCGGACTTATCGCTAGGGCAGGGATAAGTACACACACCCTGCCCCTGCCACAGTGTGGCTGTGAGCACGCTGCAGCCATTGCTGGGCAAAACCCACCCAGTGGGTAGTGCTTGTTTTTGCTGCATGCAAGGAGGCAGGCCCAGGAATGAAATTTGCTTTTAGAGGCTGCTCAGAGTGACAGCAGGAAAAACGCTCTACCTACAGACCTGGCACCTGCACGGCACAGTCTCCCTGCACATCGCAGCAGATTGTTCTGAAAGCTGCAAATCTCCCCTACTGTCTAAACCCCAGGACTTCATTTCTTTCATGTGTCCCGGGACACGACGGGGCTGCCTACGCAAGTTTACAGCCTAAAGTGATGGGGCAGGGGATGACAGAGGGTCACCTGTGTCTTGGAAAGTGCAGTCCAAGGGTATGATTCAGGGATAAACAGGAACCCCACAAAGGCAATCGTTTGTTCAAGCCCAGGAAGACACAGGTGCGTGAATTACCTGTTGATAAGTAGTTGGGCTGGATCACAGGGTGCTCCTGGGGATTGGCACTTCTCAGTTTGAGCCAGCCCACACTTGTGCCCCGCATGGGCCCCACATGCACCTAGAAGAACACACAGGAAGGAGTGATGGTCCCTCCATAGACATCCACAGTGAACTCCATCAACCCTGGTTTACCTGCGGGGCGGGCCTCTGCTTCCACAATCAGTGGGGAGCAGATGCATGTTAGCATTTGTCTGCATGCTTTACCCACCTCCATGAGTGATTGCAAACCACCTCAGTGAATCCCTCTTTCATCCTGGCCTCATATTCCATGACTCAAAGCTTTCAGAGGTGGTGACCCCAGGGCCAAGACAGCACCCCCCAGTCTGCCCCACTTCTGGTGCTCGGTACCTAGTCTGCATGGAACAGTCATACCCTTGGCACACACCACACAGACTGACACGCTGGGCAGCTGGAAGGCAGGGGACAGGCCGCTGTGTCCCCCACTCTGCAGCCATATGGCACCAGGGAGAATGCTGCCTTGGAAGATGGGAGCATCTTGCTTCCTGGTGGGAAGGAAACATCCTGAGAAGCTGAGGCTCCTCCAGCTGCTCACCTGGTAAGCCTCCTGCTGAGTGGGGACCCGCCCGTGGTCAATCACTTGGGATGGCAGGAAATGGAACTGGATGTCCGGGTGGGGGACCCCAGGCTGGCTGCGGATGAACCCACCTGTTTCCAGATGGGCAGTGGCTCCCTTCCCTGAGAAGCAGAAGAGGATGAGGCAGAAGAGCCAGTCAGGGCGTGACAGGTGGGCCGGCTGCTCCTGGTTTCCCTCCTTTCTCCGGGCTGCTGCTCTTCCTTTTCCTGGACTCCATTCTAGTGCCTGGACCCAAGTCCTGTCCACATCTGTTCACCTCCCACAGGGGGCTCACCCAGCACCACACCATGAAATGTCAGCTATTTGCCAAAAGGATGGCATCCGCTCCGTTCTCTACCTGGGCCAGTTCTGCCATTGCCCACGCCACCTGCCTTACCGGCTCTTCCCACCACCTAGCACAGCACACAGCACATATTAGGTGTGTGAGAAATACAGGCTGAGTGGATGAGCAGGATTTCAAACTACCAGGCGCAGCTAGAAATCAAATGGAAAAGGCTGCAAAATGAATGCTGATTCTGCAGTCTAGCCCCAAAGTCTCCTCTCTCCACCTTTTCTCCTGGCTCCTTGGACCTCGCCTGCTGTCCAGCACAAGGCCATCCCTGCCCATCTGTAAGGAAGAGCAGCCCCTAAGCCCTGAGGAGTCTCACCTCCAGCAGGCCCTGGGCAAAGTTCCTTGGCATGTGCTATTGCTTCTGGTCCTCGTTTCAACCTGCCAGGTTGAAACTGTGCCTCCCCATTTTGAAGATGAAAAACTGAGGATCAGGGCTAAGGTAAATAGCATAGTTCAGCATCAAACCCAGCACCCAGTGGCCAGAACCCTTGTTCAGCTCCTCAGGAAGGAGGTCTCAATGCTCACAGTCTCCTCCCAGGTTACTGATGAGCGTGCTCACCTGTGAATTTCCAGAGCCACTCCAGACCAATGCAGACCTTCTGCAGGGGCTTCTGTGCTGAATGAAGGGTGATAGGGCGGGTGCATGCCTGCTGAATGTAGATCTCCAGGTGATCTTGCAGGTTCTGGCCAACCCCTGACACGGGAAGGAGTGGTTAAGAAAATGGCTACCGGCCGGGCGCGGTGGCTCAAGCCTGTAATCCCAGCACTTTGGGAGGCCGAGACGGGCGGATCACGAGGTCAGGAGATCGAGACCATCCTGGCTAACACGGTGAAACCCCGTCTCTACTAAAAAATACAAAAAAATAACTAGCCGGGCGAGGTGGCGGGCGCCTGTAGTCCCAGCTACTCCGGAGGCTGAGGCAGGAGAATGGCGTAAACCCGGGAGGCAGAGCTTGCAGTGAGCTGAGATCCGGCCACTGCACTCCAGCCTGGGCGACAGAGCGAGACTCCGTCTCAA
>NC_045435.1:82623937-82635567 GCF_002776525.5 Piliocolobus tephrosceles | reverse complement strand
AAAAAAAAAAAAAAAAAAAGAAAGAAAATGGCTACCAAGGGGGCTCAGCTGCTTCTCAATATCCACCTGGTTTTGAAAAATTCTTTCCTATTCACTTATCTTCTGGACCAGCTCCTGCTCAGTCCCCTGGTCTCAGCTTAAAGACTGCCTCCAAGAGGCACCACTCTTACACTCCTGGCCAAGTCTGGCCTGCCTCAGATGCTGCCAAGGCCACGTGTCCTTGTCACTCACTCCCAGGACAGCCTCTGGGTGCCCCTTGTCAGCCCTGCTCAGCAGCCCCCTATGTGAGGGCAGGGCCTACGCCTTCAGCAGGCACTGCTTGGTGAGCGGTTGCTGGATGGTGATGGCCAGAGGGGCAGACAGCAGCCTCACCCTCACCACAGCATGGAAGCAGCCCTGTCGTGCTACGCAGCCCTTGCATGAATTCATCCAGGCCTACTGGGACACTGGGCAGGTCACCGTCATGAAGCAGCACTTCCCCGGGCCCCTCATGATGAAGCCTAAATGCACAAAGGCCCAGCTCTCCCGGAGTGGGGTTATCAAGGAGGGCAAGAGAGACTGCCCGGCCCTGAAGAGCATCAGAGACAGTTTATAAAATAAGGTTTACGTCTTAACATGAAGAGCAGGCTCTGGAGCACGGAGCTGACCTCATTCATGCTCAGGGCAGCCAGCGAGTCCTGTGGATGGAAGGATGAGACCTGGACCCCTCTTGCCATTGAGTTGCCCTGGTGACACGCCCATGCCCGACCCAATGGGGCTTCATGGGCAGATACTCGCTGCTGCAGGGTGCCCTTCTCCAAGTGAAATAGGACGGCCACGGGAGGGAGAAGGAAAACAATGCAAGAATCGGGCCCCAGGGCTGACAGTGTCCAGTGAGGCCTGGGAAACCTTCAGGCTCACAGGGATGATGTGACAATTCCAAGGATCACTGACTGCCACCACCTCCCCACTCCATGCTAATAAGATACACTAAGCGATTTGTTGAGCAGAAACAGCCTCTGGGAAGCAGTAAAGAAGGGGGCTCACCAGGTAGGTGGCACACCACAGGGATGCCCAGTTTCTTGAGGTCATCAGCATTCCCGATGCCAGAGAGCATGAGCAGCTGTGGAGAGTTGATGGCACCTCCACTCAGAATCACCTCCTTGCTGGCGTAAGCCTGGAAGAGATCCGGCCAGGTCACTCCCTGAAAAGCCAGCTGTTCCCCTGACTCACAGACCAGCGCCCCTGCTCTAGCCAGCACCATGAGAACACGGCCTTGGGATGTGGAATCCATGTGGCACACCCGACAGGCCCCAGAGCCAAGGAGAGGAAGCTCACTGAGTCACTATTTGAAAGCAACCAGCAGGTAACTACAGCTAGACAGTAGCGATGGCCTTAGAAACAGGAGGGGAGGGCTTACATGAGATAAATGAAAGCAGGCATTCAAGTGAGTGGTTAAAGAGAGCAAGCAGTGAACCAGATCTACACGTGAAGCTGCAAAACGATCCGACCCCCTGCCCACACCACAGAAATACAGAGTACAATCACATTTATGGGTTCTAAAACCTCTAGTGTAAACCTATAGCTTTCCATGAGGTCAGTGCCCTGAAATGGTGTGGAAGGTACTGGGGGACAGCTCTGAATTAGGCATGGCACACGGGCACTGACACCACAGGCCCTTTCTAGGTGGCAGGACTGGGGGCTTCCTCACCTCCACCAGCCCACTGCCATCAGCTACTCGCCCCTCCCCCACGCCAATCACAGGGATGAGCACGTGGGGCTGGAGGTGTGAGGGCGTGACTCCTGCCCACTCTGAGCTGGACCACCAGGGTCACTGCCCACCCCCTTCTGCCAGGACCCCAGCTGCAGTCCACTCACCCTGTGGCTCTGGCCATTCTTGACATATTCCACACCCACTGCACGGGTGCCCTCAAATAGCACCCTGCTCACAAGTGTCTGGGCCTCGGCCTTGAGGTTGGTGCGGCTCAGTGCTGGGTGCAGGTAGGCACAGGCTGCACTCCACCGTTTGCCTGCAGGATGGAGTGAGGTGGTCAGGCACGGCTCTGCCCTCCCCTGGCACCTGGGCAGGAGGAAGGAGCTGGAGAAAGTGGATACGCCCAGCTCTGACTGCAAGTCCCACCTTCAAAGTAAAGCTGAGACGTAGAGACCCTGCCCTACTGAGTCCACATCAGCCTGGGGTCCCCTGGACGCAGGTGGAGAAGTACCCTTCACCCTCAAACGGGGACACAGAGACCAGGAGCACGGCCAGAGGGGTGAGAGCCTTCAACAGGCAGGCAGGAGCTCCGGGTCAGCCCTGGCTTGCCACTGTCCTATTGTGAGCAAGGCCTTTCACTATGCTGTGCCTCGGTTTCCCCATATGCAAGTCCCTAGAGGACTTTAGGCTCTCTGTCCAGAGAGCTGATTCTCTGTTATCCACACCCCACACCAACACGGGCCAGAGGCGCAGAGAACGCCTAGGGTCACCAATCTGGGTCACTCTCAAGACTCTGGGTTGTACTCTTGGGGGGTATACTAAGCCCGATCTCTTCCCGCTCGTGTCAGCCTCAGTCTGCCCATGCCTCCTGACCGTGCTGGAGCCAGGAGCCCGGAGCCCGGAGCCATGGGCTGAGATGGGTTGGGCTGGGGTAGGGGGTAGTGCTTTTAAAGAAAAGGCAGGCGGATGGGAAGGGAGGCCGCTACCTTCATGGATGGTCATGTCCATCCAGCCGAAGCCCTCCTGCTGGAAGCCATTCATGTCCTCGGTGAGCGGGTAGCCGGCCTGCTGTGCGGCCTCCAGGAATGCGTAGTGCAACGGGTGGTTGGTCTTGCCCCGGGACACCCGCAGTGGGCCATCGGCGCCCCGGTACCGGCTGGCGCCCAGCTCGTGGCCCTGCGCCTTGCGGAAGTAGGGCAGGCAGTGCGCGTAGTCCCAGCCACCGGCGCCCTGGCGCTGCCAGCGCTCGTAGTCCTCGGCGTGCCCACGAACGTAGACCATGGCGTTGAGGGATGAGGAGCCGCCCCAGACGCGGCCTCGTGGCCAGTACAGCACGCGGCCGTCCAGGCCCCGCTGCGCCTCTGTGTGGTAGCACCAGTTGTACCTGTTGTCGCACAGGTTGGCCACCAGGGCCGCGGGCATGTGGATCCTCCACAAGAGCCGCTTGCTCCCCGCGCGGACGTCCTTGGGCCCGGCCTCTAGCAGCAGCACGCGCTCGGCAGGGTCCTCCGTGAGCCTCCCGGCCAGCACGCAGCCCGCCGAGCCCGCGCCCACCACCACGTAGCTGTACTCGTCCCGGCTCTCGGAGCCCGTGCTGGCCAGGGCCCGGGCACCCAGGGGTTGCTGCTGCCCCAGGGCTCCCCGTGCCAGGGCTCCAGGCCGGCCCAGGCCTCGCAGGAGACACCACATGCTTCTATCTAGCCCAAGTCCTCGGATCCACGGAGGGGAATGAGATGACTCACCTCTCCCTGAAACAGGAAAAGGGGCTTTAAAAATCTTAACTCCGCACGCACGTACGGCAAAGTTCCAGGGTATGCTCACCAACGGCCTGCCGGGGCAGGGTGCAGCAGGCCCAGCCCGAGGTGGCTGCTCAAAGGAACTAGGAGGAGGAAGTGAGGGGAACACAGAAATTTCAGAACTGTTTTGTATGTACCAGGATGGACAGGCACAGGGCAGGGGGTGGGGCAGCAGAAAGGCCCCCCCACCAACTGAGGGGTAAAATGCTTCCCTGTGCCCTGTGTATGAACCTGGAGACTGGGCTGGAGTTCGCCTGCTGGAAGGCAGGGGAGCGAAGGGCTTTCCAAGGGAGAAAAAAAAACAGAGTACTTGTACTCATCCCTTCAAGACAGCGGGCTCAGCCCCTACCATGTGCTAGGCACTGTTCCCTGCCCCACCCAGTTCTTGTAGCAATACACAGAAAGACATCTGCTTTCAAAACAGATGGTTTAGGGCCTGGGAGAAGGACAAGACTTAAATAACTGATGGAAGATCAGCATGAGAGGCACAAGACTGTAGAGCTCAAAGCCTTTGACCCAAGGGGCCACGGAGTGCACTAGAGGGGTTTTAAGCAGGGTCAGGATTAGAGCTACACTCTTCAAAGATCACTCTGTAGAATGCTAGCGTTTAACAAAAATGGCAATAGCTTTGAAAGGGCCCTTTCCTAACAATGTTCAAATCAATCCCAGCATAGTGCACAGAGGTAGGAAAAAAAAAAAACCTCCATGAAAACCTCCACTGAAAAGAACACCTGACAACACCCCACCCATGAGGCTCAGACCAACGAGGCCTGCCCAAGACTGAGTCTGAAACAAAAAGAAACCCTGATAAATCTCACCACCCCTTCCATAAGCCCCGCATCAAGTAACAGCAGCCTACCACTGGAGTGCAGAGGCTTATTTTCCTCCTCCTCCCCACTGTTGCACAGGCATAGGAGACAGAGGTGACGGGGCTTTCCTGAATGGTATGTCTGAGGCTGCTGGAACACTGAGAAGAACTCTTCAGCGCTCCAGACCCCACACCACTCCCCACCAGACTGACAACACTCCACACTAACACCCCGACAGAATGAAAGACAGGTCCTTCGCTAGGCATACTGTTTACCTCAGTCTCCACTATCCCGTTACACACAAGGTCTAGCATTCAATAAAAAATTAGGATACATCCCAAAAAGCAAGGCAAATAAATGACTCCTTATCAAGAGATAAAGTAGTCAACAGAAACAGACCAAGGAGTAATGTACCCAGATGTTAGAACCCATCAAACAAGGGCTTTAATCAAGGTGAACATTATAAAAGATATAATTGAAAAGGTGGACAACATATTGAACAGATAGGAAATTTCAGACAAGCATTGAAAACTACAGAAAAAAACATAAATGCAAGAAAAAACACAATGTTAGAGATGGACAATTTTTAATTGAATACAGCACAGAAAAGAATCTGGAAATATAAAGAGGGGAAGAGAGAAAAAACAACTCTGGAACAATATCAAACTAAAGTATGGATAACTGGAGTCTGAGAGGGAAATAGTGGGGAAGGAGGGCCAGGGGAAAGAAGAACAGACAGAGAACAAGGAAGGAGAAATATTTAAAGAGATAATTGCTGAGACTTTCCCAAAAGTAGTGCAAGACAAAACACCATGGATTCAAGAAGATTAGAGCATCCCAAGCAGGATTAGTACAAACAAAAACACATCTAAATACATCATAGTTAAGCTGCTGAAACTTTGAAATAAAGAGAAAATCATCAACATAGCCAGACAAAAAACATATGCAGAGGAATAAATATAACAATGACAGCAAAATTCTCAGAAAACATGCAATCCAGAAGATAATGGAGTGACAACTTTAAATACCAAAAGGAAAAAAAAAAAACTCTAGACCTAGTTTACTGAAATTGAAAAGTTATCTATACCCAGGAATACATCTTTAAAAATAAAGTAGATGATAATTTAGATGAAATGGACTAATTCCTTGAAAGATACAAGCTGCCAAAACTCACACAAGAAGAAAGACACTCCAAATAAGCCAATATCTATTAAAAAAAAATTGAATCAACAATTGATAACCTTCCAAAACAGCACCAAGCTTGACTAAGTTCACTGGTGATTTCTATCAACCATTTAAGGAAGAAATTATACCAGTACTGTACAGTCTCTTCTATAAGATAGAAACAGAGGGATTACTTTCTGACTCATTCTGTGAGGCCAGCATCACCCTCCTAACAAAACCAGACAAAGACATTACAATAAAAAAAACTACAGACCAGTATCTTTCATGAACATAGATAAAAACACTCAACAAAAATAATATTAGAAAATTGAATCAAAGTATGTATAGAAAGAATTACATACCACAACCAAGTGGGCTTTATCTCAGGTATGCAAGACTGGTTCAACATTCAAAAATAATCAACAGGCTGAAAAAGAAAACTCACGTGATCATATTAACAGATGCAGAAAAAGCATTTGACAAAATTTAACATCCATTAATAATAGAAACTCTCAGTAAACCAAGAGTAGAAGGAAACTTCCTCAACTTGGTAAAGAATATCTACAAAAACCCTACAACTAACATCATACCTGATGGTAAAAAAACTCAAAGCTTTCCCACTAACCAGGAATGAGGCAAGGATGTCCTTTTGAACCACTCCTTTTTGGTATTTTACTGGAAGTCCTATCTAATGCCATAATACAAGAAAAGGAAATAAAAGGTACACAGATTGGGAAGGAAGAAATGAAACTGTCTTTGTTTGCTAATGATATGATTGCTTATGTAGAAAATCTAAAAGAATCAACAAAAATTCCTGGAACTAATAAGCAATTATAGCAAGGTTTCAGGATACAAGGTTAATATATAAAAGCCAATGGCTTTCCTACATACCAACAACAAATAAGTGAAATCTGAAATTAAAAACACAATACCATTTAAATTAGCACCCTAGCCTGAGCACAGTAGAGCATATATCCCCAACACTTCGGGAGGCTAAGGTGAGAGGATCACTTGAGGCCAGGAGTTTGAGACCAGCCCGAGCAACATAGCAAGACCCCATCTGATATGGTTTGGATTTGTCTCCCTGCCCAAATCTCTTGTCAAATTGTAATCACCAATGTTGGAGGAGATGACTGGATTATAGGGGCAGACTTCCCTCTTGCAGTTCTCATGATAGTGAATTCTCACGAGATCTGGTTGTTTACAAGTGTGTGGCACCTCCCCTTCCTCTCTCTCTTCCTACTGCTACAGCCACGTAAGACATGCCTGCTTCCCCTTCGCCTTCTGCCATGATTGTAAGTTTCCTGAGGCCTCCCCAGCCATGTTTCCTGTAAAGTCTGTGGAACCATGAGCCAATTAAATCTCTTTTCTTATAAATTACCTAGACTCAGGTAGTTCCTGATAGCAATGAGAGAACAGACTAAATATCCCATTTCTACAAAAATAAATAACTAATAAAAAATAAATTAATTGGGTGTGGTGGTGCATACCTGTAGTCCTAGCTTGAGGCTGCAGAGAGCTATGATTGAGCCACTGCACTCCAGCCCTCCAGCTTGGACTACTGCACCTCCACCTAAGTGACAGCAAGACCCTGTCCCTAAATAAATGTAAGCATCGCAAAGAAATACTTAGGTATAAATCTAACAAAATATGTACAAGATCTATATGAGGAAAACTATGAAACCCTGATGAAATTTAAAAACTAAATAAATGGAGAGATATTTCATGTTTGCAAACTGGAATGCTCAATATTGTCAAGATGTCAGTTCTTCTCCACTTCATCTACAAATTCAATGCAGTCCCAGTCAAAACCACAGCAAGTTATTTTGTACATATTAACAAACTGGTTCAAAATATATATGGAGAGGCAAAAGACCCAGAATGGCCAACACAATACTGAAAGTGAAAAAGCAAAGTTGGAGGACTGACACTACTCAACTTCAAGATTTACTATAAAGTTACAGTAATCAAAACAGTGTCATATTGGTGAATAGATCAATGGAACAGAACAGAGGGCCCAGAAATAGACCCATATAAATATAGCCAACTGATCTTTTACAAATCAGCAAAGGCAGTACAATAGAGCAAGAAAGTCTTCTCAACGAAGGGAGCTGGAATAACTAGACATACACACACACAAACAAAGTAAATATAGACAAAGACCTTACACCCTGCACAAAAATTAACTCAAAATGGATCACAGACCTAAATGTAAAATATAAAACTACAAAATTCCTTGAAGATAGTAAAGGAGAAATAACATCTAGATGATCTTGGGTTTGATGATGACTTTTTGTATTATAACACCAAAGGCACAGCCCAGGAAAGAATTGATAAGCTAGACTTCAATCAAATGTGAGTTTTCTACTTTGCTAAAGACACTATCAAGAGAATTAAAAGACAAGTCACAGACTAGAAGTAAATCTTTGCAAAAGATATATCTTATAAAGGACTACTATGTCAATACACAAATAAATATATTCTTAAAACTCAATAACAGATAATCTGATTAAAGTATGGCCCAAAGACCTTAACAGGTACCCCACTAAAGAGGAGAGACAGATGGCAAAGATGCATATGAGAAGATCCTCCATATCATATGTCATCAGGAAAATGCAAATTAAAACAACAGTGAGACACTACTACACACATATTAGAATGGTCAAAATCCAGACACTGACAACATCAAATGCTGACAAGGACATGAAGCAACAGGAACTTTCATTCATGGCTGGTGGGAATGCTAAATGGTACAGCCGCTTTGGAAGACAGTTTGGTGATTTCTTGTAAAAATCAACACACTCTTACCACATGATCTAGCAATTGTGCTCCTTGGTATTTACCCAAAGGAAGTGAACACTATGTCCAAACAAAAAGCAGGAAATAAATATTTACAGCAGTTTTATTCATAACTGCCCAAGGCTGGAAGCAACCAAGACATCCTTCAGTAGGTGAATGGATAAATAAACTGGTACATCCAGACAATGGAATATCATTTAGTGCTAAAAAGAAATGAGCCAGGAAGAATGAAAAAAACAAGGAGGAAACTTAAATGCATATTACTAAGTAAAAGAAGCCAATCAGAAAAGGCTACAAACCGTATGAGTTCAACGACATTACATCCTGAAAAAGGCAAAACTATGGAGACAGTAAAACGATCAGTGGTGGCCAGGAGTTTGGATAGTGATAAACAGGCAGACCAAAGAGGATTTTGAGAGCGGGAAACTACTCTGTTTTCTGTACTGTGGTGAATACAGGTCATTATATATTTGTCCAAACCTACAGAATGTGCAACACCAAGAGTGAACCCTAATGTTAACTATGGGCTTTAGGTGATAATGATGTGCCAATACAGGTTTATCATTTGTAATAAATGTACCACTTTAGTGGGAGGATGTTAATGGGAGGATTATGCATGTGTGGGGGCAAAGGTTATAGAGGAAAGCTCTTCACCTTCTTCTCAATTTTGCTGTGAGCCTAAAACTGCCTTTTTAAAAAGTATTTTAAAACTATAATAGCCCCTGACTCCATTTTTGATGTTTCACTACTGACAGCTTTCAAGCTCCATCCCTCCCTCTTCCCCTCTTGCTCCACACCTGGGCAAGTGAATAAAAAAGCCCTGGCACTCCC
This sequence comes from Piliocolobus tephrosceles, assembly GCF_002776525.5. Taxonomy (NCBI): domain Eukaryota; kingdom Metazoa; phylum Chordata; class Mammalia; order Primates; family Cercopithecidae; genus Piliocolobus; species Piliocolobus tephrosceles. The sequence goes on along the minus strand of NC_045435.1, from coordinate 82,626,475 downwards.
GCCCGGAGTATCAATGGGGAGGTTCAAGTCATGCAAATCCAATTCATGTGTGGGATGCTCACCTTGACTCCACTCCCTAACTATACTAAAAACTAGGAACACTCGCCCCTTCCTTCACAGCCTAGCCATTGCAGACCAGCCTGGGTGCTTGCCCTGCTCTCCCTATAAAGCTCCATTATGTGGGCAGTAAACCCTATCATAGCCACTTGGTAATGTGTGTGATGTCATTAGTCTCAACATTCAAACCAACTTTGGGTAGTGGGGGGTTGATCCCATCCTCCACGGGTAACCACAAGACAAAACAATACCATTACAAGAGCATCAGGAAGCATGACATACTTAGTAATAAACTCAAAATACATGCAGGACCTATACACTGAAAACTACAAAACATTGACAGAAGTTAAAGATGACCTAAATAAACAACATGAATAGGAAGACCCAATATTGTTATGATGTCAATTTTCCCCAAATTGATTTATAGATTCGATGCAATGCCAATCTCAGCCGGCTTTTTTTTTTTTTGGTGGAAATGGAAATGCTGATTTCCAAATGTATATGGAAATACAAAGGATATAGAAAAAGTTATAGTTCAGTTGGTCATACAAAGAAACCCCAGACAGCAGTGAAAATGAAGAAAACATAGCACCTTACATCAACATGGATGAACCCCAAAAATATATTCAGCACACAAAAAGAAAATTATAGGAGGCTGTGGCCTAAATGAGATTATAGATATCTATCTTCACATAAATTTGTATATATGTGAAGTTTTAAAACATGAAATTCATCTATGCACCAAATATCAGGGCCCCAAAATATACGTAGCAAACAATGACAGATTTGAAGGGAGAAATAAACAGTCCTACGATCATAACTGGAGACTTCAATACTCCAATTTCAGTAATAGACAGAAGCCAGACAGAAGATCAGTGAGGAAACAGAGGATTTGAATAACACTATAAACCAGCTGGAGACCTAACAGATATATACAAAACATTCACTACAACAAGAGAATACACACTTTTTCCAAGTGCACATGGAACATTCTGCAGGAGAGACCATATGTTAGGCAACAAAACAAGTCTTAATACATCTTAAAAGACTGAAATCAGGGAGGAGAAGAGCAAGATGGCAAATTTCTCTTTGCTCCATCGATCATCCCCCTCGTCCCCCACCCCACAGGAACACCAAGTTTGACAACTATCTGCACCAAGGGAGCAATTTCATAGCAACCAAAAATCAGGCACCAGCTGGCCACAGTGGAGGAGAGCACCAAGAGGGCTCTTGGTTCCCTGATTCCAGGCCTTGGCTCTTAGGTGGCCTTTCCGGACGAACCCTGGACCACAGGGGAGCCCACTGCCCTGAAGGGTGAGTCTCAGGCCTGGCAGCATTCACCACAAGCTGACTGAAGAGCCCTTGGGCCTTAAGTGAATGCGGGTGGTATCCTGGCAGCCCTCCCTGTGGGCCTGTGGTGGTCGCCATGGTGTGAGGCCCCTCTGCCTGTGGAAAGGAAAGGGAAAAGCGGGAAGGACTGTGTCACATGGTATGAGTGCCAGCTCAGCTGCAGTAGAATAGAACATGAGGTAGCTTTCTAAGGTTTTTGACTCCAGTAGCTGGCTCCTGGACAGCATCTCTAGACCTGCCTGGGGCCTAGGAAAACTTGCCGCCCCAAAGGGAAGGCCACAAGCCTGGCTGGCTTCACGGCTGGCTGACTGTAGAGCCCCGAGGCCTTGTGTGAATACAGGCGGAAGCCATGTAGTGGTTACAGCAGGCCTTGGGCAAGACCCAGTCCTGTACTGATTTTAGGTCTGACCCAGCACAGTCCCAGTGGTGGTGGCCACAGGGGTGCTTGTGTCACCCTACCTGTAGATAAGTTGTATTTCATCAAAATTAAACAATTTACTGCATCAAAGGACACTCTCAAGAATGAAATGACAATCCATAGGAGAAAATATTTGCACACCATATATCTGATGAGATTAATATCTAGAATATGTTTAAAACTATAACTCAACAACAAACAACCCAAATAGAAAATGGCCAAAGGACTTGAATAGACATTCTCTAAGAAAGAAACACAAATGGCCAATAAACACATGAAAAGATGCTCAGCATCACTAATCATTATGAAAATATAAATCAAAATCACAGTGAATTACCACCTCACACCCATCAGGATGGCTATAATAAAGGTTGCAGTGAGCCGAGATGGCGCCACTGCACTCCAGCCTGGCAACAGAGCTGGACTCCATCGAAGGAAAGGAAAGGAAAGGGAAGGGAAAGGGAAGCAAAGGGGAAGTGAAGGGGAAGCGAAGGAGAAGGGAAAGGGAAGAGGAAGGGAAGGGAAGGGAAAGGAAGGGAAGGGAAAGGAAAGGAAGGGAAAGAAAGGGAAAGGGAAAGAAAGGTAAAGAAAGGGAAAGGGAAAGGGAAAGGAAGAAAAGAAAGGAAGGAAGGAAAAGAGAAAGAGAGAAAGAAAGAAAGAAAGAAAGAAAGAAAGAAAGAAAGAAAGAAAGAAAGAAAGAAAGAAAGAAAGAA
>NC_045435.1:82522009-82623927 GCF_002776525.5 Piliocolobus tephrosceles | reverse complement strand
GAAAGAAAGAAAGAAAGAAAGAAAGAAAGAAAGAAAGAAAGAAAGAAGAAAGAAAAGTAACAAGTGTTGATGAGATGAGGATATGGAGAAATGGGAACCTTTGCACACTGCTGGTAGGAATGTAAAATGTTGCAAATTCTGTAGAAGACAGGTTAGCAGTTCCTCAAAAAGCTAAACACAGACCATGTGATCCAGTAATTCCACTCCTAGGTATATACTCCAAAAACCTGAAAGCAGAAACTTGAACAGCTATTCTTACACCAATGTTTACAGCATCATTATTCACAATAGCAAAAAGGTGGAAACAACTCAAATGTCTATCAGCAGGTGAGCAGGGCCAGGTGCGGTGGCTCACACCTGTAATCCCAGCACTTCGGGAGGTCTAGGCGGGCAGATCACGAGGTCAGGAGATAGAGACCACCCTGGCTAACACGGTGAAACCCCGTCTCTACTAAAAATACAAAAAATTAGCCAGGCATGGTGGCAGGCGCCTGTAGTCCCAACTACTCAGGAGACTGAGGCAGGAGAATGGAGTGAACCAGGATCGCGCCACTGCACTCCAGCCTGGGTCACATAGCGAGACTCTGTCTCAAAAACAAACAAAAATAGGTGAGTAGATAAACAAAATGTGGTGTGTGTGTGTGTATATATATAATAGGATATTATTCAGCCTTAGAAAGGAATGAAATTCTGGCACATGCTACAACTTGGCTGCACCTTGAAAACATTATGCTAAGTGAAATAAGCCAGACACCAAAGGACAAATATTGTATGATTCCACTTACATCGAGTTACCCAGAACAGACAAATCCATAGAAACAGAAAATAGATCAGAGGTTACTAGGGGATGACGGGAAGGGAAACAAGGAGCTATTGTTTGGGGGAACAGAGCTTCTGTTTGAGGTGATGGAAAAAAATTTGGAAATGGATAGTGGTGGTGATGAGTGCACACCACTGTGAATATACTTAATGCCACTGAATTACGCCTAAAATGGTTAAATCAACAAAATCCTACATGCAACTGAATTCTGGATTTTGTTAAGTAAATCAAACCTATGAAGGAGAAAGGTATAAAGAAACTTGAGGACAGTAGTAACCTCTGAGCAGGGAGGTATTCCTGGGGGTTTTCATTTGCACCAGTCATGTTTTCTTTCTTGATCTAGATGACAGGCACATGTGTGTTTGTTGTTGTGTAGTTTTACTGAGGGTCTGCAGTAAATGACAATAATTAAAATCGACAAGATCAAGAGGCAACAAAGGAGCTTCGCAAGGGAGCAGCGAGCCTACCCTGCAGGAGTGAAGACAGACCCCTTCTTCCTGAGGTGGCGCCAGGTCATTTACTCTTCTGGGCCCCAATCATTTGAAAACCCCACCCCGTATCACAACTCTGCTCCAACACCTCCCCTTGACACTCCCACCCTCTCCACACGAGGGAGGGGCCTCCTAAGCTGCTTGCCTAGTGCCCTCCCAGGCTGGGTGGGTGGCTGGGCAGACTGACTGGTGTGGGGCAGGAGTTCCAAGGAAGCAGCCCCTTCCACTTCCCTGGGCTGCCTGGGCAGGGAACGAGCTGCCTGGCATTGGCAGGATGGAAGGTGGGCAGGAATGGGAGCAGGGAAAGACAAGATAGCATGTGTGTTCATTTCCGTGTGCTGGAGTCGAAGTCCTGCCTGCATCCCCAGCCCACTCTGTTTCCTGAAACCAACCATGCCCAGGCCCAGTCTAGTGCTTGGACCAGAAGAAGACGATGTGGCTTTGCCAACCACCATGCATGAGGAAGAAGAGACTTTTGCCTGCTCTACCTTCCAGTCAAGAGGAAAAGATTCATGTGACACGAGGTGTCCTGCGGCACTGGGCAGCCCCACCAAGCCACACCTTCCATCTGGCCGGCTGGCCTTGGTGCTGAACACCTGGTCCCTGCAGCGCCACTGTGTGGGAGGCAAGGCTTCGGTCAACTCGAAACCCCTGCCCCCAATGCCAGTGAGGGCCGCAGTGGGTGGATCAAGCAGAGAGAGGAGTAACAAACACGGGGGCCACCACCTCCTACTGATTATGGCTGGTGGCTTTCATTGCCATAGCCCTTTGTAGCAACAGCTAACAATTCTCATTTCAAATTCTCAAATCAGTAGTCAAAAACTGGCCAGGCGCAGTGGCTCAGGCCTGTAATCTCAGTACTTTGGGAGGCCAAGGCGGGTGGATCGCTTGAGGTCAGAAACTCAAAACCAGCCTGGCCAACATGGTGAACTCTGTCTCTACTAAAAATACCAAAAAATTAGCCAGGCGTGGTGGTAGGTACCTGTAATCCCAGCTACTCAGGAGGCTGAGGCAGGAGAATCTCTTGAACCCAGGAGGCAGAGGTTGCAGCGAGCCCAGATTGCACTCCAGCCTGGGGGACAGAGCGAGACTCCCTAAATAAAAAAAAAGGATCCAAAGACTGCTATTGAAAAGTTTGCTGAATTTTGTGGTCAGAAAACTGATTGCTTTATATGACAAGACAGATTTCCATGTAATTTTGAGCATGTGGCCAATTGCACAACACATTTTATAACTTTGGTAGAGTGAAGTTGCAAAAGGATCACGCCCAGAAGAAAATGCTTATGCATCATTCCAGGAGTACCCGTATTTGCAACACATCTGCCCACAGAGTCACGCAGCTGGAGTACTGAGGAAGCTTCCTGAAAGGGCCCTTTGCGCAGGCCTCCCAGCAGCACTTTCTCCCTCACCACATCTTGGTGTGCACACATGTTTTCTTTCTAGCTCTCGGCCAGTGCAGTGTACTGTGCCCTATAGGATCAGATCCTTTGGCCACTACAGTCCTAGCTTTCATTGGTCACCCAAGAGGTGAAGACAGAACTCTGGAGCGAGGCCAAGCCACACCAGCCTAGTCCTGCATGTAAAATGATGCCTAAAACTTGCTCAGCCTTTGAGGAACTCAGGCTGGACAAGGCCAATGATAAACAATGATTCCACTTTGGGTTCAGCCTGGGAGCACATCAGCATTTCCAGAAAAACAGATGCAGTTTAAAGGTACAGCCCTTTGTCTCAGCAATCCTGCTTCTGGGAATTTAATCAAGAGAGAGCTCTGCACAACCATAGGAAAACAAGCACAAGGGGCCTGTCCCTGTGTTGTTTACACCGGCAAAGAATTACAAACAACCTAACACTCCCCCAGTAAGGGACTGCCCATTAAAAAAGTGAGTCCATCCACACGAAAGAACCCTGCTAACACATTTAAGAAGGGGCCACCATAGCCCATTGTGGACAAGGCTCGGGTAGTCCCAGCACAAAGCTCAGCTACTCATGAGCTTCAAAGCCCAGAAAGTCACTTTACAGCCCTGAGCCTCGGCACCCTGAAGTCAGCACTGCCCCAGGCTTGCACTGACCTTCACCACCTGTGCCCATGGGCCAGGCTGATGATGACAGTCTTTTGGGGTAACTACAAAACATGTGGTAAGGGCCATGGCCACCTTTACCCATCTGGGGGTCATTCACCAAAGAAGGATTCAGGGCAGGTCACCTGCTTTTTTCCATCTGGCCTTCTAGTACTGGCTTTGACCTGCAGCCTCTGTGAGACCTCGAACAAGATTCCCTACATGCTAGGCTGTGGGTAAGAACACACTGCTCTGTGGCTGCCATTGTCTGATCATACAGCTCCATTACACCAGGGGACCAAACTGAGTTATATTAAGAGGATCAGCTACCCCTGCTGAGCACCTCACATGGGTTATCACATTTAAGCCCCCAAAGATGCTGGGTGGGGTGGAGGGTCTTCATCATCACTCCATCACCATCAGCCCCATGTCACAGAGAGGCAAACCAGCCTGAAGAGGTCAAGCCCCTGCCCCATGTCAAGCCAAAGGCTGGGACCCCCTCCACCACAGGCCCAACCAACAACGGCACATCACAGGAGCCAAAAGGTCATAGTCAGCACACAAAAGGGTGCAAGACACCAAGTTCCCATGCCAGGGGTCTCAAGCCAAGAAGGTTTGGCTGCTTTCCTACAGCCCAGCAGAGCCTCCCAGGAGCACAACCATCTGAATACCCAGCCCTGTGGTGGGCTGAGGGGAGTGCAGTGCAGTGGCCCAGGGTGGGAAGGATCCCAGTTTGAGAATGAGGTCTGGCTGGGCCCAGAGGCAGTGGTGGTCCAGGGAGCAACACTTGGCAGCTGCTCCTCCTCCCACAGGAATCTCATGCCACCCCCAACTCAGGCCCCCCACCTCCCTAAGACAGTGGGACAAGCTTCCCCATGGCCCCCCAGGCCCTCTTGTCCTAAGCCCGATCAGGCCAGGCCCCTGCCTCTGTGGCCATCATCCCACTGCAAGCTTCACTCCCGGGGCTCCAGGTGCCTGGTCCACCCTCCCTTCCTCCTCAGGGCCTTTGCACATGCTGTTCCCTCCTCCAGGTATAGGTCCTAACCTCCTTTCACCTATTCACTCCTCACTTTCCCTCGGGCATGAAATTCCCTGGGAAGACCTCCTCACCACTGACCACATCCATCGTGGGACTTCTCTGTGCCACTTACTGGGACCTCAACAGGCTAATAGTGAGATGAGCTGTGGAAGGCCCACATCCCTGGCTGAGGGCTCCACGCCCTTGCCTCCCACCGTGTGCTGAGCCTGGCCTGAGGCTGGCGCTCTGTCATGCTGGCTGAGGAGACACATGCAGAGGATGAGGATGCATGCGGCCTACAGCAAACCCAACCTGGGCAGCCTGAGATGTGGATGCTGAGCTCATACACCTGTGCCAGGACCAACAGAAGGCACCCCCTGGGAATGTTCTGGATCCAAACCTGGTGATGGTTACCCAGGCATACATACAGATCAAAACCAACGCGATGGACACTTTACTGTATGTCTGTTGCACCTCAAGTAAAAAGTTTAAAACAATGTTTTTGAAAGCATCTTCTGGGCTGAGGCAGGATTGCTTGATGCAGTTGAGGAGTTGAAGACCAGCCTGGGCAACATAGCAAGACCCAGAAATTTTTTCTAAAAAAAACTTGTTTTTTAATTAGCCAGGCATGGTGGTGTGTACCTGTAGTCCTAGCTACTCAGGAGACTGAGGCAGGAGAATCACTTGAGCCCAGGAGTTCAAGGTTGCAGTGAGCTAGCACTGTTCCACTGCACTCCAGCATGGGCAACAAAGCAAGACCGTGTCTCTAAAAGGAAAAAAAAGAAAGCATTTTCTTCAGTGTCAACTTTTTCTTCCCAGGAATCTCATCTCCCACATATTGATACACAATTAACAACTGAATTGGAAATTGCTACCTGGGAGATGATATTGGACAGTGTGCATGAGGCCACACCTCTTGGCCCCTTGTGCCTTGGCTGCTCGGGCGTAGCCCACCTGCCTTCTGGATCCTCCTGGTGAAGAGGGGCAGATGGGGCTAGGCTGAGGCTACAGGCTGCCAAAAACCCCGAGGTGGAGCCCTGAAGTCTGACATCGCATCAGAGCTCTGCCAGGCCTCACCGTGTAACGCAGGGCAGGGGTTTCCTGTTGATAAGGTGTGGGCGCTGGCCTCCGCGGGCACCTCCGATGCCTGTGGCTCCTCCGAAGTGAGTCTGCCCTCCTGCCTCCCCTCTGCTGCCCCACCGTGGGTGCTTCCTCAGCCTGGGAACTTTGTGCTCCACATTCCAGGCCTCTGCCCTCCGCACACACCCCTCCGCTGTCTAGCTGCTTCCCCACTTTCTAAAACCTTCACGGTGGTCTATACCGAAAGCAGAGTATGTGTAAGGTGGGAGGCCAGGCACAGTGGCTCACACCTGTAATCCCAGCACTTTGGGAGGCTGAGGCAGGTAGATCACCTAAGGTCAGGAGTTCAAGACCAGCCTGGTCAACATGGCAAAACCTCATCTCGACTAAAAATACAAAAATTAGCCGGGCGTGGTGGCATGTACCTTGAAGTCTCAGCTACTCAAGGCCGAGGCAAAAGAATCGCTTGAACCTGGGAGGCAGAGGTTGCCATGAGCCAAGATCACATCACTGCACTCCAGCCTGGGCAACAGAGTGAGACTCTGTCTCAAAAAAAAAAAAAAAAGAGAATGTAAGATTGGAAACCTGGAGTTCTAACACCCAGACAGGGGTGGGGGGCCCAGGCCACTCAACCTCCAGGGACGGCTCCTCGGGGTCACCTACCATTGCTTTCCCTCACAGGCGTATCTGTGGATCCAGTCTATGCAGGTGCTGTGGGCGCCCAGCCATGGGTAGGAGGCAGGGTGCAACAGAGGTCGCTGCGGAGGAGACCCAAATCCCTTAGGGGCCCCTCCCAGAGTCAAGCACCTGATAGACTAGCGGTGAGGGGGTGCAGTGCCTCAGGCTGGCCCGAGGAAGACTGGCCACTCCGCTCCAGATGTGAACTCCCTGCGCTCCGGGCTGCACTGTGCCTGGGTGAGTGGGATCTGTGGCATAGAGGGCCTCGGGTGAAAGTGGGGAGGTGGGCGTGGGTAAGCCAGAGCACAGCCAGAGGCAGGCCGAGGGGACAGAAGGCGCTGCTGTCCCAGCTGTTATGCAGTAACATAGCAGCAAGAGAAAGACAACTGCTGTTCCCTCTCCAGGGGAGTTGAAGGCTCTTCCTCATGCCAGGCACAGGGCAGGCTTCAGAGGCCACGAGTTACCAAGCTCCCACCTGGCAGAGCCCATCCACAGAGCTGCTCTTCCTACCATGTGCATTCACTTGCAGACAGCAGTGGGGGAGAGCTGGAAGCCCCCAGAGCCAGGTACCCAGCAGGCACTCAATAAACGCTTGTCATGTGACTAGTATATAACAATGCACTATCTGGGGAGGAAAAGCAGACACAGAAGCTGAGGCCTAGGTGGCAGTAGCTTCTCTCATAAGGATGAGGCTGGTGCTGTAGAATCCGCCCACTTTTGTCCACCCCTTGGACACTACCTGGATCAGGCCCCATCATCTCCCACTGGGACCCTCCCCACAACGTCCTAGCAGTGTCCCTGCTACTAATGCTGCCTCCTCAGGCCACCCCAGAACCAGCTCTCCACAGAGCAGCCAGGGTGATCTCAGAACAAGGGGGAGCCAGGATCAGCAGAAGGAGAAAAAGATATGGGTGAGGGGCAGCTGGGACTCACCAAGGTGACTTCACACACAGGAGGCAATTAAAAGATCGACTTCTCCATACGGTCCAGGCAGGGGTCTGAACGGGAGAACGCAACACCACGTACAAAACATCCTTGTCCGAAAGTTCAAACCTGAATCTGATCACACTTCTAGATCAATCCACCAACTCACAGGAAACGCAAAGGTCAGAGCAACTTGCAAAGGTCCATCATCAGCAGAATCCAGGCGCAAGGAAACCCCACACAGTTCTTCAACAGTAAATCCAAGTACAGAATGGATAAAGGAGAGACAGATGAGAGAGAGAAAGGGAAGCCGACAGGCTGTGAGAGGAGCAAGATCCAACCAAGAGAATGTGCTGCTCTTCACTGGACCCTGGTCATTTGAACACTGAGTACGTATGTGAGGATGTCAAGAAATCATTATTTGTCAGACGTGACTATGATTCTGTGGTTATGGTTGTTTAAACTCACCCTTTCAGGAACCTCTGTAAATTGTTCGTGGGAATGTAAATTAGTACAGCCACTATGAAAAACAATATGGAGATGCCTCAAAACACTAAAAATAGAAATACCATATAATCCAACAATTCCACTACTGGGCTGGGTATATAGAAGAAAGGAAGTCAATATATCAAAGAGATATCTGCACACCCATGTTTACTACAGCACTATTCCCAATAGCCAGGACATGGAATCAACCTAAGTATCCATTAATGGACAAATAGATTTTTAAAAAATATGTTCCATATACATAATGGAGTACTATTCAACTGTCAAAAAGAATGAGTTCCTGTCATTTGCAGCAACATGGATGGAGCTGGAGGTCATTATGTTAAATGAAATAAGCCAAGCACAGAAAGTCAAAAACCACATTCTCACTCATAGTGGGGGAGCTAAAAAAGTGGATCTCACGAAGACAGGGAATAGATGGGTAGTTATCAGAGTTCAGGAAGGGAAGGGAGGATGGGGGGTTGAAGATATACAGTTAGATAGAAGAAATACCTAATATACAGTTAGAAGAAATGAGATCTAGTATTTGACAGGTCAGTATGGTGACTGTAGTTAACAATCTATTAAACATTTCAAAATAACCAGAAGAGAATAATCCAACTATTTCTAACTATTTCTAAAGATAAATATTTAAGGCTGGGTGTGGTGGCTCACACCCCTTAATCTCAGCACCTTGAGATGCAGAGCTGGAGGTGGGAGGATTGCTTGAGGCCAGGAGTTCAAGACCAGGTTGGGCAACATTTTGAAATCCCATGTCTACAAAAATTTTTATTAGCTGGACATGGTGGCACACACCTGCAGTCCCAGCTCGTTAGAAGGCTGAGGTGGGAGGACTGCTTGAGCCCAGGGGTTCAAGGTTACATGAGCTATGATCCTGCCACTGTACCCCAGCCTGGATGACAAAGAAAGACCTTGTCTCAAAAAAAAAAAAAAAAAAAGCTATCTAGGATTTGGCTTACAGTCAGCCCAGCGATCAGTGGGACATACAAAACAGGACCCCCCTGAGGTGATGCTAACAAAGTTATGTGATGAGAACACAAAATTCCCGTGTCCATCATCTCTTCTGGCTAATTTTATATAGGTTTCAAATCTTCCACGATAAAAAGGATTTTGGTAGTTGCTGTTTGTTTGAAATCTCAGATCCCACTAGAGAAGTGAGGAAAAGCAAAAAGGTGGGAGTATCTCTGGCACAGGGCCTGGTGGGCGGCGAGGGATTTCCAACGATTCCCCAGAAGTTTGGGGTGTTCTGCAAATGCTCATTGCCAGCTTCCTTTTTCAAGTAAACTTTTAACCCGTTTTTTTTTTTTTTTTGAAATCTCAGTTAAAAAATACCCACCTCACATGCAGAAGTGACAGGATACGGTGCACTCTGTGACCGGGGCTGGCCTACGCACTTTTTGTGATTTACTGAGAAAGATAAGTACAGAATCAAGTCAGAGGGTAGAAACGTTTACAGTTTTATCATTTGACACAGCAACCTCATGTCTGTCGAGTCTAATAAGCAGATAATGGGTTTATCTTTTTATATATCTTCAATCTTATTATAACAATTTTCATATTTTTAAAATTGGCCCATGAAAGATTAAAATTTTAAAAACAATCATCTAGTCTTTCACCATGGAGAGTTTGAGAAGCACTGCTATGTACCAGACATGGATCCCCTGGAGACCCCAAATCCATCAGCTTAGGAGGTTGGCCAGAGACGCCAGGACAAAGCTTCTCTTCCCACCGTCTGCTGTGCCGACTCCAGTACTTCCTATAAACACATCACAGGCGCGGCAGAGCCTGTTTGATTTTCTGCGCTCATTGGCACACTTCCACACCAGTACAAGCAGAGCCACTTCCAGCAGACACCTCTGTCGCCCAGGCTGGAGTGCAGTGGCAGGATCATAGCTCACTGCAAGGTCCAGGTTGTGTGCTAGGTGCCCCTGCTGGTCAAAGCACCTTGGCCAGCCATGGTTAGCCAGTCAATTTTCACATACATGCCCACTGCTGTTTCCCCTTCAAACTTCTGGATGGGTTTAACTGCAGAGGGTCCTAAGATTGCAAGGTGAGCGTTTGAAAAACTGACTGCTTCTTTGTATCAACTGGAAATCACTCCATCACTAAAATACCGAAATAAATCAGGAGCTGGGGCTAGTGTAAGACATCAACCTGCACCCATGGCCCCAGGTTTCTAGTGTGCTCCTGAAAATGGTATCGCTGTTCTAACTATGATACACACACACACACACAAATCACAAATATAAAGTTACAAAATAAACTCACAGGCTGGGCGCAGTGGCTCACACCTGTAATCCCAGCACTTTGGGAGACCAAGGCAGGCGGATCACCTGAGGTCAGGAGTTCGAGACCAGCCTGGCCAACATTGAAACCCCATCTCTACTGAAAATACAAAAATTAGCCGGGCGTGGTGTTGGGTGCCTGTAATCCCAGCTACTCAAGAGGCTGAGGCAGGAAAATCACTTGAACCCCGGAGGCAGCGGCTGCAGTGAGCCGAGATCACACCACTGCACTCTAGCCTGGGCGACAGGAGTGAAACTCTGTCTCAAAAATAAATAATAAATAAATAAATAAATAAACAAACAAACTAAACTCACATGAATATGCAATGTCACCTGTGTCGGTTTCATGCACTGGTGTTCCATGTTCAAGTTTTACTACATTGAAAGAGAACTGAAAGTGGCTGGTAGTCAAGATCCTTAGGTTGCAGTTTCCACTCTGCTACCACTCGTGGTTAGCATCCCTGGGCCTCAGTTTCCTCATCTATGAAATGAAAACGCAACCACTCATTTCATAGGTTTTGTTGAGGGCCAAGAGCTAAAAATACATTTCAAAGAATTAAAAGGACCAGGTGCAGTGGCTCATGCTTATAATCCTAGCACTTTGGGAGGCCAAGGCAGGAGGATTGCTTGAGACCAGAAGTTCAATATCAGCCTCGGTAACATGGCAAGACCCCATTTCTAAACAATAAAAATAAAAAAAAGAAAGAAAAAGTCAGGCATGGTGGTGTGCTGGTGTGCACCTGTAGTCCCAGCTACTTGGGAGGCTGAGGCAGGAGGACTGCTTGAACCCAGTGAGCTATGATTGCACCACTGCACTCCGGCGTTGGCAACAGAACAACATTCTGTCTCAAAAAAAAAAAAAAAAAAAAGGAAAGAAAAGAAAAACAAAGCAAAAAGCTAAAACCAAACCACATAGTGATTTTATCAAATTCACAGCATGGCCTGAGTTTCATCCTCCCTCTTCTTACATAGCCTCACTCATCTTGTTTCTTCTTCCATAAAGTGTGGAATGTGATGCTACATCTATGACCAATAATATTATTAATAACAAATACATTCAAGTATCATGGATCAAAAAATATACCACCAATCCTGTTGCATGTGCCCAACATAGGGCCCGACGTAGGTTGACAGGGTGGTCCTCCCTGCAGCCCTATGAGGCTAACTTCATCACCCCTGTTTACAGATGGAGCTTTGAGAGAACCACAACAGTTCCTGCCTCCTCTGCATTCCAGGCTTTCTTTGAGACCCCAGTGTGATAACAACAATGTGAAAATCAATGCAAGTACCCAGGAGACAAGGCACAGGGACCACAGCCATGAACAGAACACATGTATGTGACTTCAAGGGGTTTGTCCTAGGAACCAGGATGAGTGGGATTAAAGCTGAGTTAACACCTGGCCTGAGTCTGTGGGCTTTTCTGGGTCAGCCCCTCCTACTACAGCAGAGAAAATGCGGTTTCGTAGCCCTGCTGGGAACAGTAGGGTGCAAGCCCTCAGTGTGGCTTCAGGGTCTTTCCCTCAAAGCAGGCATTAAAGTTGACCAAGCTTAACCACCTGGAGCAGAACATGGGGTTGAGGGAGCACCGATGCCAGGAGTGCTCCTAACAGCTCCTCTCCCAGCTCAGGCTCACCACCAGAGTCCCTGGGAGACAGCCAGTATGTGCTAGAAACGGCTCACTCTTCACGAGACAATGAATCCACTGTTGACCAGCCAGGGCTTTGATTAATATTTGCAAAAGAACGAAGTGGAAAATTCCACCTGTGTGGGTGGAAGCTGGACCCACGGGACATGTCAACAACCCTGATGGCCTTGTTCTCCCAGGGATGGATCAGGCAAAGAAGCAAAGGTCTGAATAACAATGACAGAATCTGGGATTACCGTGATTCTTGGGTCCTAGGGAATTTTCCTTTTTTTTTTTTTTTTTTTTTTTTGGTTCTGCCTCTCTTGCCCCTAAATTTACACAGCACTGTTAAATCCTTCAACTTGCTTTCCTATTTGCTGTTTCTTCTGCGTTTCCTAACAGCCCTGCTGGGGAGGCAGAACTGATGTCAGTCCCATGTTACAGATGGAGAAACTGAGGATCCAAAAGACCAAGAGCCTCACTCAAGGCCAACAGATGGTGAATGAGTCACAGAACCAGGTAGTCTGGAAGCCAGGCATCTCACTACACCGTGGCTGCACAGAGCCTGTCCCTAGGGTCTGGGTCAGGGCCATGGGTACTTGACCCCGTGATCTTCCAGGCTCCGGCAGAGGCCCTGACCTTTGCTCTGCCTGTGAAGCAAGAGGAGGAAGTTCAAACCAGCTCCCCTGGGTGGGCAGTCACGGGCACTGGCCTTGGAGGAAGGTAGGTGTTAATTTATTCATCCATTCAAGCATTTAATGAGCACCTAGAAAGCCCCCCTGCACAGGAAGGCATACTGCCTGGTCGCTCTTTCAGAAACCCAGACCTAGCAGAATTTATGACTGAAGGGAGAAGGTCAGAAAATCTCCAAAGGTCGCTTCTCTCATAGACTCAAATCACTTCATCGCTCCTATCACCACCCCATTTTACAGAAAAGGAAACTACTCTAAGAAGAGCAGTGACTTGCCAGAGCCTCTAGTCCAAAAAGCCACAAAGTTATCAGGCTTAGGCACCCAAATAAATTGTGTCCCTTCCAGCAGGCCATCTGGGACCTCTTATGCAGGACCACTTGAGGCATGGCCATCTGAGCCAGCAGGGCAGGGGGGAGGGGAACCCCCCCCAGGGGACAGGCGGACACACCCTGTTTGCCCACCTCAACCTCCAGTTGTGGCTGCAGGGCCTGTCACACCCTCTCCTCCACTCCACAGCCCCAACTATGGAACTGAACCAGGTTTCACCCCATCCCTAAGCCCCAGGGGGTCAGGGCAGTGTCATCCTGAACCCAGGACAGCAGGAAAGCCACTTGGGCTGTGTCTTGAGTCTGTCTGGCAGCCCCTGCCTGAGTACTCCTCCTTCTTACTCAGCCACCTCCAGACCACCCTCACCTGACACTTCTTCCCCTGGAGAAAGAACCCTGGCCCTTCTCTTTTCACAAAACCACCTCCCCTTTCCTCTTGCCAAGGCTACCTGTGACTGCTACCAACCAGCCTCAGTGCCCTTGATCTCTCTGCCCCATCTGACCCCATGAGCTCCTCCCTCACTACTGGGCGTTCCTGCTGCAGCCCCTCCTAGACGTCCCTACCTCCTCCGGCAAGCCCTCCTCCGGAGGGCTCTATCCTCCTCTCCTCTCCACTGCCCCCTGAGAAAGTCTGACTCATGAACCCTGTCTCCAGGCCTAACCTCTGCACCCCTGGTTGTCTCAAAGCCCGTGTGCCAAACAACACCAAGCTCACCACAGCAGGGCCTGCCCTGGCACACAGCTGAAAAGCCAGCACAGCCCAGAGCCTGGCCCACAGTACAGAATCAGATACAGAATGAACGCGTGTTGGTGAATGGTTGCCTGCTCCTTCGTCTCAGAGGGACGAGCCCTCTACTTGCCCTGCAGAGCCACCCAGGTGGCCTTTCTAAAACTGAAAATTGATGACCATCTAAGCCTGTACCATTATTCCTCAGCACCATGGGACAAAGTTCACAATCTTTTTTTTTTTTTATTCCTGCGAGACGGAGTCTCGCTCTGTGGCCCAGGCTGGAGTGCAGTGGCCGGATCTCAGCTCACTGCAAGCTCTGCCTCCCAGGTTTACACCATTCTCCTGCCTCAGCCTCCCGAGTAGCTGGGACTACAGGCGCCCACCACCTCGCCCGGCTAGTTTTTTGTATTTTTTAGTAGAGACGGGGTTTCACCGTGTTAGCCAGGATGGTCTGGATCTCCTGACCTCGTGATCCGCCCCTCTTGGCCTCCCAAAGTGCTGGGATTACAGGCTTGAGCCACTGCGCCCGGCCAAAGTTCACAATCTTGAGCTTGCAGACCAGGCTGTTTTCAGCTGGGCTTCCGCAGCAGGGCGGGCACTTGTGTCCTTGAAAATACTTCTCACTGCACTCATCCTCACTCCAGGAGTACCCATCAGCCAGCACCCATGTGTCGTGCACCTTTGCACCTAGCACGTATTTGCTGAACAGGAAGATGACTATTAGAGCTGAAAATGTTCTCAGGGGCCACAGGGCCCAAAGCAACTCAGAGAAGTGGAATGAGGGGCTCAGGGTGGCCCAGCCCCAGGCAGGGGTGCGGCCACAACCTCAACTGAGTTCCTTGGTCAGGAACCGGAGCAATTCTCTGAAAATGCTACCTGCAACTCCACACATGTGCATGCCAGAGCCCAAACCTCTGGCTGATACCCAGTCCATGCAAGCCCTAACCAAACTGGCAGGTGGGCCAGGCCTGGCACACAAGTAGGGTTTCAGCTAAAATAGCTGCTTGACTCAGTACAACCTCTCACCAGCTGACAACACATCCCTAAGTTCTATACCCCTCTCTAGGACTCCGTCTTCTCATTTGTAGAATGGAGCTAATTCTGCCTACAAGTTTAAATGGCCCTGAGTTGCTCACCACAACCCTGTCCTTTGCAAACCGAGGGGGCTGAAGCAGCAGTTCCAGCCTCTGTGGCTCCACTGTTAGCCCAGCTGATCTTTGTGAACTTTCCCCCAAGCCACTGTGTCTCAAAGAATGGTCCTTGGGCCACCCACCCACGAATTACGGGGGCGTGGGTGGAGGCTCGTTAAATGCAGATCCCGGGCCTGATCCGGACCTGCCGTCTGGCAGAGAGATCAAGGGCACTGCCGTCTGGATCTCATTTTAGGCGGCGCTCAAAGATCCCAGCCCAGGGAAATTTGAGAAGCGCAGCTCCAAATCGCCAGTGCTGACGGCTTCCGCTTTGGGAGCCCCAGGTGCTGTCCGAACACACTTGGTGGAAACAGACATTTACCAGAAAGCCTGGGGTCGGGCAATGGGCACTCCTACCGCTCTAACACTGCGTAGCTGAAAGAACTCGCTCCCTCAAAGGAGTCAGTGAGCTTCGGCAGTCTGCGTTACACCCATTTCGCTTCGCGGGGCAGGGCGATTGTGTAAAGCGGGCCCGGGTCTCGGCGTCCAGCCCGGCCCCAAACCTCCGGCCCCCAGGCCTCTCCGGGCTCCGGGCCCGGCGGCGCTGCTGCGGCGTGGTCGGGGCGCGTCCGCGGCTACTCACCCGGGGCGACTCGGCCGAGGGCCCGACAGTCGGGGCCAGAGCGGGAGGAGCGGGTGGCCGCGGCCCGGCCCCTGTCCCGCGGCACTTTAACAGGCGGCGCCGGGGCCCCGCGCGCTCTCCGTGTCCGGAAGGGGCACGCGGCCGTTCCGACCAGGTCGGCCCCAGGGCAGCGAGGCTAGCTGGTCTCCGGCGTGGGGGCGCGCAGCCCGAGGGCGGGTGCAGCAGGGGCACCTGGCTTACTGCACGCACGTGTGCGCGGGGGCCGGCGCGCGCCGCGGCTGCCGGTGCTCCGCCTGCATTCGGACTCGGCCCATTCTTCCGAGTCCCGGCAGGCGAGGGCGCTGCGACCCGCCCCAGCCTGGGAGGGGGCCAGCGGGCCCGCCCTCTGTCCGGGTGGCGGGACTGGGTCCGCACTGCGAGAGGCGGAGCCGAGAAGGGGCGGCCTCGGAGCGCCTGGATAAGAGCGCAGCGTGCGGGTAGCCCGGATCCCGCGCAGTGATCCGGCGATGTCTCTCGTGCTACTGAGCCTGGCCGCGCTGTGCAGGAGCGCCGTACCTCGAGAGCCGGTAAGCCCCCTCCAGCACCCCTTACCCCATCTCCCGGCACTCGAGCCCAGATCCTGACGTCGTCTGACCCGCCACTCCAGGCTGTCCCGAAGGCGTGCGCGGACCGCCGGCTGGAGGGGCATGCCTGCACCCTCGGGGGCAGCCCCGGACATCCGCGTCAGGCTGCTTGAGTCAGGGGCGTGGGAATCAGACAGACCCGGTCTCAGATGCCCCCTGTACTGTTGATTCTGTCATTTCTGCTCACCAAACTCCAAGTCCTGAACGGTAAAACGAAGGGCAGTACCGAACCCACCAGGGTCTCTTAAGGAATAACGACATGGCCTGCAATTAGCGGCGAAGGGCCTGGCACGTAGTCAGCACTCGTTGTTACTTGGGGTCTGCTTACCTGTTGGGGCACAAGAACTGTTTCTCCATTAGCACCCCCTCCCTTTTTGGCCATATTGATTGCCATGTTCATTCGTGAAGACAGTTTCCTTTCTTCCCCAGTGCCCTGAATGATCGAGGGAATCTTCTGGGTCGCTGAAGAGAAAACCGTTCATTCCCCAAATAACCCTTGAAACGATACCCCTGCCCTCTTAGAATAGCATATAGCATCAAGCTCCGTAGTCACCTGCTGGTGAACAAACCCCATTCACCGTTTCCAGATGTCTCCAGCTCCTGTCCTTCCCCTCTGTGTCACTTCAGAAGCCCCTTGACTTTTTGCACTGCAGGGAAGAATTCATCCCTTTTGCTGTAGTTGCTACAAGGCCAACAATTTGAGCTTGGTAGCATTTAGGGTTGTTGCTTGGCTGGTCTCACCGGCCCTTTGATAAGAACTCAGCTCCTGGTATGATGGCTTATTTGTTTAAAATAATAATAATAATAATAATAATAATAAAGTCTGGCCGGGTGCGGTGGCTCATGCCTGTAATCCCAGCACTTTGGGAGGCTGAGGCAGCCGGATTGCCTGAGGTCAGGATTTCAGGACCAGCCTGGCTAACATGGTGAAACCCCGTCTCTACTAAAAATACAAAAAGTAGCTGGGCATGGTGGCAGGCGTCTGTAATCCCAGCTACTCAGGAGGCTGAGGCAGGAGAATCACTTGAACCTGGGAGCTGGAGGTTGCAGTGAGCCGAGATATGCGCCACTGCACTCCAGTCTGGGCGACAAAGTGAGACTCTGTCTCAAAAAAAGAAAAAAAAGAATCTGATGATATCCCTTAGAGTTCATTTTTTTAAAGACAAATGAATGATTGACAATTTTGCCCAAACTCAAATCACTCAAATCATCAAAAGTCTTAGGAGGTCTTAGAAGGTGTTTGGAAATGTAGATGCTCCGCAGGGTGTTCCAGAGCTGCTGGACATATCACAATGGGTCTTGTCATTTAGCCAGCTTGCTGCTGGCTGAAGCCTCAATATTTTAGGTTGAGGAATTTACCAGAACCAAAGCACAAATTATTATTTTTTTTTATGAAAAAACATGAGCAGCTAACTTCAAACGATTTAGTACCAGCCTTTCTTGAACACAAATAATTGCTTATGGTTTCCTTAATTGCTCAGTGAGTCCTTTTGTGTTAGAAGGGGAATATTTTACAGAACCTGAGGAAAGTACCCTGGACTGCATTCAGAGCTTTCTTTTGTTCATCTCCTTGGCATAGCTACTCCTTAACCTGGGGTAGCCCAGTAAATACTCCAGGCCATCCTAAAATCCTAGAGTTAAACGTTAGAGTGTGAAGGAGCCTCACATGGGTCCCAAGTCATCCCCTGCTTGCAGCAGGGAAGGCTGACATCCAGAGACGGATAGAGACCCATCTCTGGTCTTCAAGTGAGGTTATGCACTGGCTTGGGGATCAGGTATACTGATGGCTAATTCATGGTCCGTCATAGCCCACAGTGGGGCAGCTTAGTTTTGCTGCAAGCTGTGAAGCAGAACCAGTTCACCTTTTATTGAAAGTTTGTCACTTGTGTATGCATGTAAGGGGAAAATGGTGTGTTCTACCTAATTTGGCAAAGGAGAGCTTGTGGTTTGCCAGCTTCAACATGATGCTTGGTTTTCTTCTCTCCCACAGACCGTTCAATGTGGCTTTGAAACTGGTAGGTACATTAGAGAATGGGTATTTGGGGCTTTACATTGAAAGCACAGCTGGACTTTTAGGAGGCCTAATATAGGCAATAGGTCATCGAAGACCAGGCACAGGGTGAACCATTGCTTTACTGGCTGTTGCGGAGGAAGTCTCTGTCTGCTCAAAGCAGAACTCTGGGGCTCCATAGGAATGAAGACGTGTTTCAGACAGGCTCGCCTCCTGGCCAGTCAGGGTAGGACTTGCCATATAAGGTGGAAAATGATGCCTGCCACTCTGCAGAGGAAGATCGAGGCTGTGAAAGGAAGGTCACTTAGAGTTGGGACCAAGAAGCAAATGTTTCATAGGAGAGTGGGGGTTTGAGATGGTGACATTTGAAGAATGGGTAGGCTTCTGCCCAGAAAATACGAGTGGGGAGAGTGAGCTGGAGGAGAGATGGCACCAGCAAAGGTTAGGAGGTGGGAAAGTGGGGGTCGTGTGGGCCAACTGGCTGGAATCCAGGGGCGAGGCCTGAGGAAGGCAGGGCTGACTCTAATAAACATGTCAAATACACTAAATATATACATATGTACATACACAGGCACCTGGAGTGGTCCCAAGTGCTCTGCAGGTGGAGGCCAGGAGGCTGAGAGTACTTCTCTTAGAGCAGCATTATCTCGGCTATAAATCAACCAGCACTAAGAAACATTTGGCTTTAGCAGGAAGAACTGAGGAATTGTGTCAGGCGTGGTGGCTTATACCTATAATCCCAGCACTTTGGGAGGCTGAGGCGGGAGGATCATTTGAGGCCAGGAGTTTGAGATCATTTTAGGCAACTGAGTGAGACCCCACCTCTACAAAAAAACAATTTTTTTAATTAAAAAAAAAAAAAAGAAGTGAGGAATTGTGAATGGGGGAAGGTTTGGGGTGAGTCACTGAGAGGAGATGGCATGGCATCAGATTGGGCCGGGAAGGAGAGTGTCATGGAAGTCTTGCCTTTTCCCAGGACCATCTCCAGAGTGGATGCTACAACATGATCTAACCCCTGGAGACTTGAGGGACCTCCGAGTAGAACCTGTTAAAACTAGTGTTGCAACAGGGGACTATTCAATTTTGATGAACGTAAGCTGGGTACTCCGGGCAGATGGTAAGTTTGCATCTATCAGAGATAAGGCCCAAAATGTCTGCTAAATCAGAAATGTGCAGGCTATATGAACCATTAATTCCCCTCCTAGGCATAACCAACAGAAATACATGCATACATGCACCAAAAGCCACATACTAGGATGATCTAGTAACACTACTCATAACAGGCAACATTAGAAAGCACTCAAATGCCCAACAGTAGAAAGGAATCACCAAATAAATTCCGTTACAGCAACAAGAATGAATGATCTGTAACTACATATAACAATATGGATGAATGTCACAAACATAAGAAGGCAGATTCAAAAGAGTTTGTACATTTATATCTGTGTGTATGCCTGCAGGCATACATGCCATATGATCCCATTTACAGAAAGTGCCAAACAGACAAAACCAATCTACCGGTTAGAAGTCAGGAGAGTGGCCAGGAGTGGTGGCTTACGCCTGTAATCCCAGCACTTTGGGAGGCCGAGGTTGGTGGATCACTTGAGGCCAGGAGTTTGAGACCAGCCTGGCCAACATGGCAAAACCCCGTCTCTACTAAAAATACAAAAATTAGCCAGGTGTGGTGTTGTGGCACCTGTAATCCCAGCTACTCGGGAGGCTGAGGCACAAGAATCGCTTGAACCCAGGAGGTAGAGGTTGCAGTGAGCTGAGATCGCACCACTGCACTCCAGCCTGGGCAACAGAGTGAAACTCCGTCTCAAAAAAAACAAAAAAAACAAAACCAAAAAACCAGGCGCAGTGGCTCACACCTGTAATCCCAGTACTTTGGGAGGCCAAGGTGGGTAGATTACTTGAGGTTAGGAGTTCAAGACCAGCCTGGCCAACATGGTAAAACTCCGTCTCTACTAAAAATACAAAAAATTAGGCAGGCATGGTGGCACATGCCTGTAATACTAGCTACTTTGGAGGCTGAGGCAGGAGAATAACTTGAACCCAGGAGGTGGAGGTTGCAGTGAGTCAAGACTGCACCATTGCACTCCAGCCTGGGTGACAGACTGTCTCAAAAAAAAAAGTCAGGATAGTGGTTCCTGCTGGAGTAGGAGTGACTGAAAGGAAGCGCGAGGGGCACACCTGAGGGAGTTTCTTAACCTGCATACTGGTTGCATGAGTGTCCCGATGCAGCAAGTGGTACACTTATGATCTGTGTACTTTTCTGTGTATGTACTTCATGGAAGAAGATAAGGTAAGGCCAGAGATGATTTCCCCCACCCTACTCCTGTTTAGGGAAAGCACTGGCTTAGATAGATTACTTTTCTACTTCCCAGATGATGTCATGAAGCTTTTGGCATTTCCCCAAGATTACACTGCAAGGCACCATGTGAGTTCTTTCAATGAGCTACTCCTGGGATCCTAATGCCCATCCTTTTGATTTCCATCTGCTAAATTCAGATTGGAAAAAAGTCTACCCAGTCAAGAATCCATGAGCACCAGGCACAGAGAGAGGAGTCACCTACAGTCTCCACCCAGGAGGATTCAGAGGGGTAGGGGAGGCAGACACAGGCACAATGTCAGGGGAATCCCAGAAGGGAGCTATGCTTCATCTGAGTGGGATAGGGCGAGAGGAGCGGGAAAGGGACCCTGGTGAGGTTGCTTTAGGTGAGATGCAGCCATAAGCGTTTGGGCCCTTACCTGGCACAGAGTGAGCTTTTTGTCAGCTGTGGTTATATGCTGTGGTGCATGAGTGAGTTGGGCTTTAAAGGAGTGAGACTTGAAGAGGTAGATAATGGGAGGAAAGGGCCTTCAGGGAGAAGAATCAGCATGGATAAAGGTGCAATCGGAACAGGTGTGGTTTGGTGATGACACTCTTGGAGGGTCTTTGTGGGTCTCCCTAAGACCAGCCTGTTCCTCTTAAGAGACCCAGAATAGTGCAGAGCGATAGCCACCTTTGCAGGCATCCTATGAAATTCAAGCTGACCTGTGAGGAGGAGGGCGCTTGGGCTTTGGAATCTGAATTCATATCTGCTGCTTGCTGATGAGCTTTGTAAGTTTAAGCAGAGCTCCCTGAAACTTCCTAAGACTCACGAACCCCATCTATAAACTGGAGACAGTGGTGCCTACCTTTCAGTACTATTGTGAATATGAACTGAGACATAAGTAAAGCATGCTAGTAAAGTATCTGGTATCAAGTGAGCCACACAGCAAGTGCTAAATAAACCAATGCCCTCTTGCCTATCTCGGCAGCCAGCATCCGCTTTTTGAAGGCCACCAAGATTTGTGTGACGGGCAAAAGCAACTTCCAGTCCTACAGCTGTGTGAGGTGCAATTACACGGAGGCCTTCCAGACTCAGACCAGACCCTCAGGTGGTAAAGTAAGCACTTTTTTGTTTTTTGTTTTGTTTTTTGAGATAGGGTCTTGTTCTGTCACCCAGGCTGGAGTGCAGTGGTGCAACCATGACTCCTTGTGACCTCAATCTCCTGGGCTCAAGCGATCCTTCTACCTCAGCCTCCCAAGCAGCTGGGACTACAGACATGAGCCACCAGACCTGATTAATTTTTGTAGTCTTTGTAGAGAGGGGTTTCACTGTGTTGCTGGTCTTGAATTCCTGGGCTCAAGCGATCTGCCTGCCTCAGCCTCCCAAAGTGCTGGCATTACAGGTATGAGCCACTGCATCCGGGCATAGGCACTTTTATGTATTTGGCTAATTGTTGCTGAAAGCTAGGCCCTTTGTTTTGGGGAGTATGGATGATGTGCTGTTCACACAGGCTGGTAAATAGCTATGACTCAGAGCTTAGAGCAAGATCCCTTGGTTCAAATCCCATTTTCGGCTACTTCTCTGTTTTGTGCCTTTGGTAAGTCAGCATCTCTGGGCCTCAGTTTTTCCCTACCAGCTGAGGGAAGAGAACTGGATTTAAATTAGATCCTGGCTTTAAAACTTTATACTTCTCTGATTCTATAAATTGTGTAGTGCTCATTCCCTAAGTGGCATTGGTTGGAGACCTAAGTTTTCACAGAATAAGTAATGAAATACAAACTAAAAGGGCAACACACTAAGGTATACTGTTTCTGTATTGCAGTATTTTGGGAATTGAGAGTTCCTTGCTTTGCCTTTCAGTGGACGTTTTCCTACATCGGCTTCCCTGTAGAGCTGAACACAGTCTATTTCATTGGGGCCCATAATATTCCTAATGCAAATATGAATGAAGATGGCCCTTCCATGTCTGTGAATTTCACTTCACCAGGTAAACTTCTTCACTCGTTTATTATTCTTTGTCTTGCTGGGATGCCTGCTTTGGGATATGTACAGAGAGAGCCCCGCGAACCCTGGATAAGGCTTTTGGCCTTGCTAAGTCTCAGTTCCCTTATCTAAAGCATGGACACAGTTGTAACCATACTTTACCCACAGAGCAGAGAGGATAAAGTCAGGTAAAATGTAGAGAAAAGCCTGTTCCTGTGTGCCAGGCACTGTGCTGAATACTTGACATGCATCATCTCACTTAAGCATCCCAGCAACCCCAAGGTTGGGATAGCTGCATTTTACAGATGAAAAAACTGAGAGGTTAAGTCACTTTCCCTGGGTTATACACACAGTAAAAGTGAAGCTGACATTCACACTCTGGTCCTTCTAAAGCAATGCAGCTGAGCCACTCTTTATATCACTGATGCAAAATGTTTGTTCGTTCCAATCTCAGCTTTCTAGGATGGGCTGCCTATGGCTGGGCCTCTGAGGATCCACAGACTCCAGTTGGCTTGTCCCCCAGCTGTCCATGAGAGGCAGGGTGGTCCCAAGTTGGATGCTGGGCCCTTGCCCCAGCTCTGTGACACAGGACCAGTTCTCTGGTACGACAGCTGCAATGTCACACACAGGGATGTGATGAGGATAAGACAGGATGGTGTGTGTGAAGGGTCTGTCTGAGCCGAGTCACCCTTTCCATACCCTCATCCTGTCATCTGTCACAGGCAAGGCATCAAAGCCAAACGGGTGATTTCCAATTCACTGCTGGTCTTGGAGATTGTGGTCCAGGGTGTTTTTGGTGCTGCACCATTTACTACACGTAGTTTCCAGCTTTCCTGATGAGAGCAAACTTCATTTTGTTTTCAAATAAGCTTTTTTATTTTGGAATTATTTTATTATTTATTTATTTATTTATTTATTTTTTAGACAGAGTTTCACTCTTGTCACCCAGGCTATAGTGCAATGGCACCATCTCAGTTCACTGCAGCCTCTGCCTCTTGGGTTTAAGTGATTCTCCTGCCTCAGCCTCCCGAGAAGCTGGGATTACAGGCATGAGCCACCACGCCCAGCTAATTTTTGTATTTTTAGTTGAGACGAGGTTTCACCATGATGGCCAGTCTAGTCTCGAACTCCTGACCTCGTGTGATCTGCCCACCTTGGCCTCCCAAAGTGCTGGGATTTCAGTAGTGAGCCACTGTGCCCAGCCTTATTTTGGAATAATTTTAGATTTACAGAAAAGTTGCAAAGATAGTACAAAGAGTTTCCATATACCTCTCACCCAGCTTCCCCTATTATTAGCATCTTATATTACCATGATACATTTGTCAAAACTAAGAAACCAACATTAGTACATGTCCGTTACCTAAACTCCAGACTTTATTTGGATTTCACCTGCTTTTTCATGAATGTCCTCTTTCTGTTCCAGTTGCAGGTAGTCCCTGTGTGCCTCTCCTCTGGTCTGTAACAGTTTCTTAGTCTTTGTTTTTCAGAATCTTGATGGTCTTGAGTTCTGACCAGGCATCCTGTAGAATGTCCCCCGGTTTGGGTTTGTCTTGTGATTAGCCAGGGAATTCATATCACAGAGGTGCCGGGCCCTTCTTATCGCATCCTATCGGGGTGCATGGCACCCACATGACACCAGGCTGAGGGTCACCATCAACACTAGATTGACGTGGGACCTGCCAGGCTTCTCCATGTAAATCTACTGGTTTTCCCAACTCTCGTTTTTGGAAACAAGTCACTAATTCTACCCCACCCAGGGGTGAGGGTATGGGAGTATTAGGCTTCACGTCCTAGAAGGGGCAGCGTCTACAGATATTACCAAATGTCATTTTCAAATGATGGATGGTTTTCAAGTCTTCTCTTAGGGATCGAAGACACTGTTCTGATAAAGGCTGTATTTAAATTAGACTCTGGTTATCACGTCATGGGCAGATGTTCTCCTGTTTAACAGTAAAATGTTAGAGCCCCATTTGAATTTGCCATCTTACATGTGGAATGTTTTGACAATTTGTTACAGGTGTGGCATGTGTATGTGGGTGTGCACTTGTTGGCAAAGGGGGTGGGGCAGAGATCGCTTTTTCTAAAATGTAAAAACTTCCATTCAAATTTACAGGCTGCCTAGACCACATAATGAAATATAAAAAAAAGTGTGTCAAGGCCGGTAAGTTAATACAGCATTTGCTTTTATTATTTGAGGAAACTTGTAACTTGAGGCAGCATAGCTCTCTTCATCTTTGCACAGATGAAGAAACTGAGCCCTAGGGGAGAGTCGCATATCCAAGGCACCCCCGACGGTGGCGACAGAAGCACCTAGGGCTCCTGATCTCCAGCAAGCACTTTGCCCACTGAGTGGAGCAGCCTGTCCAGAAAGGGGTAGACCCTCAGTACATTTACATAGTGGAGCAACAGTCACAAAGAACCACCCCCACCCCCTTGGGTAACAACATTTTAGCCCAAGTGGCTCAGCGGTGCCAAAGGCTCTTCCTGATTGACGGGAGTCCTATGAGCCCTTCCACCAGCCCAGACACCAGCACCGTCCACCTGTGGCCATGGGGACCCTAAGAACCTTCTGTTTGGATTAGCAAACATTCGAGTTGGGAGTGTGAGTTCGCTGAAGGACTGGCCCACAACTTGTGTCCTCAAAGAGGATCACTTTTCACAGGCTAGTGAATTTTACCCCTTGAATTTTGTAATAATCCCCTGTAGGATTATCAGTCCCTAGTGCCCACTTTCCAAGGGTTTGTGTAAATTTCTGAGTAATATAGTGTTGGAAAGCTAATGAGGCTAGCGGTATTCGGATCAGTCCAGAACTTTTAGGCACCCTTCACCACACAAGGCATCCCTGGTACCCTGTCAACAGCTGTGCATGCTGTCCTTGCTAGAAGGCGGATCTGGACGCTGGGCTTCCCACCGAGGGTACAGAGAATACTGCAGGTATGAGGAGGTCAGAGGGCCTTGAAGTCAGTCCTGGACCTGAATTCCTAAAGACAGTTCTGAGCCAGGGCCTGAAATGGTCTCTTCGGTGGAGAAGATAATTTCTGCTATTATACATTGTGTTCCTGGAAATCAATCCAGTCCTTATTTGCAAGTCACATGAATGAAATGACTTTTTCTGCCAGAGCAGACCTATCAGGGTATATCCTCTAAGCTATGAGCCATTTCCTTCTTTCTTTGCATCCAGTGAAGCTGGCAGAATGGTCTGATGGATGAAGCTCCTGGAACACAAAATATTCTAGTGGTTATAGTCCTGATCGTGAATTCACTTGCTCTATAATCTTAGACATGTTTTCTAACCCATGGCTCCTTCTCCCCATCCTGGGAAGGAGAAAATACTGACCCTATCCCTTAACTCAAGAGAGGTTGAAAACAGCAGTGAGTAGCAGAACCAATCCATGCCTCCCAACACACTCAGTCCAGGGAAGCTTTTTTAGCAAAGCAGCGATGTACGGATCCCCAAACTGTCTTGGGCAGCAAATGCTTTGAGACTCTGGAAACAATGATAAAAAGTTCACTGTGTAGCAGCGTCCCTGTCTCTTGGACATTGTTCCTGAGAACTTGGATTGTTTCCATAAAGCCCTGTGGGGAACTTAAATGAGGGAAGAGTTAGCAAGTTCATCTACATGGTTCTCTCTCAACTCATAGGAAGCCTGTGGGATCCAAACATCACTGCTTGTAAGAAGAATGAGGAGACGGTAGAAGTGAACTTCACAACCAGTCCTCTGGGAAACAGATACATGGCTCTTATCCAACACAGCACCATCATCGGGTTTTCTCAAGTGTCTGAGGTACTTTTTCTCTTCATCCCCTTCACCTCGCCCTCCAGCTTTCCTTAGTGCATTGAAGGAAAATGGGGACAGTATTGTCCAAACGTGCTGGGCTACTTTGATGAATTCAACAGATAAAAACAAGTCCCTGTGGGCATCCTGAGAGAGATCACTGTGAACCTGAAGCCACAGAAAGAAAGAAGTCTCTGAAGCAGGAAATGGGCCCTTCTTTACACACTGTCTAGTGAAAGGAGTCCTTTTGGGAAGCAAAGCTGCTTTGCTGGAAGCCTTCAATCTACTCACTCCTGTGCCTCGTAATTCTGTTTTTGCGGGGCGGAGGTTGACACAGGGTCTCACTGTCTCCCAGGCTGGGATGCAGTGGCACAATCACAGCTTACTGCAGCCTCCACCTTCCGGGCTCAAGTGATCCTCCCACCTCAGCCTCCCCAGGTAGTTGGGACTACAGGCACGTGCCACCATGCCGAGCTAATTTTTTCATTTTTAGTAGAGACAGGGTTTCACCATGTTGCCCAGGCTGGTCTCGAACTCCTGGGCTCAAGCCATCTGCCTGCCTCGGCCTCCCTAAGTGTTGGGATTACAGGCATGAGCCAGTGCGCCCGGCACCTCATAATTCTTGACTCTGTCTCTCTTAGCCACACCAGAACAAACAAACGCGAGCTTCAGTGGTGATTCCAGTGACTGAGGAAAGTGAAGGTGCTATGGTGCAGGTAAAGTTCAGTGAGCTGCTCTGGGGAGGGAAAGGGACATAGAAGAGTTCTCATTGCTTTTAAGGATGCGTTCTCTCTTGTCAAATGCACTTCTGCCAGCAGACATGAGTTAAGTGGCGTTCATGGGGGCACTCTCGCTGCAGCCTCCAGACTGCTGAGGTCAGGAGGTCGACGTGGCAGTCGTGGTCCCTTTTGCTTGTATTAATGGCTGCTGACCTTCCAAAGCACTTTTTATTTCTATTTTCTGTCACAGACACTCAGCACTCAGGGATAGCAGTACCATTTTACTTTCCCAAGCCTTTAACTGCAAGATGAAGCTGCAAAGGGTTTGAAATGGGAAGGTTTGAGTTCCAGGAAGTGTATGAACTCTGGAGAGGGTCTGCCAGTCCTCTCTGGGCCACAGGGGACCCAGCTGAACACAGGAAGTTGGAGCAGTAGGTGCTCCTTCACCTCTCAGTACATCTCTTTAAACTCTAGTTTTTGAGGTGGGGACACAGGAGGTCCAAAGAGTAAGGAGCTTCCGTGCTCCATTCCCTGGAATAAAAAGTGCTCAGACAGGCCCGAGGGGGAGGCACCAGCCAGGATATGATGGCTGCTACCCTTTTCTGGAGAACCATATACTTCCCTTACTACAGGGACTTGCAAGTCCTAAAGCACTGGCTGAAGGAAGCCAACAGGATCACTGCTGCTCCTTTTTTCTAGAGGAAATGTTTGTCTATGTGGTAAGATATGACCTAGCCTTTTTAGATAAGGGAACTGGTATGTTAGTAACATGTACAAAGTTTAGGTTCAGACCCCGGGAGTCTTGGGCATGTGGGTCTTAGGTCACTGGTTTTGACTTTAGGGCTTTGTTACAGACGTGTGACCAAGGGGAAAATGTGCGTGACAACACTAGAGGTAGGGGTGAAGCCAGAAAGAAGGGAAGTTTTGGTGGAAGTAGGAGTCATGGTGAGATTTAGCTCTGATGCATGGTGTAAACTTTCTGAGCCTCTTGTTTTTCCTCAGCTGACTCCGTATTTTCCTACTTGTGGCAACGACTGCATCCGACATAAAGGAACGGTTGTGCTCTGCCCACAAACAGGCGTCCCTTTCCCTCTGGATAATAGTAAGTGCCCAGTCACTTCAACCAGATGATCAAAGTGGCTCAGGACACACAGTCACAGCCCCCCACTCAGTATGTGGAAGGGTGTGTGTGTGGGTAGTGCAAGGGGTCCCTGCCTGTGTACACTGAACTGGGGTGCAGAGAAAGCTAACAGTGCTGTCCCAGAGAACCTAGAATCTGAGTAAGAACAGGTTTTATTTGTAAAACCACTCATGACTCTTTATAAAGCAGGACACACAAAAGGGAAAAAAAATACACAGTGCAAAATGGATGTTCTGAGTGCCATAAGGATCTGCTGAAAAAAGTCAAAGGTGTAAGATGACTGAGTATATATGAGAATGAATATTTCACCATATTCTGATTCTCTTACCAGTCTCAGTGGCCCCGGATAAGCTGTTGGTGTGGTCACACGGCCAACATTTGGATAACAAATGAGGAATAATGGCACCGCGCCTCACTGGTGCCTGAGAACAGCATGTTTCGGAAAATGTCTCTGGAGTTAGAGATGTGTTAGCTTTTTCATTACAGATGGAGAAATACAATGTTTACACAACAGACCAGGGGTGGGGTCAAAAGTTGGAAGGCGCCATTAGACTCAGCCAAATGAAGTGAAGACAACCCAGATGCCTGGCAGTCCTGACTTGTGCATGGGCAAAGCCTTACAGATTCCTGGGCACTCTGTGCCTGAGCTTACCTGATGTTCCTGTGAGGCGGGTGACACTACCCTCCATGTATGTCAGTCTAACAAGATGACCTGTAAAAAATGCCATCTATACGTGCTACGTATGTAAGCAGTTGTACCGAGAATAACATTAATTCCTTAAAGAACAAAAAAAAACTGGACAGAAACCCTAGTTCCTACTGTGAAAATGCCTGTGCATATCAGGAGAAAGTCAGAGATTTTAGGGCTGTTCTTAACATCCTAGGTCCCATATCCCTTTTGAGAATCTAATGCAAGACCTGCACACTCTAGGGAAAAAGATATGATTGGCAGACTCTCTAAAGAGCTTCTGACTGATGGTTTTAAAGGGATCTAAACCTCTACAAAGTGGCTGGGCGCGATGACGCATGCCTGTAATCCCAGCTACTTGGGAGGCTGAGGCAGCATTGCTTGAACCTGGGAGGCGGAGGCTACAGTGAGCCGAGACTGTGCCACTGCACTCCAACCTGGGCAGCAGAGCGAGACTCTGTCTCAAAACTAAAAAATAAAAAAAATAAAATAAACCTCTACAAAGTATACAAAGTCTTAGTTTTTAAATAAGAGATATGTGTGGATTTGTTTTCCAAAGGTGAATAAGCTTTGTTTTCTCCAGACAGAAGCAAACTGGGAGGCTGGCTGCCTCTCCTCCTGCCGTCTCTGCTGGTGGTGATATGGGTGCTGGTGGCAGGGATCTATCTAATGTGGAGGCACGGTAAGGGTTATAATTCTTTAAAGACATCCTCATAAGGAAATAACATTTTGAATTTTTTTTTAAAGAAGATTCCTCTGGAGGCAATCACATGTTGGCATTTCCCTGAGTTAGATAGCATTCATGTAATACCTTCAAGTGCTCCTACGGAGACTGATACGAGCATCACTGGATTACACATGCCAGGTGAAAGTAGGGTCAGGACTTGCAGATCTTCTGACTGTCCCATTTTTACCATTGATCCATCTACCAGTACTGAAATTGGCAAAAGATGGCTGATAACAAATTACACTTTACTTGTGATGGTTACTCTATGCTAGTTCCTGTTTTTTAGAAAACAGTTCTTCAGAGGTGTAAGAAAAGCTTTCGCTTGGATTCATACACAGTTGACCCTTGAACAACAGGTTTGGACTGCACAGAGCTACTTGAACCTGGATTTTTTCAATACATACACTGGAAAATTTTTTGGAGATTTGTATCAATTTGAAAAAAAAAACTCAGATGAATTTATTTTTCAATTAAAATATTGAAAGAAATTAAGAAAAAGGTATGTCATAAATGCAGAAAATGTATGCAGATCCTAGTCTACTTTATAATTTGCTACCATACCAATAGTTAACTATTTTAACTATTAAAAGTTAAAAAATTTATCAAAACTTAAACACACACATACCAACTGTACACAGCACCATTCACAGTTGAGAGAAACATGAGCATAAAGATGTGGTATTAAATTGTAACTGCATACCATTAACTGCAGTGTGCACTGTCCTGCTGTTAATAATTTCCTAGCCACCTCCTGTTGCTACTGCGGTGAGCTCAAGTGTTGCGAGTATCCACTTAAAACACCATGTGATGCTTATCATCTCCAAAGGAGCAGTTTGTCTCTCCAGTAAATTACATATCACAGTACAAAGTATCTCCAGTGGTTCTCTTGTATTTTTCGTGTTTAGTGCAATATTGTAAACCTTTAATAACACCTTAGGACCCATACCAAGTGCCACTAGTAATGCTGGAAGCGCTCCCAAGAAACAACGTCATGAAAAAAACTTTTTTTTTCACTACAAGAAAAAAAAAGCCAAATTGCTTGATATGTACCATAAATTGAGGGTCTGCAGCTGTGATTGTTCACCATTTCAAGATAAATGAATCCAGCATAAGGACCATAGTGAAAAAAGAAAAAAATTAATGAAGCCATCACTATAGCTACACCAGCAGGCATGAAAACCTTGCACATTTTGCAGAATACCTTTTAATCCTGTATTGAAAATGTAGCTTTTATGTGAGTGCAGGATTGCTATAAGAAAGGCATAACTGTAGACTCAAATATGATTTGAGAAAAAGCAAAGTCATTATATGACAACTTAAAGCAAAAGGAAGGTGAAGCATCTAAAGCTGGAGAATTTAATGCCACTAAAGGATGGTTTGATAATTTTAAAAAGTGGGTTGGCTTAAAAACTGTCAAGATAACAGGAGAAGCAGCTTCTGCTGACCAAGAGGCAGCAGATGAGTTCCCGGATGCCATTAAGAAAATCACTGAGGAGAAAGGATACCTGCCTGAACAGGTTTTCGGTGCAGATGAAAGTGTCCTCTTCTGGGAAAAAATGCTACAAAGGACATTGATTAGTAAGGAAGAGAAGCATGCATCAGGATTTAAGGCAGGAAGGGACAGGCTAACTGGACTGCTTTGTGCAAATGCAGTTGGGTTTATGATCAGGACTGGCCTTATCTATAAAGCTGCTAACCCCCTGGCCTTGAAGGGAAAAGATAAACACCAGCTGCCAATCTTTTGATTCTATAATAAGGAGGCCTGGACATTGAGAAAACATTTTTCTGGGTTGGTTCCATTGATGCTTTGTCCCTATAGTCACAAGTACCTTCCCAGGAAAGGATTGCCTTTTAAAGTTCTTTTGATATTGGACAATGCCCCCAGCCACCCAGAACCCCACGAGTTCAACACCAAAGTCCTCAGAGTGGTCTCCTTGCCCCCAAACACATCATCATTTGGCCTCTAGATTGGGAGCCATAAGGACCTTCAAGGCTTATTACACACAGTACTTTATGGAAAGGATTGTCAACACTATGGAAGAGAACCCCAACAGAGAGAACAACATGGAAGTCTGGAAGGATTACATCACTGAAGATGCCATCATTGTGACAGAACAAGCCATGAATGCCATCAAACCCGAAACAATACATTCCTGCAAGAGAAAACTGTCCAGATGATGTGCATGACTTCACAGGATTTACAACACAGCCAATCAAGGAAATCACGAAAGAGATTGTAGATGTGGCAAAAAAAGGTGGGGGATGAAGGGTTTCAAGATACGGATCTCAGAGAAATTCAAGAGCTAACAGATAACCACACTAGAGGAATGAAGAGAAGACGACCTGATGGAGACGAGTGCTTCCCAATCAGTGTGAGGTGATGATGAAGATGACACAGAAGCAGCAGCGCCAGAAAACAAATTGACATTAAACAATCCAGCAGGTTTCTGATCAGTCAAGACTGCTTTTCACTTCTTTTATAACACAGACCCTTCTATGATACAAGCATTAAACCTAAAGCAAATGGTGGAGGAAGGATTGGTACCATATACAAATATTTTTAGAAAAATGAAAAAGCAAAAAAGTCAGAAATTATGATGTATTTCTGTAGTTACACTGAGGCGCCCACCTCTCCAGCCTCCTCTTCCACCTCTTCTGCCTCTGCCACCCCTAAGTCAGCAAGACTAACCCC
Organism: Piliocolobus tephrosceles; assembly: GCF_002776525.5. NCBI lineage: Eukaryota > Metazoa > Chordata > Mammalia > Primates > Cercopithecidae > Piliocolobus > Piliocolobus tephrosceles. The sequence continues at coordinate 82,592,247 of NC_045435.1, read as the reverse complement.
TTTCTCCTCTTCCTAGTCAGCCTACTCAACTTGAAGATGGCAAGGATAAAGACTTTTCTGATGGTCCACTTCCATTTAATGAATTAGTAAATATCTTTTCGCCTCATGATTTTCTTCCATTTTTTTCTCTAGCTTAAATATAATACAGCACATAATACATATAACATGCAAAATATGTGTTAATTGGCTGTTTGTGTTCCTGGTAAGGCTTCCAGTCAACAGTAGGCTATTAGAAGTTAAGTTGTGGGAAAATCAAAGGTTATAGATTTTCAACTGCATGCAGGGCCAGTGCCACTCCCTGCCATGTTGTTCAAGGGTCAGCTGTACTCTCTAAGGACTTTGCCAGCTTTAAAACATGGAGTATTTGAATACAGAAACCAGAGTATTTACATACTCTGCTCGAGGCAGAGCTCTTAAAAAAACTTCTCCTCCTCTTCTCCATACCTAGAAAAGGAAATACAAATGCATCCTTTGAGTCATTTGTGATGTTGTAAATAGAATGAGATTAACTCCATGCTCTAAGCTAAGAAAGCCACAGGGGCACTTGGACCTCAGGAATACTTACAACATTTAGGGATGCTGTCTGACCTGTATTCATTAGAGTAGTTTCAAACATGGTTTCTGTTTTATAGCACCATATAGGGCAGAATTCCAGGTAAGTTCCAGGGGCTGAAAAGGGGTGCCACTTAACTTTGGGAACTGTAAAGAAACTACTACCTGCAGGTAGAAGACAGTAAAAGCAACTACTGAATTGACCCAACTCAAAATGTGAGGTGCAGAGGCCAAGTGTCCCTGTTCATATACAGCACTAAAACTACTGAGGTTACAATCACCCACCTCAAACAAAGTATCCTTTTTTTTTTTTTCTTGTTCTTGAGACAGGGTCTCACTCTGTTGCCCAGGCTGGAGTGGAATGGCATGATCTTGGCTCACTGCAACCTCCGCCTCCTGGGCTCAAGTGATCCTCCCACCTTAGCCTCCTGAGTAGCTGGGACCACAGGTGCATGCCATCAAGCCCAGCTAAGTTTTGTACTTTTTGTAAGAGATGGAGTTTCGCCATGTTGCCCTGGCTGGTCTGGAACTCCTGGACTCAAGTGATCTACCAGCCTTGGCCTCCCAAAGTGCTGGGATGACTGGTGTGAGCCACGAAACCTGGCCAACAAAATATCTTAAACCTAAAGTTTCTATGAATTTATTTGAAAAGAGAAGGCTTGGTTGAGAGGATTGTTTTAGTGAGAGGGACTTAGAAAATACTGCTTTTAAAATACGTACAGGGAAAAGAAAGAGAGATCAGACTGTTACTGTGTCTATATAGAAAGAAGTAGACATAAGAGACACCATTTTGTTCTGTATTTGAGATGCTGTTAATCTGTGACCTTACCCCCAGCCTTGTCCTTGCAAGAGACATGTGCTGTGGTGACTCAAGGTTTAAAGGATTTTGGGCTGTGCAGGGCGTGCTTTGTTAAACAGGTGCCTGAAGGCAGTATGCTTGTGAAAAGTCATCACCATTCTCTTAATCTCAAGTTCCCAGGGACACATACACTGCCAAAGGTCGCATACTGCCAAAGGTCACAGGGACCTCTGCCTAGGAAAGCTAGGTATTGTCCAAGGTTTCTCCCCATGTGATAGTCTGAAATATGGCCTCGTGGGAAGGGAAAGACCTGATCATCCCCCATCCTGACACCCGTGAAGGGTCTGTGCTGAGGAGGACTAGTATAAGAGGAAAGAAGGCCTCTTGGCAGCTGAGGATAGAGAAAAGCATCTGTCTCCTGCCTGTCCCTGGGCAATGGAACATCTCAGTGTAAAACCCGATTGTATGTTCTGTTTACTGAGAAAGGAGAAAACCGCCTTAGGGCTGAAGGTGGGACGTGCTAGCGGCAATGCTGCTCTTTATGCACTAAAAAGGTTTATGGAGATGTTTGCATATGCATATCAAGGCACAGCACTTTTCCTTAAACTTATTCAATGTCACAGAGATCTTTATTCCTATGTCTTACTGCTGACCTCCCTACCATGATCCTATTATCCTGCCACTTCCCTTTTTCTAAGATGGTAAAGATAAAGATCAATAAATACTGAGGGAACTCAGAGACCAGTGCCGGCGTGGGTCCTCTGTATGCTGAGCTCCGGTCCCCTGGGCCCACTTTTTCTTTCCCTATACTTTGTCTCTGTGTCTCATTTCTTTTCTTAAGTCTCTCGTTCCACCTAACGAGAAACGCACACAGGTGTGGAGGGGCAGGCCAGCCCTTCAAATAAGGTTTAAAAAGTTAAGGTTTAAGCATCAGTGTGTTTCAGGTGATGTGTTCAAAAGGAACATCAGGATGTTTTTCCTTGCTGTCACTAACAAGGCCCTTGGTGCTCAGCTGACATTCTCTAGCAAGGGTTCATTTGTCAGGGATGGTTTAGAGTGAAAGCCTGCTGTTTACTGTTCACAGATAACAAATGCTTTTCTCCCCTGACAGAAAGGAACAAGATGATTTCCTTTTCTACTACCACACCCTCCATTAAGGTTCTTGTGGTTTACCCATCTGAAATATGTTTTCATCACACAATTTGTTACTTCACTGAATTTCTTCAAAACCATTGCAGAAGTGAGGTCATCCTTGAAAAGTGGCAGAAAAAGAAAATAGCAGAGATGGGTCCAGTGCAGTGGCTTGCCACTCAAAAGAAGGCAGCAGACAAAGTTGTCTTCCTTCTTTCCAATGACGTAAACAGTGTTTGTGATGGTACCTGTGCCAAGAGTGAGGGCAGTCCCAGTGAGAACTCTCAAGACCTCTTCCCCCTTGCCTTTAACCTTTTCTGCAGTGATCTAAGAAGCCAGACTCATCTGCACAAATATGTGGTGGTCTACTTTAGAGAGACTGATACCAAAGACAATTATAATGCTCTCAGTGTCTGCCCCAAGTACCACCTCATGAAGGATGCCACTGCTTTCTGTGCAGAACTTCTCCATGTCAAGCAGCAGGTGTCAGCAGGAAAAAGATCATAAGCCTGCCACAATGGCTGCTGCTCCTTGTAGCCCACCCATGAGAAGCAAGAGACCTTAAAGGCTTCCTACCCCACCAATTACAAGGAAAAAACGTATGATGATCCTGAAGCTTACTATGCAGCCTACAAATAGCCTTAGTAATTAAAACATTTTATGCCAATAAAATTGTTTCAAATACTGCTAACTAATGTAGCATTAACTAAAGAAACTACATTTACAACTTCAAAGCTAAATTAGTTTTATACATAGAAATCAATTAGTTTTAATTGAAAACTATAACCATTTTGATAATGCAACAATAAAGTATCTTCCAGCCAAACATCTAGTCTTGCATAGTCCATGCGTTGCAATGTACACAGAACTGTTTAGCTAATATTCTATGTTTAATTAATGAATACTAAATCTAAGAACCCCTCACTGGTTCACTCAATAGCATCTTAGGTGAAAAACCTTCTATTACGTGCAAAAAATCATGGTTTTTAAGATAACAAAAGTAGGCAATAAACAAGCTGAACCCACCTTTACTGAACCAGATGATCTAGTATATATGTAACCACTTGTATGATTTAGTATTTGCATAAGACCTTCCCTCTACAAACTAGATTCATATCTTGATTCTTGTACAGGTGCCTTTTAACATGAACACCAAAATACGTTACCCACAAACTTGTCTACTTTTGCCTAAAGTTACCGATTAGAGGTCACTGTCAGAGTTCTCAGTTTCTTAGTTAAATGAAAATAATTCTTAAGTTGAAAGCCCTCTTGAAGTAACTTTTTTATATATCAGTTATTATAATGGTTTACTTAAATAAAAAACAGGGCTGGGTGCAGTGGCTCATGCCTCCAAATGCCAGCACTTTGGCAAGGCCAAGGCAAAAGAATCACTCAAGACCAGACTAGGTCACAAAGCGAGACCTCCATCTCTACAAAAGATTTTAAAAATTAGCTGAGTGTGATGGTGTGAGCCTGTGGTCCCAGCTACTAGGGAGGCTGAGGTGGGAGGATCACTTGAGCCCTGGAGGTCAAGGGTGCAGTAAATGGTGATTGTGCCACTGCACTCCATCCTGGGTAACAGCGAGACCCTGTCTAAAACAAACAAAGAAATGAAAAAAACCCCACAGAATGACAGAACACAAAAGATGGTGAATTTTGTCTTCCAACTTTTTACTCTTCTAAAAGCATTTTTTTTTTTTTTGAGACGGAGTCCCCCTCTCTCGACCAGGCTGGAGTGCAGTGGCGCCCTCTCGGCTCACCATAAGCTCCACCTCCCGGATTCATGCCATTCTCCTGCCCAAGCCTCCCAAGTAGCTGGGACTACAGGCGCCCGCCACCATGCCGGCCAATTTTTTATATTTTTAGTAGAGATGGGGTTTCACTGTGTTAGCCAGGATGGTTTTGATCTCCTGACCTCGTGATCTGCCCGCCTGGGCCTCCCAAAGTGCTGGGATTACAGGTGTGAGTCACTGCACCTGGCCTAAAAGCATCTTTTTCTTAATGCAGAGGTTACATTATATTAGCATATATGTTTTTTTCTGGGAATGCTTATTTCATACAGCACAATACTGAATCTTCTCTGGAATGTGGATCAATTTCAGATGGATGACTATTAAAATGTGTATATTTGCAGATTATCCTTAAAGGGCCACCTCATGCCTTCTAATTTATGTCTTATGGATAAAAAATCAAAATGAAGCATAAAATAAAAACTGTGTCCATCTTTACAAGTGGACACTTAGTAATGGCTGAGGCAATATGTTTAATGTAGCAAATTTCACTTATTTGTCATGATCAGTTTTCACAGTGCTTATAAGTGCTGGTAACAGAAGATGGACATGGTTGAGGTCAAACTTGGACCAGAAACCAACTTCCTTTGAATCAGTTCTACCAGTTATATAAGAGCAATACGCTGTTAGGTGAAGAACTATTTAACCAGAAATACATTATGTTTTGTTGTGTTTTTCTGAGACGGAGTCTTGCTCTGTCTCCCAGGCTGGAGTGCAGTGGCAGGATCTCGGCTGCAAGCTCTGCCTCCTGGGTTCACGCCATTCTCCTGCCTCAGCCTCCCGAGTAGCTGGGACTACAGGCACCCGCCACCACGCCCAGCTAATTTTTTGTATTTTTAGTAGAGACGAGGTTTCACCATGTTAGCCAGGATGGTCTCGATCTCCTGACCTCGTGATCCACCCGCCTCGGCTGCCCAAAGTGCTGGGATTACAGGCGTGAGCCACCGCGCCCGGCCCAGATACATTATGTTTTTGATAACAGGCAGCTGATACAAAATTGCATTGAAACACCCCAACACATAAATGACATCAATATTCTATAATGTTGTTAACACATTTAAAAAATAAAACATACAATTTTCAAATTGAAGGCACACATCCCAGTTGGTACTGGCAAGTTTAAACTATTTTTAATACTAGTAGACTCTTCATTTGTAACCTACTGAGCAGTTACAGAGGGTACTCCCATTGATACAAAATGCTCTAGTACCGGCATTTCTCCACATCCAGAGTTCTTTCTATATTCCATTCTGATTTCCATCTCTTACCTGCTCCCTGGTTTTGTCCTTCCGTCTCACCCCCATCTCCAGCCTTGATAAGCGAGATGGCAGAAGCAGGTGCCTAGCAGCAAGCAGCAGGAAGCAATACTTTCTCACTCCTCCCAGAGTGCTGGGCTCCCGGACTGTGTTCCTGTCTCTGGACAATGCCTTCTCTTCCTCCTGGGTTCAGAGGGTTTCACCAGAGCCTGGACCACCAGTGGTAATAGCTGTATTATTTAGATTTTGCTTCAGGATGCTCAGAGGTTAAGGTCAACTAATCATACTGAACATCATGAACTCCAGAAGCTTTCACTTAATCCTTCAGGTAAAGGAAAATTGGGGCTTGATGACTAAGTTGGTAGTATTAATAACTACATCAGTCACCATTATCAGTATAACACAAGAACTCTAAATTATACCCAAATCATTTCTATTTAGCTTTAGGAAGAAAACAAGATTTCCTTTTCAGCGTTTGTTCTGTTTTGGCCAAATAAAAACTGTTTTCTTTCTTCCTCCAAGCTCACCCTAGGGCATGTCGGATAACAAAAGCCAGTCTGCCCAGCCTTCCATCTTTACCTTTGGAAATCGAGACTTGAATGGGTCCCATTCTTTTTCTGTAATCCAACAGAAAATGAAAAAAACCAAAAACAACCAAAACTTTTTCCCCCTATTTGGGATTCTAAAAGGACATATGAGTCACATCATAAGTGCATTTAACTCAGACAACTTTAGATCCTAATGAAATACTAGACAAGAGAGAGAATGGCATGAGTGGACAGTTCTCCCTCATCACACACTACCCCTCATGGTTTTATGAGGCTGCCTGCTGATGAGATTCAACTAGCCAACTTAAATGAAGGGCTTCACCACATGAGAAACTTCAGTAGCAATGTTTACATCACTGGGGAGTTTATGAGACCCTGAGAGAGGGCAAGAGAGTTTACAACTGAAGAGTAAGTTCCTATTTATTCTCAAATGCCCTGACCAAACTGCTCAAAAGCAGTTTATAATTTCAAACCAATGTCATGTCCTCAACATAAAGTTCAAATTCATTTACTATCCATGACACTTAAGCATCTAGGCTAATTATAGTACATATAATTATATGTACTATAAATTATACTAGTATATATAAATTATAATACATATATTCTGTAAGAGTCTTTTATACCAAGAAGCTTGTTTTTGGTCTTCAGCAGTGACATTTCCTCCCCATTCACCACACAAACGCAGCCCGCTCTCGTAACATGCGGACACCAAAGCGCTGCCACTCTCGCTGATAAATCCACAGTTCCTGAGTTGTATCTAAACAAGCCAACACTGCCCCTCCTTTCCATGCAATCAGCCGGGGGTCCATGTCCTAGAGAAGGGATGAAGACATTTCAGCCTAATCACATAAGATACATACTCAATCATTTACTTGAATATGGGGCCGAGAAAAATCCCTGCTGAGTCAATACCTAGTAAGCCAGGCTTTCAACCTGTATTAAAGACAGTAGTACTTATGAACTACAGGCATCTTTCTCTTTCAATAGCCAAGAAAACTTTTAAATTTTTATAACTAAAGATGCTATTATTTACAACTATTGCACAAATACTGTTTACCCTGTACACAGGAACATATACAAATGACTTATTTATTTCAGAGTTTGAATGGAATAAATAGATCCCCACAATCCCTCCCTCAGGATTAAAAAGAAATAAGAACATTTCCAGGAATTGTTAGTGACATTTAATAAAACACACAAAATCTATTTCTAAATTCCTGGGTTTATCTTTCAAGATAGTTCAAACCAAAAAGATCCTTAAACATCATCTGGTCCAGGGACCAGAAGTAGATCCTTAATATAAAAAAGAGATTAAAATGGAGCTGTTCTGGCTGGCAGGGCTTGAGAGCAGTCCGTCCTCCCCTTGCCCAACAAAGGTGGAATTCAGTCATGCTAGTTTGGGGAGCACGGCAGGGGAAAGCAGCAGAAATCCAGTACCTTAGGCCAGAGCACCTTCCACCACATCTATGGTTTGCTGAAATTAACTTTCCCACTTGCCCTAAGCCCTCAAGAACTCCTCAGAAACAAGCCCATGCCTCCTGGGATCTGATCTGTCCACATACAAGGCTAGTTTCATTTGTATACAATCCAACTTGCAGAGTAAAACAACCTACCTTAGGCCTTGTGATCACATCCACATTTTCAATAATTCGCCTGAACGATGGTGGCATTTTATTGAGAATTCTGTGCTGCAGAAATTCTTGAGCTTTATGAAACATCAAACCACCTCCCACCACTAGGATGGAGCTGTACATCTTCTTTTTGGTATCATCGGATGCTGAAAAGACAGTGACATCCTCCATGCTTTTTTCTCCACATCCATAATTCTAGGCCAAGCCACCAACACCTCTTGCTTGGGCAAGTGCAATAGCCTTCTCAAAGATTTCCCTCCAGCCCACCCTCCACACTGCAGCCAGGGGAACCCTACAAAACAGAAATGTAGGCGTGTTGCCACGCCACTGCAATCCTACTTGCAGGATCAGGATCAAAATCTGAACAGTCTGAGTGTGGTGGCTCACGCCTGTAATCCCAGCACTTTGGGAGGCCAAGGTGGGTGGATCACCGGGTCAGGAGTTCGAAACCAGCCTGGCCAACATAGTGAAACCCTGTCTCTACTAAAAAGACAAAAATTAGCTGGGAATGGTAGTGCACGCGCCTATAGTCCCAGCTACTCAGGAGGCTGAGGCAGGAGAATCACTTGAACCCAGGAGGCAGAGGTTGTGGTGAGCCGAGATCACGCCATTGCACTCCAGCCTGAGCAAGAGTGAGACTCTGTCTGAAAATAAATAAATAAATAAAATATTTAAAGGGACCCACAAGAACCACTATGGGTGGTCCTCACCTGCTTCTCTAGCCTCATCCTCACACCCTGCTTCCCAGCCACATTGATCTTCACAGGCTTCTTCCTCTGTCCCATCTGTTACTGCTAACTGACCCCTTTCATCATCCTTTACGTCTCTCAAGGGCCGCCTTCCTCAAGGAAGCTTTCCCTGCCTCCCACCTTCCATACCATCCCCTAGGGAATAAAGATTCTATGTGAAATTCCTCAAATTATTACACAAATGTGAAATTACCACTGGCAGGTGCTACAAAGTTGAGCTAAAGGATACTGACTGCTCAGCAGTACCCTGCCAGTGGTAATTCCACATTTGTGTAATAATTTGACTTAATTTTGGCTTCTTCAACTAGGCTATAAACCCATCCTACCTCGTTAATGTATTCCCAACACCTGGCAATGCAAGTCAAGTAGGTGCTTAATCGTTTTTCAATGAATATGTTATACTGCAAAAGTATATCCTAGACTGAACCAATTGATTTAACTGCTATCTTGTTTCACTGTTATCTCCCGGTCTCCCCAGATGTGCTTACAACAGCAGTCTATGCTATGAAGGATGGCTTTATCCAGGCCCAGAGCTTTCCCTTCAAACAGTGAGATGGCAGTCTTCCTGGACATCAGTGCAGTGAGGGCCTCCTCAGAATCGTTGCCAGCCATCAGGCCATCTCCCTGTGAGGACCCCAAATCTACTTCTTGGGAATGGAGTCTTTCTGGAAGATCAGAGGACTGGCCACGAAGATCCCCTTCAAATCCAATAGGTTTGGATGCAGACTTTCGGTCAGCAGTAGCTTTTGCAGACTTTAAATCAAAAGGACAATCAAGTAGGTGGTATTACTACAACAGAACACTGTTGATGTTGTCTAGCTAGATCCCTCCCTACCCTACTACTATGCACTAATATAAAACAAAAGTCACGCAGCAATACAACAACTGCCCCGCACCCATTCCCAGGTAACAGAAATGAGAGACGGTGCACAGATGAAGATGCTCTGACCATTCCAAAGCAGGGTAGCTGCCGGTAGGCAGGGTGGCTCTCAGAACCGTATCATCACTGGTTAGATTTTAAAACTGAAAAGCCAGTGCAGACAGACTTTCTTCCCCGTGGTCTGAGTTTTTAAATGGAGTATTCCAGTGGGATTCATGGGCCACGACTGTTAAGGAATTCTTACTTTCAGATCCTATCAGTCCACCTCATGTTTGCCTCTGGGGAGGAACAAAGCCTAGAAAATCTAGTCTCCATCATGAGCTGGTGCTGTTTCATTAGCAGACAAGACCTTTAATTTGTGCCCCAGTACCAGACATCGTATTATGGGGATCTGCTTTCAACAAAGGAATTCAGCTCTTTGGCTATGCCATGCATCTTTCACAAAATTAAGTAACAGGTGAGATTTTAATGAAAATACTGCTGAAAAAATATTCAGAAGTAAATAATGTAAGTAAATGACACACACCAAAAGGAAAATGTCATTAACTTTTAAATGTATGGACTAGCATTCAGAAAACTAATGTTTGCTGAATACAGAAATCTGTCTTCCAGATTTTAAACTCAGACTTCAGTTGATCTACAATTCTAAAAGCTGTATCAGTGTTATTATGCTGGAAGACAGAACTGATTACAGTGGCCTATTAACGCTGGACAAATTTCTCCTTCAGGGACAAAACTCTCTCTTCTCCTACCAGAATTGCTACGGACCTGTTCTTGTTTGCTCTGTGTGGCCAGCAGGTAATGTTCATCGTGAGGATCCTCAGGATCGCCCTGAGATCTGTGCTGCAAAGTCGTCATTTTCTGTCCAACAATTCCAAAAGTTGCGGGGTAAAACAAAGCCATTGGAGCCTGTACATGGAAGGAAAAGAGTGATCAACAAAAGATACTGCCTCCTGAAAAAAACTGATCCACTAAACGCTATTCTTCTAAAAACAAAACTGGCAGATCAAATTCTCTTAAGTTAGACTAGGCAATCTTGTCTTTTGGAAGTGGCATTATTTCTCTGGTGTACCATAGGCCAGAAAACTCACTCATCATCCAACTAGATGGGTGATATGACACCATATGAGAGAAATCTCAAAACAAATATAAAGTACTTCATAATCTACTTCGTAATTTCCTAAAAAGAATGCTACCTTTCTCTCTAATTAACAACTCCTCATATAGGGGCTAACTAGAAAGATGTTTTTCAGATCCATTCTATACCAGTAGCTTAAATGTTGGTTTAGTGGATAATCTACAATCAGTTGACATTCTGATCTCACAATGTTTCCAGCAAGTGCATCTTCTCTCAGTGTGACTGAACCTGGATAACTTTCTTTCTACCCATGGAAATAGACACTTATAAGTTACCTGTAGTTTTTCATCTCCTAATCGAAATTGGTAAAGCAGGGCAGGAGAATCAGGATGTCGAATCTGAAACTCATGGTCCTGAAGCCCAGAGATGTCCTGATTCCAGGAAAAGATGCTGTCAGTGAATCAGTAAGAATGCATGTAAACTCTTCAAATTATGCTTTAGCCTCACCATCATCTAAATATCACCTATAAAAAGGACAACCTACAGCTTTGTACCACTCTCACTATAACTTAATAAAATAGGAATTCGGGCTGTACTTTGTTCCTCTATTTAAAATTTCTGGAATTTCTACTGTTTGCATTATTCGTTTTCTCCGTTATCAATATACATTAGTACAAACAATGACCCAAATCAATAAGCAAATTCCCTCAGTAACTGGGAAATTTAAATTTACAGTATTTTTATGTTTCCCCAATTTTTTAAAATTTAGATTACCTGAAAAAAGTAAAAACAAGTCTCAAACAAAAAAAGGATACCAATCCATATATAGCAATGATTAAACATTGTTTGCAATATTAAGAAAGTGCTTCAAATTATAACATTTAACAAAATGTCTGTACTTACATATTTACCTACTATCCTCCTTACACCTAAAGGTTTATCTTCATCTTTTATCAAGATGAGACAGAGAAATTTGCTAAACTCTGTTTCCTAAAAAAATTAAACTGTTTTCCAGAGCCTGAGACACACCCTCACTGCTCGGACCTTAACAAAAAAACCCAAAAAACTCTCACTCCTTAAGGGCTTTCTCCTCAAGGCTTTATCTTGGGTTGAAAAAGGTAGTATAATGCTGATACTTTTGTATTTATTTATTTTTTTTGAGACGGAGTCTCACTTTGTCGCCCAGGCTGGAGTGCAGTGGCGCAATCTCAGCTTACTGTAAGCTCCGCCTCCCGGGTTCACGCCATTCTCCTGCCTCAGTCTCCTGAGTAGCTGGGACTACAGGCGCCCGCCACCATGCCTGGCTAATTTTTTGTATTTTTAGTAGAGACGGGGTTTCACCGTGTTAGCCAGGATGGTTTCGATCTTCTGACCTCGTGATCCGCCCGCCTTGGCCTCCCAAAGTGCTGGGATTACAGGTGTGAGCCACCATGCCCAGCCAATGCTGTTACATTTTTAAGTATCTTTTAAATATCTTAACTTTTTCCTAGAAACAAAAATAATCAGCAATATTGATTCTGCTCCCACCTGATCTAAATGACAAAAAGTTTCTTTAAGGTGTTGCAGAAGAAGACAATCCATTTTATTGGTTAACTGGCATTCTCTGTAAGGGAACCCAGCTCGCTGCATTAGCCAGTAAAAACATCTTGACACATCAGATCCTCCATATGCCAGACAAAGCCTAAAGTTAAGAGAAAAGGGTAGATGGTTAATCTGTTGGTTAAGAAGGTGCAAAAGGTGTTTGAAGAAATCCATTGAAGGCCGGGCATGGTGGTTCCTGCCTGTAATCTCAGCACTTTGGGAGGCCGAGATGGGCAGATCACTTGAGGCCAGGAGTTCAAGACCAGCTGGCCAATATGGCGAAACCCTGTCTCTACTAAAAATACAAAAATTAGCCAGGCATGATAATGCACACCTGTAATCCCAGCTACGCGGGAGGCTGAGGCACAAGAATTGCTTGAACTCGGGAGGCGGAGTTTGCAGTGAGCCAAGAGATCATGCCACTGCACTCCAGCCTGGATGACAGAGTGAAATTCTATCTAAAAAAAACCACAAAAAACAAACAAACAAAAATGTCCATTAAACACAGTGATATACAGAAGTTTCAAGAAATATATGTTGAATGGACAGAATGAATGGATGGAAGGGAGAAAAGGAACTTTAGCAAAAACCAGTGGGGGACACCTAAAGTAGTCATGATGTTTGAAAATGTATCTGAGAAACCCAATACTCACTATTAAATCCAGCTCACTTCCCAGTCAATATGTGTTTATCATATGACAGTTGTTTGGTGGTCTACACTCACTAGCATATAAGGCAGCAATGACAATACAAGAAAAACTTATGGGAGAACAGCTTAGAGAAAGATGTCTACTAACTGAAGGTTTCTACAATTTGGGAAGACAGCTGCTATATTATTTTATTGGTAGGAAACCTGGGTCCAGCATTTTCCCCACACTTTGAGAACCAGTGGCACTGGATATTCTAACAACGGATGAGCCAAAATAACTCAAAATGGATTTTAGAATGTACTAGAACTTGGGGTGGGAGGCAGCAGATGACCCTTTCTCATGGACAATTTAAGCCCTCTTTTAAAGACTCAAACTACCTAATGTGGAGGACGGGAAGAATGAAAGCATCCTGAGGGGCAGCAAGAAGCCATCTCTGGAGCACAAAATGCTTCAGAGGGCCCACACCTGTATTACCTGAGTGTGCTCACATATGTCAGGCTTGCCTGAAGAAGCACAAGCTGCAAATCTGGTCCTGATAGTTATTTTCTTTACCTGTCTATCAACATAAAGTTACTCACCCACAGAACACCACTATGACAAAAAAATGCAGATATTCAAAACACTAGCCAGATAATTCAGATTGAAAAAGCCGATTTCCTCCTACATGACTTGCCTAAATAAAGCTTTGCTAAAAGGGTGTGATTAGTAGCTCTATGCCAAACCACAGCTAAAGACATGAAGCTACTACCCGTTTACATTTCCTCTATGGGAAAGCACATAAAACATAACAGGACTTTCAAGGGCTGCTGATGTAAATCCATATTAAGAAGTTCCAATGGGAAGGGTAAAATTTGTTTTCACCTTGCTAGAATTTGCACTTCCATAATCTTGCTGGTTTCCTATGCAGACTTTTGAATATATGGTTATCTTATAATTTTTAATCTGTGATTTTTTATTATTTACAGTTGAACACATTATGAGGGAAGAGGGAACAGGGAATGCCACCTTCCAAGTTCCTCACCGAGTATTCCGATGAGACACCCCATCCTCCACACAGCATACGCTTGTCTTCTGATCCCCAACGTCCACAATACACGTGCTGCTTAAGCCACTGCCATAGGTGGCACACACAGACTCCTGATGGACCACAATCCCTGGGGAAAAAAACAAAGGCAGAGTAGTGATCAGCTGTAGAGCAGTAAAGATCCCAAAACAGATAATCAACAGAAGTGGGGAGCCTAGGGACTTCTGGGCAGGGTATCTGAGAAGCACTGATCCTTTCAGAATAAGCATTTAAATAAGTCAGGCGCGGTGGCTCACGCCTGTCACCCCAACACTTTGGGAGGCTGAGGTGGGTGGATCACAAGGTCAGGAGATCGAGACCATCCTGACTAACACAGTGAAACCCTATCTCTACTAAAAAATACAAAAAATTAGCGGGGTGTGGTGGTGGGCGCCTGTAGTCCCAGCTAATCGGGAGGCTGAGGCAGGAGAATGGCATGAACCCAGGAGGCAGAGCTTGCAGTGAGCCAAGATAGCACCACTGCACTCCAGCCTGGGTGACAGAGCGAGACTCCATCTCAAAATCAATCAATCAATCAATCAATCAATCAGTAAATTAGATTAACTCTGTCATTAAAGAAAGAAAATTCCGAGGAATTCTGGCAAGATGGCCGATTAGGAACAGCTCCAGTCTCCAACTCCCAGCGCAAGCAACACAGAAGATCGGTGATTTCTGCATTTTCAGCTGAGGTACTGGGGTCATCTAACTGGGGAGTGCCGGACAATCGGTGCTGGTCAGCTGCTGCAGCCCAACCAGCAAGAGCTGAAGCAGGGCGAGGCACTGCCTCACCTGGGAAGCGCAAGGGGGAAGGGAATCCCTTTTCCTAGCCAGGGGAACTGAAACACACAACACCTGGAAAATCGGGTAATTCCCACCCCAATACTGCGCTTTAAGCAAACGGGCACACCAGGAGATTATACCCACACCTGGCCGGGAGGGTCCCACGGCCACGGAGCCTCCCTCATTGCTAGCACAGCAGTCTGTGATCTAACAGCAAGGCAGCAGCGAGGCTGGGGGAGGGGCACCCGCCATTGCTGAGGCTTAAGTAGGTAAACAAAGCCGCTGGGAAGCTCGAACTGGGTGGAGCTCACAGCAGCTCAAGGAAACCTGCCTGTCTGTGTAGACTCCACCTCTGGGGACAGGGCACAGCTAAAAAACAACAGGGGAAGCAGCAGAGGCCTGTGCAGACCCGAACGACTCTGTCTGACAGCTTTGAAGAGAGCAGTGGATCTCCCAACACGGAGGTTGAGATCTGCGAAGGGACAGACTGCCTGCTCAAGTGGGTCCCTGACCCTTGAGTAGCCTAACTGGGAGACATCCCCCACTAGGGGCAGTCTGACACCCCACACCTCACAGGGTGGAGTACACCCCTGCGAGGAAGCTTCCAAAGTAAGAATCAGACAGGTACACTCCCTATTCAGCAATATTCTATCTTCTGCAACCTCTGCTGCTGATACCCAGGCAAACAGGGTGTGGAGTGGACCTCAAGCAATCTCCAACAGACCTACAGCTGAGGGTCCTGACTATTAGAAGGAAAACTATCAAACAGGAAGAACACCTATACCAAAACCCCATCAGTACGTCACCATCATCAAAGACCAGAGGCAGATAAAAACCACAAAGATGGGGAAGAAGCAGGGCAGAAAAGCTGGAATTTCAAAAAATAAAAGCGCATCTCCCCCTGCAAAGGAGCGCAGCTCATCGCCAGCAACGGATCAAAGCTGGTCAGAGAATGACTTTGACAAGATGAGAGAAGAACGCTTCAGTCCATCAAACTTCTCAGAGCTAAAGGAGGAGTTACGTACCCAGCGCAAAGAAACTAAAAATCTTGAAAAAAGAGTGGAAGAATTGATAACTAGAATAATTAATGCAGAGAAGGTCATAAATGAAATGACAGAGATGAAAACCATGACACGAGAAATATGTGACAAATCCACAAGCTTCAGTAACCGACTTGATCAACTGGAAGAAAGAGTATCAGCGATTGAGGATCAAATGAATGAAATGAAGCGAGAAGAGAAACCAAAAGAAAAAAGAAGAAAAAGAAATGAACAAAGCCTGCAAGAAGTATGGGATTATGTAAAAAGACCAAATCTACGTCTGATTGGGGTGCCTGAAAGTGAGGGGGAAAATGGAACCAAATTGGAAAACACTCTACAGGATATCATCCAGGAGAACTTCCCCAACCTAGCAGGCCAGGCCAACATTCAAATTCAGGAAATACAGAGAACGCCACAAAGATACTCCTCCAGAAGAGCAACTCCAAGACACATAATTGCCAGATTCACCAAAGTTGAAATGAAGGAAAAAATCTTAAGGGCAGCCAGAGAGAAAGGTCGGGTTACCCACAAAGGGAAGCCCATCAGACTGACAGCAGATCTCTCGGCAGAAACTCTACAAGCCAGAAGAGAGTGGGGGCCAATATTCAACGTTCTTAAAGAAAAGAATTTTAAACCCAGAATTTCATATCCAGCCAAACTAAGTTTCATCAGTGAAGGAGAAATAAAATCCTTTACAGATAAGCAAATGCTTAGAGATTTTGTCACCACCAGGCCTGCCTTACAAGAGACCCTGAAGGAAGCCCTAAACACGGAAAGGAAAAACCAGTACCAGCCATTGCAAAAACATGCCAAAATGTAAACACCATCGAGGCTAGGAAGAAACCACATCAACTAACGAGCAAAATAACCAGTTAATATCATAATGGCAGGATCAAGTTCACACATAACAATATTAACCTTAAATGTTAATGGACTAAATGCTCCAATTAAAAGACACAGACTGGCAAACTGGATAAAGAGTCAAGACCCATCAGTCTGCTGTCTTCAGGAGACCCATCTCACATGCAGAGACATACATAGGCTCAAAATAAAGGGATGGAGGAAGATCTACCAAGCAAATGGAGAACAAAAAAAGCAGGGGTTGCAATCCTAGTCTCTCATAAAATAGACTTTAAACCATCAAAGATCAAAAGAGACAAAGAAGGCCATTACATAATGGTAAAGGGATCAATTCAACAGGAAGAGCTAACTATCCTAAATATATACGCACCCAATACAGGAGCACCCAAATTCATAAAGCAAGTCCTTAGGGACTTACAAAGAGACTTAGACTCCCATACAATAATAATGGGAGACTTCAACACTCCACTGTCAACATTAGACATATCAACGTGACAGAAAGTTAACAAGGATATCCAGGAATTGAACTCATCTCTGCACCAAGCGGACCTAATAGACATATATAGAACTCTCCACCCCAAATCAACAGAATATACATTCTTCTCAGCACCACATTGCACTTATTCCAAAATTGACCACATAATTGGAAGTAAAGCACTCCTTAGCAAATGTAAAAGAACAGAAATTATAACAAATTGTCTCTCAGACCACAGTGCAATCAAACTAGAACTCAGGACTGAGAAACTCAATCAAAACCGCTCAACTACCTGGAAACTGAACAACCTGCTCCTGAACGACTACTGGGTACATAACGAAATGAAGGCAGAAATAAAGATGTTCTTTGAAACCAATGAGAACAAAGATACAACATACCAGAATCTCTGGGACACATTTAAAGCAGTGTGTAGAGGGAAATTTATAGCACTAAATGCCCACAAGAGAAAGCTGGAAAGATCTAAAATTGACACTCTAACATCACAATTAAAAGAACTGGAGAAGCAAGAGCAAACACATTCAAAAGCTAGCAGAAGGCAAGAAATAACTAAGATCAGAGCAGAACTGAAGGAAATAGAGACACAAAAAACCCTCCAAAAAATCAATGAATCCAGGAGTTGGTTTTTTGAAAACATCAACAAAATTGACAGACCGCTAGCAAGACTAATAAAGAAGAAAAGAGAGAAGAATCAAATAGATGCAATAAAAAATGATAAAGGGGATATCACCACAGACCCCACAGAAATACAAACTACCATCAGAGAATACTATAAACACCTCTACGCAAATAAACTAGAAAATCTAGAGGAAATGGATAATTTCCTGGACACTTACACTCTCCCAAGACTAAACCAGGAAGAAGTTGAATCCCTGAATAGACCAATAGCAGGCTCTGAAATTGAGGCAATAATTAATAGCCTACCAACCAAAAAAAGTCCAGGACCAGATGGATTCACAGCTGAATTCTACCAGAGGTACAAGGAGGAGCTGGTACCATTCCTTCTGAAACTATTCCAATCAGTAGAAAAAGAGGGAATCCTCCCTAACTCATTTTATGAGGCCAACATCATCCTGATACCAAAGCCTGGCAGAGACACAACAAAAAAAGAGAATTTTAGACCAATATCCCTGATGAACATCGATGCAAAAATCCTCAATAAAATACTGGCAAACCGGATTCAGCAGCACATCAAAAAGCTTATCCACCATGATCAAGGGGGCTTCATCCCTGGGATGCAAGGCTGGTTCAACATTCGCAAATCAATAAACGTAATCCAGCATATAAACAGAACCAAAGACAAGAACCACATGATTATCTCAATAGATGCAGAAAAGGCTTTTGACAAAATTCAACAGCGCTTCATGCTAAAAACGCTCAATAAATTTGGTATTGATGGAACGTACCTCAAAACAATAAGAGCTATTTATGACAAACCCACAGCCAATATCATACTGAATGGGCAAAAACTGGAAAAATTCCCTTTGAAAACTGGCACAAGACAGGGATGCCCTCTCTCACCACTCCTATTCAACATAATGTTGGAAGTTCTGGCTAGGGCAATCAGGCAAGAGAAAGAAATAAAGGGTATCCAGTTAGGAAAAGAAGAAGTTAAATTGTCCCTGTTTGCAGATGACATGATTGTATATTTAGAAAACCCCATTGTCTCAGCCCAAAATCTCCTTAAGCTGATAAGCAACTTCAGCAAAGTCTCAGGATACAAAATTAATGTGCAGAAATCACAAGCATTCTTATACACCAGTAACAAACAGAGAGCCAAATCATGAATGAACTTCCATTCACAATTGTTTCAAAGAGGAATAAAATACCTAGGAATCCAACTTACAAGGGATGTAAAGGACCTCTTCAAGGAGAACTACAAACCACTGCTCAGTGAAATAAAAGAGGACACTAACAAATGGAAGAACATACCATGCTCATGGATAGGAAGAATCAATATCGTGAAAATGGCCATACTGCCCAAGGTTATTTATAGATTCAATGCCATCCCCATCGAACTACCAACGAGTTTCTTCACAGAATTGGAAAAAACGGCTTTAAAGTTCATATGGAACCAAAAAGAGCCCGCATTGCCAAGACAATCCTAAGTCATAAGAACAAAGCTGGAGGCATCATGCTACCTGACTTCAAACTATACTACAAGGCTACAGTAACCAAAACAGCATGGTACTGGTACCAAAACAGAGATATAGACCAATGGAACAGAACAGAGTCCTCAGAAATAATACCACACATCTACAGCCATCTGATCTTTGACAAACCTGAGAGAAACAAGAAATGGGGAAAGGATTCCCTATTTAATAAATGGTGCTGGAAAAATTGGCTAGCCATAAGTAGAAAGCTGAAACTGGATCCTTTCCTTACTCCTTTTACGAAAATTAATTCAAGATGGATAAGAGACTTAAATGTTAGACCTAATACCATAAAAACTCTAGAAGAAAACCTAGGTAGTACCATTCAGGACATAGGCATGGGCAAGGACTTCATGTCTAAAACACCCAAAGCAACGGCAGCAAAAGCCAAAATTGACAAATGGGACCTAATTAAACTAAAGAGCTTCTGCACAGCAAAAGAAACTACCATCAGAGTGAACAGGCAACCTACAGAATGGGAGAAAATTTTTGCAATCTACTCATCTGACAAAGGGCTAATATCCAGAATCTACAAAGAACTCAAACAAATTTACAAGAAAAAAACAAACAACCCCATCAAAAAGTGGGCAAAGGATATGAACAGACATTTCTCAAAAGAAGACATTCATACAGCCAACAGACACATGAAAAAATGCTCATCATCACTGGCCATCAGAGAAATGCAAATCAAAACAACAATGAGATACCATCTCACACCAGTTAGAATGGCAATCATTAAAAAGTCAGGAAACAACAGGTGCTGGAGAGGATGTGGAGAAATAGGAACACTTTTACCCTGTTGGTGGGATTGTAAACTAGTTCAATCATTATGGAAAACAGTATGGCGATTCCTCAAGGATCTAGAACTAGATGTACCATATGACCCAGCCATCCCACTACTGAGTATATACCCAAAGGATTATAAATCATGCTGCTATAAAGACACATGCACACGTATGTTTATTGCGGCACTATTCACAATAGCAAAGACTTGGAATCAACCCAAATGTCCATCAGTGACAGACTGGATTAAGAAAATGTGGCACATATACACCATGGAATACTATGCAGCCATAAAAAAGGATGAGTTTGCGTCCTTTGTAGGGACATGGATGCAGCTGGAAACCATCATTCTTAGCAAACTATCACAAGAACAGAAAACCAAACACCGCATGTTCTCACTCATAGGTGGGAACTGAACAATGACATCACTTGGACTCGGGAAGGGGAACATCACACATCGGGGCGTATCATGGGGAGGGGGGAGGGGGGAGGGATTGCATTGGGAGTTATACGTGATGTAAATGACGAATTGATGGGTGCTGACGAGTTGATGGGTGCAGCACACCAACATGGCACAAGTATACATATGTAACAAACCTGCATGTTATGCACATGTACCCTAGAACTTAAAGTATAATTAAAAAAAAAAAGTTAAAAAAAAGAAAAAATAAAAAAATAAAAATAAAGAAAAAAAAAGAAAGAAAATTCCATTTAAAATAGGTTTCACTGGGATATCAGACATACCTGAAAAGCCCATCTTCATTAGTATCATATTCACTAGTTCCTTCACATGCTGTTTATTATAGATATCAGGAATTAACAAGATACATCTATAATACTAAAAAGAAGAACAAAGATGAAAGGGTTAACACTCAAGTCTCGTCAGGTCAACTTCACCACTTCTTTTTAGAGAGACTTCCCTTCAAAGGAGTAGCAGCTACGGTTACACACCCAGAATAAAAGCTCAACCTCTGTATTATCCTTTGGGTTTTATAAAGAAATAAAAAATGCTCGAGTGTTTTTTTTTCCTTGAAATTATTAAAAACTTGTAAAATGAAAAATAAGACAACCGATGTGTCAGTAAGGTCCAAAGAGAAGACAAAAATAAGCAAGCTTGCTGATTTGAGTAATAGAGACACCAAAGAAACAGAGAAAGAATAAAAGCACTAGAAGGGAATTAACTGAAGAAGAAAAGATACCCTCATGCCACTAAGATCCTCACCCTGAAGGCCAAGAATGCATCAAGAAGGACACTATATTACAAACAACTTGGTAATGTGTACTTTCATTGACCAAGAATCTTAAAAACAATCCAAATTAACTGAGAATTTTAACTCACCTTTAAATCTTTCAGTGGGATTTCCAAGTATTTTTGTATCGCATGAGACCATATTACTTCAATATCTGCCAGAACAGCTGTAAGAGAGCCCCCAGGGCCTGGATGAATATTTAACTGACCTCTTCTGATAGGCCAGTGAATATTGTAACAGTCCAGTGGATTAACATACAAGGCCTAGAAAAGGAGGAGGGAGATGAGTACTTTGTTAACACTTTTCTCTCAAGGTTTTCTAGATTCATATCCAAAAATCTAACTAACGTTTGCTGAATGTGAGAAATGCTGAGTGATGTAGGAGTCGGTGGGACTACCTGGTACTCAAAGTAGGGTTATAGAGCGCTAGGAAATGACTAGGACTCAGTAGCAACGTAAGTGAATTTTAGGAGGAGGATCAAGTTCCCCTTCTTCCATTCTTATTGTAAAGAAGTTTCTTACCTCTTCTCCTACTAAATACTCAGGGTGATGAGATGTGTTTGTCCACTTATTTCCCGAACAGTGATCTAAAATTGCAGGTCGCATCTGCTTATTGTAGGAGCGTGCCTGAAAAGAAAAACCATCAGAAAATTATCTCAATTTATTCAAGGTGGGGGCAACATAAGGGTCTCCTTTTCTTTTCTCTCCCACACTAGATACATTGGCAAATTTTAATCACAAATATTTGGCAAAATATTGACTGGTTGCAAATAGATTCTCTTGTCCTTTTTACAATCTTGGGGTTTTTTTCCCCCAATTTTAACACCTAGGCTGTGATTCACAGCCAGTCCAAAATTAACACTAAACTCTGCTTAAAGCTGAATTCAAATTTATATGTAATACAGACTCATGTCCATTCCTATCATATTGGTTTATCATATGAAATTGAACAATGTAGTAAGAACAGTTTCGCACCAAGATCCTGGAATCACACCTTCTCAGGTAAAGTATAAACTTCCATCAACTTGCCTACCCCCACCTCATAGATTATGTGGCTTGCCTAAGCATTTGTAACACTGACTCGGGTATTCTGTAAGTAGTTATAGGGGGTTTTCTTCCTTTATAAGGAACTCCCATCTTGTATTTGCATAGTGATATAGGAAGAACATGTGAATGGTATTATGATACAAATAGTGGTGACAAAAGAATAAATCTGAAGAGTTGATCGAACCTGTTCAGGGGACACAGGAATGCGTCTTGTACCATTGGACATCTTTTTAGACCATATTGCTTGATCCACCATTTTAAGGCCATTTTGTCTTTGTTCATTACTTTCTGGTTTCTGGGGGAAAAAATGAAAGATGAGCAGTACAAAGGAATTAATGAGAAGAGAAAGCAATTCAAAAACTACTAATTTAATCCAATCTTTGGAAATGCTCCTTTATCAACAAGTAGCATTTCCTTAATCTTTATCACATGTACTACTCTTAAGAATTCCCTCCAGCCTGGGCAACATGGCAAAATGCCATCTCTACAAAAAATACAAGAAATTAGCTGGGTGTGGTGGCACAGGCCTGTGGTCCCAGCTACTTGGGAGACTAAGGCGGGAGGATTGCTTGAGCTCAGAAGGTGGAGGGTGCAATGAGCCGAGGTCGCACCACTGCACTCCAGCCTGAAGAACAGAGCAAGACCCTGTCTCAAGACAAGAAAAAAAGAATTCCCAGGAATCTTTTATAAGTCAAAAGCAGCCCTCGCTATAAAACAACTATATGCTAAATTTTCAAGTGATTTTTCATAAAATTTCTCACAGCACTAATCAAAGCATACCTACTTCATGTTTACAAAGTATTTCAGAAACTCTTCCATACAATTATATAATTCTTATGTTGACAATTTTGACAATGTCACATTCCTTCATATGTTGATCAGCAAGTGTTCTCATTATTATAGTATAAAGAAAATGTCCATAAACATCTTTACAGAAATGTTTTTTGATTTTTATTTCTTAAACGTATTCCCTAAAGTAGAATTACAACATCCAAAGATAAATAATGAAGTGCAGACTCTTATATCAGCAAGTTATATTTAAACTTACAACTGGACTTACATAGAATCTGCTAGTTACACTAAAAAATGGAACCCTAAGGCCTACTATCAGAATTAAAGAAACTTTACATTCCCAAAACTATCCTTGACTTAAAACTTCAAAGTAAACTGTGGATTATGATGTAATATATAGATTTATCACTGATCACAAAGAATTTTCCTGATAATCACCATCTGTAACATAGGATACATTCTTACTGCAAGAAAAATATTTTTTTGCCTTGAAATCATGGTTAATATAAGACCATAAGTGCTTATTGTAACAATCTAATTTGCTAATGGATTGAAATAGTATCTCTTTCAAATACTTACAGTCTAAATATGGCTTAACCAGTAAGTTTAAGCCTGTTAACAAGGACCTGAATGTATCACTTTAAGTGAGTGATGATTCTGTGTCTTCCATTATAGAACACCTTCATCAACACTCAATTCACCCTGAAAAACTTACTTTTGTTTTAACCAATTCTTTACATCTCAAATCACTAGCTCTGATGAAAAATGAGTGACATTATTATTTTAAAACACAGCCCCGGGAGGCGGAGCTTGCAGTGAGCTGAGATCCGGCCACTGCACTCCAGCCTGGGCAACAGAGCAAGACTCCGTCTCAAAAAAAAAAAAAAAAAAAAAACAACGCAGCAAAGCTATGAAGATGCTTCTTTAAGATTCTGGTGTACTTAAGTGTCTAAGCCCTCCCAGGGAAACAACCTTAGGCTTTCTCTCCAGGTCATTTTTGACTTACATTTAGTCCCTCCCTTAGAAGCCAACTGTCCTTGTATAGGGGCTGCCCTTGTTGTTTGTGTCTTCGCGCAATGACATGAGGAATGCTGGCAGGAAGAGTGTCTGTGGCTCGACCAATCCTTAAAGTTGTTGAACCTGGATGTATGACAATGATGAAGTTGCTCTGGATTTGCTGCAGATATAAAACATAGATGTGTGACCTTCGTAAATAATACGCCGGTAACAAAGTTAAACAACGTACACATAACAAGCTAAACTAAGAAGCTGACTCAAAGATATCAAAATAATTCAGTAAAGAGAGTTGAGAAGTATCCAATTACTGCTCTCTACCTAAACACAAACTTATTGTTTATTATGTTCCCTTGATGTGAGTCATAGTCCATAGCTCAACAAATATTTGTTTAAATGAATGAAACAAAAACTATCCACCACAAATTAACATACAGTTCCTGAGCATTTATGTGACTGAAGAAACACTGCTATAGAGTCCGGGCCCAGGCTCTGAATTCACAGATCTGTCTGCCAATTCAGACTGCTACTTCCTTGCTCTGAATGAAGTTCCCACAGTTCACCAGTTACTGTGACGATTAAATGAATTATACATGTAACTAAGAGCTGGGCCACCGGAAGCATTCGAGGAACGTTGACTTTTACTATAGTAAGGCCTTTCAACGTGATCCACTGCCTTCACAAGAAGTCAGACTCTGTGGCTTACATGACCCTCATGATATGGCCCCCGCTAAGATCTCCAGTCCCCTTCCTTAACTCCAGACATCCTAATCTACTGGCTGGGCCTCCAACACTTCACATTCTCTGTTGGCACAAGTCTCTTCCACAATGTTCTTCCCTGAGATTCCCTCCTCCCTCTAGTTAGCTCCTAATCACCTTCAGGACTCTAAACAGATGTCACCTCACCTCCTTTGAAGAAACCCTCCCTGACTGTCGGGGATGGAGGAGGTACTTGCTTGAGTGCCCAATACTGCCCTCTGCACAAGCCCATTCCATGCCATGCTCTGATACCTGCTGTCCTGTCTCCAAGTGTGAGCTCTCCCCTCCTAATCACCTCCCCCGGCCCCAGAGTGGGAGAATCCTAGAGGAAAGCATCTGGCAAGGCCCTTACAGACCATCCAGTCAGCCTTCTCAACTAGCTGGATGGAGAAACCAGGCCTGTGCAACAGTAATGGCCACTCTGGGCTTACCGTGTGCCAGGCACTGTCATAGTAGTGATAGCTAACTAGTAGCTGCCCTATGTGAGCACTTATGTGAATTGTACACTGCCTGTGGCCGTTTTCTTACGTGAATGCTGTTTCAGTTACTGATCAGTAAGGTTTTGTGTGCGTGCATACGTCTAAGGTCCTTTGCCAGGCATGCTACTGCAAATAATTTTTTCTGGTTAGTTTAGTTTGGTCTAATCGTGTTGTTTTTGATACACAAGCTCTTAATATATATTTAGACAAATGTCCATCATTTCCTTGCTTGAAATGACTTCCATTATCTGAGATTTCTTAACACGCTCCCAGTGAGCCAGCCTGATGTTAAACTCTATCTGCCACCATTTAACCCTCATGGCAACCTGCGAGGTGGCTGGTATCACCGTGGTCGTTTTATGGTCGGGAAGCTGAGGCCACAGCCCGGGCCGCAGGGCACACAGCCAGCCGGTAGGGCGTGCGGGAGGACTGAGCGGTGTCCCTGCGGGAGCTCCGCCTGGCTCCTGGCGCTGCGCGCCTCCTAGCCCTCGGCGTCCCGGCGCGCCTCGACCCGGAAAGGAACGACCACTTCCGCACTCCCCACCAGGGGCTGGGGCCTGCAGGGAGGACTCGAAGCCTCCCGCCGCCTCCCGCCCCCTGCCCGGCAGCGGAGGACCCAAGCAAGGGCAAAGAGTTCTAACCCAAACCGGCCCCGAGCCGCACCTCCTGCAGCGACTCCGGCACCAGCGCGGGCACGATGGGCCGCTTCACGCCACGCTGCTCCTTCTCTTTCTCGCCGCCCTTCTCCTTCCCGTTCTCCGCGTCACCCTTCTCAGCCTGGGTCATCGTGGCTGCCAACACCCACCAACCTCTCGCCTCAGCTCCGCAGCCACGACTGCCGGGACGGAACGGCCACCGCGCAGACGCACTGCCGGCTGCCCACAGTCAAGATGGCCGCCGCGGAGTCCTCCCAAAGGGCTCCGGAAAGGCGGGGGCGGGGCTGGGGCTGCCCGGCGCTGGGGCTGGGGGCGGGGTGTCCTTGTGGATTGACTGGGTGGGTGTTACTGTGATTAGTCCTGACTGTGTAGGGTGCCAGCAACATAGTACACATAGCTTTTTGAGCGCCTAGTGGGGGTCGGCTGATAACCCGCAACTTATTTCGTCCTCACAGACGTCTCTTCTCCTGGCTTCCCAGATACTGTATGTACTCTTAATTTTTCTCACGTCCTCATGTTCAGTCCAGCCTCTGATGTTGGGGTTAGGTCTTTTCCAGACACACTCCTTGGGTGACTATCCAGTTTCCTGGCTTTAACAATGAATACGACTCCCAAATATATATATATCCAGGCTGAATCTCTCACAGAGATTCGGATTGATAACCAGCGCTTATTTGGTCTCTCCATCTGGATTGCCTACAAGGCACTGCAAACTTAAATATGTTCAAAATGTAACTCTTGATCCCTTCCCCTCTCACTTTCACCATCTCAGTAAATGTCATTTTGATTCTTCACTTGTCAACAGCTTCTACATCCAATCCATCTGTAAATCCTGCAGTCTCTAAAATAGATCTTGAATTCATCCACTTCTCCATGCCCGTGCCACTACCTAGCCCAAGCCACTTTCATCTCACCTGGATGACTGCATCAGCCTCTTAACTCAAATTCCTTGTCCTGTCCCCCTATATCTGTTCTTATATAGTTGCCCACATGTTGTTTTAAAATATGTAGTTAATACTATGTACCCTGCACTCCACTAAGACTTATCTCAAAAATTAGATGTCACTCATGCTTAAAACTCAAATGGTTTCCCTTTGCTCAAGGAACAGAATCTAAACAAACCACCACCTAAAGACCATATCTAGTTATTGCTATATTTCTAATTTCACCTCACACCACTCTCCACATTCCTTGGCATTTCCAGCTACACTTGTTTTATCTTTCTCAGACATGCCAAGCCCTTTCCATCATCGGGCCGTTGCACTTGCTGTTCATTTTGCCTTGGATGCTCTTCCCTCAGCTGTCTCATTCTCACGTCTGAACTCAAATGTCACCTCAGGTCTTCTGCAGTTATCCTCTCACCATCCTATTCCCTTTGAAGCATGAAGCATTAGTCTGTAATTATCATGCCTGCTCACTTACTGTCTTCCACACTAGAATGTAAGCTCTGTGAGACTTTGCCAGTTATCTTCAGTACATGGTAGGTGCCCAATAAGCATGTGCTAACTAAATAGTAAATAAAGAACTCTTTTTGGTAAAAATTTAATCCATTTTACAGGTGAGTGAAGTGGGATAAAATGGCATAACTCACTCAAGATCATAAGCTATTGAGTAGCAAAGACAAGAGTTAAGCACAAGTACTCAAGAACCTGTGTTTTACACTCTGTCTGAAGTGCAAAGAACACCTGAATGTCAAATGCAGCCAGGACTCTGGGATAAGACCCGAGGAACAAGTCCTGCAGCAGCAGTGCTAGGAGACAGAAGAGGCCCATGGTTCACATGCTCAGGAAAAGCCATCAGTAGCAACAATCAACCACCTACTGAGACTCTGCCATGGTCTCCCCACTATAAAGTGGAGGTTTAATAATGCCTCTGCCATTCACTGGCAATACAATCTAGGAAGCTGCCAAACTTTACTGAACCCTTGCATGTGTCTGTATAATGAAAATGTCATTATACATTTACCTCACTTTGTATATATGTATACATTATATATATATATCCCTTTGACAGAATGTAAAATTTGTAAAAATTTACAGGCTGGACATTGTGGCTCACACGTGTAATCCCAGCATTTAGGGAGGCCATAGCGGGAGATCACTTGAGCCCAAAAGGTCAAGGCTGTGGTGAGCAGCCACTGTACTCCAGCCTGGATAAGAGTGAGACCCTGTCTCAAAAATAAAAAAAAAAGTCTGACACATAACTGAAGTGGCCAGCAAACTGTTATCCTTATCCTGAAAGCTGCATTGTAATTGCTTCTTTATCCTGAACACTGGTATCTTATGCCACAACATCCCATTTCCTGACAAACAGGGTTGAATAAATGCTGATAAATCAATATAAAAAAGGCTTTCACCTGAACACTTGGTTTCAAAGCCTATTAAACACTAGAAGTAGAGTTATCTGTATTCGTTTTTCCAATAAATATTTATTTCCAGTAAGTACTACATGACTATTTTACATATAGTCACTATTCAAAGGACTGGGGTAAAGACAACAAAATTCCTAGTCTCAGAGCTTCCACTCTAGTGAAAGAAAGTGAAAGTTACCAGTATTCAGATGGAGTTTAAAGCCAGTAGGCAGTATATTGAGCGACACTATAGAGTGCAAATTTGACAAGATAGCATGGAAGCCCATTTTATTTATTTATTTATTTATTTTTGAGATAGGGTCTCACTCTGTCACCTAGGCAGGAGTGCAGTGGCATGCTCACAGCAACCTCCACCTCCCGGGTTGAAGCGATTCTCCTGCCTCTGCCTCCTGAGTAGCAGGGATTATAGGTGCACACTACCACACCTGGCTAATTTTTGTTATTTTAGGTTTCGCGATGTTGCAGGCTGGTCTCAAACTCCTGAACTCTAGTGATCCGCCCACCTCAGCCTCCCGAAGTGCTGGGATTACAGGCGTGAGCCACCACACCAGGCCGAAGTCCATAATTTTAAAGACTATTTAGTAAATTTCCATTTTGTAGCTCAGTTTTGTTAGCTATGGCTTTATAAATACCCTGATAATTATATTTGGTAGCAAATCAGACACAATGTATTAAAGATTGATGAGACAAATATATTAAAGATAAAGATTAATTCAAGAGCACAGATATGATATGCATACTACTGAAATAAAGTGTGATTTAAAAATGAGAAAAAGTTAACAATGAACAGTATTTCAGAAGTTGAAAAGGTGACACTAACAGTGCTAAATACACAGGCTTTTATTTTCTTCAGATTGTTTTTTCGTGAATATAAAGATGAGGAGTCCACTCTGCAACCTAAAAATATTTACTTATTAAAACTATATTAATACTTTAATAAACTATACAAAAAGGTCATGAGACAAACATCTGCATTTATGGAACTGCATGTCAGTCAGGCCAGTTCCCTGCAGAGGGAATTCCTAGCATGACCTCATTCATCTGTGAGGACACAGAGCAGTCCTTGTTTAGACAGACACATTCATCTACTGCTCAGCATGGTCGACCTTCCACTTCTTGATGGTTTCCTTCTGCTGTGAATGCGCATGTCCAGTTGTCTGCTTCTTAGAGCAGACATTTACCTGAAAGAAAATGTTACAATAATTAGTTACTGGTTATTAATTTGGATCTGTGTGAAAAGCCCAACCTATTAAATGTTATAAAACCTTTCTCAAAAGACATTTTGATAATATGGCCAGTGAATTTTTCAAGGGTTAAGATAACAAATATATTTCCAAATAATATCTGAGTGATTATAAGCTGTTGGGCAACTTCTTAAAGAAAACATTACTACAGAAGCATTTTCAAAACAAAATCCTACAAAAGAATTTCAGATCTGAAGTTACCTTCCTCATCCACCAGCCATTGGAGGAGGACTAGGGCCACGCAGATGATTGATTCTACCCATTCTTCGGGGAGGGTTTCCCGGTGGCCTAATAAAACAAAAAGTTAGTATCTACTGTTTGACAGACACAACTTTGTCTCCTTTTAAAAACACTCAACTAGACCCTTTTCTTTTTTAGCACCCGCGTGATCCTAAAACACAATTTAAAATAGAAACTACCATTTTAGGTCAGGAGGCAAAAATAAAACAAAGGGACTAGATACATAATGCACACAAGGAACTGAGTCAAGAAAGGATTGTGATGAACTGAACAGCACCTCCAGTAATGCCCCACTGAAACCCAGCTCCAGCTGATTTTTGCCAGGTAAAAACATAAGCCTAGCCCAGTGCTAGTTGATCTTGATCTTTAAAGCTTTTTTTTTTTTTTTTTTTTTTTTAATTTAGAGACAGGAGTCCCACTCTGTCTCCAGGCTGGAGTGCAGTGGCACAATCTCAGCTCACTGCAACCTCCACCTCCTGGGTTCAAGCAATTCTCCTGCCTCAGCCTCCTGCGGTATCTGGGACTACAGGCGCACACCACCACACCCAGCTAATTTTTATATTTCAGTAGAGATGGGATTTCACCATGTTGGTCAGGATGGTCTCGATCTCTTGACCTCACGTGACCACCCGCCTCGACCTCCCAAAGTGCTGGGATTACAGGCGTGAGCCACCGGCGCCTGGTGATCTTCTAAGTTTTTAATTAGCAACTGGAAATCCAGATGTTAAAAAGAAATCTCCAGATTTTAATGTTGGCCATCAGTTTTCATCCTCTAATTTAGACTTTTCCCATGGGATATTTGATGTATATTTTAGTTTTGTCAGATTAACTCTGATTATTATCAAATCAGAGGCAATTTGCCTTTTACAGTAATGCATTAATTTTCTAAAACAGGATTTAAACTCTTAATTTCCACAAATCTATCTACCTAAAATATCTAATTTAATTAAGATATACAAAGAGATAAAAAGAACTACTATCAATTTAAAAAGCTGTACCCTCTTCCATCATCATATCTGGAATCAGATGAGTTTCCATAGCTTCTTCTTTTTTTCACATCTTGCTGAAGCAGAGTTTTGAAACTGAAACAAGGGGCAGAAAACAACAAAGGTATCACTTTTGACAACATTCTAAAATATATTTCCATGGTTTTTAACTATCATCTCTGTGAGAGGATTACTAAACCCACTTAGCTCCTAAACCACATTTCTTGCAGCCAGCTGGACAACACCATTGAACTTAAGCATGTGTCTAAACTGAATGTGCTATGTTGTCCACCAAATCCACCCTTCCTTGTATTTCTTATATGCTAATAACTCCCCTAGACAGAGCATGAAACCAGAGTCATCCCTGACCTCCACTTTAAATCAGCCATCGGGTTTTTACAGTGTCTCACGTTCATTTCCCCTGCAAAAGTCTACCTAACATCTTGGGGAAGGAGGGGCCGAGGGTGGTGTGGCAAAGGCACAGGGCTCCTGGGAATCCATTTAAATGGAATTTTTAAAAATGATACGTAAAATTATATGGAAGGATTTAACTGAGTTTATAAAGTACTTTTATAAACAACATGGAGTAGGTGAAATTTGTAAAAGAGTAAGTTTTGGATTGGGTAACTTAGGGTCTCTCTTGTGCCCTGGTGTATTTTTCTATGGAACCATCTCTTCCATTTTACATTCTACACCATCTAATTTATGCTATATACAGCTATAAAATTAAACTTCCGAAACCATGGCTAAGATCAAATTAAGCATAAAGACCACAGCTTGATACTCAAACTTCTTCATCCTTCATGTGGTTTCCTTTATCTGGGATAACTTCCTTTGATGCTCACCTCCCACAGTCATGCCCACCCTTGCAATATGAAGATATTTACTGACAGTAAAGTCAATGAAAAAGGGTCTGTCTCCCATATCTTTCCATCCCTACAGTTCTCTGATCATGAGACACTCAAATATATACGTTCAAATTTAGGAATAAGTAAGACTTCTTAATTGTTGAACAATTCTAACAAACAGCATGTAAAAGACCAAAATGTGCATTTAACTAGTAACTGCTTACAATTATGAAGACATTTAAACTTTTGTCTCCTTTACCAATTCTAACCCTTCATTATAAAAAACTTCACTACTTTGGAATTTTTTTAAAAAAAGGATATAAAACCCTTTATTTACTTGTTATATAATATGGAATGAACGTTGCACACACACACACAAAAACAAGAATAGTAGAGAGAAAGTGAGGCCCAGTCATTTAGCATTAGAATGGACAGACACAGCCATAGGTTGAAGTAGTTACCACCAAGGTTAAGACGTGGTCAAGTTTACCAATCCAATTAACATATACTCATAAGATGTCTGGTGGTAGCAGCTTTATCACTAAAGTATATTTCCCTATGTAAAGCTATTTTTAAAATTGCAATAGATAACTGTTTCAGGAAAACTGAGCTTATTTAAGACACCTAACATAATGCACACAATGGACTCCTGTCACCTTAAATATCAGGGCAATTAAGAACACTTCTATACTTACAACAAAACCACAAACTCAGCTATTCCCCAGAAGAAATCTGTTATCAAAGATAATCTCCATGGAGACTGACTCCGGCTGTCCAACACTTGTCCTACAGATAAGAATTAAAGAAACTTTAGTGAGTGCTACAAATCCCTAACCCAAGAGGCATCATGTTTAGTTAGGTAACAATGACTGACTTGGGTTTCAACTTGCCCACTGGTCCAAATGGCCAACACCAGAAGAAATCAGTGAGCATCATTCCAAGGAAAGGTTCGGAGGAGTAATGTTCCATTATCTAGGGACATTCCTCTAGTATGTCAAAAGTCTACTACAGTTCATAAACTTGGCGGGTGACTTCATTCTATTCAACTACTTTCTCTCTTTCTATAAATATATAACAAAGGCGGGGCACGGTGGCTCATGCCTGTAATCTCAGCACTTTGGGAGGCCAAGGCAGGCAGATCACGAGGTCAGAAGATTGAGACCATCCTAGCTAACACAGTGAAACCCCGGCTCTACTAAAAACTATAAAAAATTAGCTGGGCATAGTGGCACACACCTATAGTCCCAGTTACTCAGGAGGCTGAGGCAGGAGAATTGCTCAAACCCGGGAGGCAGAGGTTGCAGTGAGCCCAGATTGTGCCACTGCACCCTAGCCTGGGCGACAGAGCGAGACTTCTCTCAAAAAAAAAAAAAAATTGTTTTATATATATATGTGTGTGTGTGTGTGTGTATAAAAAACAAACATTTATCATGGTTTAAAAATGTAACAATGGTTACCAATCGTTAACCATTTTAAAGAGTACAGTTCTGTGATATTAAGTACATTCTACATTGATGTACAACCATCACCACCATCCACCTCTAGAACTTTTTCATCTTCTCCAGCTGAAACTCTATACCCATTAAATCCTGATTCCCATTACCTTCTCCGCCCAGCTCCTGACAACCACCATTCTACTTTCTGTCCCTACAAATTTGACTCCTCTAGGAACCTCGTAAAAGAAGAATCATACAATTTCTGTCCTTTAGTGACCAGCTTTTCACTTGGCATGTCTTCAAATTTCATCCATGTTGCAGCATGTGTCAAAATCTCCTTCCTGAAGGTTGAATAATATGTCCTTATATGTATATACTACATTTTGTTTACCCAATCATATCTGTCGATGGACACTTGAGTTGCTTCCACCTTCTGACTACTGTGAATAATGCTGCTATCAACATGGGTGTAAATATACCTCTTTATTCAAGTACTTTAAAGAAACAAATGGGACGGGTGAATATAAAGGAATGCTCACACCACTTCCATATTCCTAAACGTGTTGAGTATTTTCATTTACAAAGTCTCTTGCCTGTATAAAAAGATTGCTTATTCATACTCTTACAAGGCTTTGGAATCAGTTATTTCTATAAAATTCTTATAAAGAGTGTGTATGCTCTAAGTAGTAAAGAGAATTTGTCTTGTTCTTCATTAAAATAACTACTGTAATTGCATACTCTTGATTCTAATAGACTCTAGTTTTATCTTAAGCAAAACTGGATCTATTTTTCAAACCACTTTAATAGAAGCTATAACATAATTTGGTACACTATCATTTCAACCTTGCAAATCAAGATGTCAGAATATTTGGGGGGAAGAATAACTGTCAACTACCTCTCCTTTCCATTATCCCAAGAGTTAACCCCACTCACCGCTACCCACTCCATGAGGGTTTACTTTTCTCTTCTTGACCAGCTTAATTTCAGATATCCACTTGGATCTAAGCTCTCACTGTGCTACTGAGAGCAAGGGGCTACAAAACTTTAGAGGGTGGATGACAGGCTTAGTTCTATGCCTCTTACTAGCTCTGCTTCGTTGGCTGATGTGACATTTTCTCTCTCCAACAAAAAGTATTCCAGGGCTAGCCATCACATAAGATTGTTGAGAGGGGGGAAAAAAAAAGTCATCTGACAGTAAGAGAAAGATTTTGTCCATTAAGTGCTGATAATACAGTCCTAAGAAGGTGGATCTAATTGTAATCTGTCATTTCTTCCTCTGTGATTCTATCTTGCTTTTCCACTTTCCCTTTCTGAAGGCAGAATGTCCCTTCCACCAATATCCCCAGATAGAAGTAGTGTTTGAATGCAGTTGCGTTTCTCAACTCTTAAAGTGCCATAAAGGGTCCTAATCGGCTACTTATGTGGACCAAATGAAATAATGCGAACACAGTAAGACACAACAAATACAAGGAATTATTCAATAATTCATACAAAAGCTTCCAGCCTTAAGCTTATATCACAAAGGCTATAAAACAAGCTATAAAACAGACCAAAGTCTGAAAGCGCCCAAAACTAAGATGGAATTTTGCTGCTTTTCTGTAGTGTCCATCAATCTACTTGTTTCAAAGATTTTTAAGTGGGAGATGAGGAGGGGAGATTTTGAAAAGTCAAGAAATGCAAAACTGCACTCGGCCAGAAGGCTTCCCATCGACTACCTTACTCCTCTCTGGAGAAAAACAGATGACTCAAATAGAACCAAGACCTAGTTCCAGTGATCCACAACTCCTTGTTAAGGCTGCACCAAAAAATTTCACCTGAGTCAAACAGGTGGGCAGGCAGCTCTAGCACTGATCTGACACAGTCATGTCCTTCCTTTTCGGTCATCTTCTTTGTGAGGTCGCAGAATTAAGTCTCTCGGATTCTCCATTCCGGTAATAATTAAGTTGCTCCTAAGGGAAGATAGTACTTCTTCCCGTGCCCCTTGAAATTCGAGCAAAAAGTTCCATGTATGACTAGCTACCCTCCACTGGGGAAAAAGCCTATGCAAAGCTTTCATCTAATTATCATCCTAGGTCGGCTCGGTCTTTTTACACGTTGTAGAAAGGGGCAGCAAAGTAGATAACAAGGACGCTGACGCCAGCCTACCTGGGTTCGAATCCCGACTCAGCCATTAACTGTTACCTCTGTGATCCTGGGCAAGCTATTTAATCTATCTACGCCTCAGAGTTTCCACCCGTAAAACAGGATTCAATGTGACGATAAGCAAATACCTGAAACAGTGCCCAGGGCACAAGCGCTACGTGTACAGCGTCGGCGTCGTTGTCCTTACTAGTTTTAAGGATACCGACACCCGAGAGGAAAGACCACCCTCGCAAATCCACAATCAAGCGCTTGCTATACGAAGGCGGGGTTGCAGGGCTCCTAATACTCAGCGTGAGGCCGGCGGGACCTCGGCCCCCGACTGCCGGCTCGGAGACCATCTGCTGACGCGCCACAAGCCGGGGCGACTTCGCATCCAGCTCCGCCCGGCCGCGGAGCGCTAAGCCCGGGGGGCGCACCGGATCCAAGATTCGGCGAGCGACGATGAAAGGAACCTGGGGTCCGATCTTACAAGTCACCGGTCGAAGCCACAGTCCGCTCTCAACTTACCGTTCGAGATGTAAACCATCTTCTCCTACTACCCGGCTTCGGATCGACCGGGCGCCTCGCCCCTCTCGGCTTCTGTATCTCCCTCTGCTCCCCGCCCTTCTAGCGTCACAGGCCGCGATCAGTCAAAATGATGACGAGGACTAAGGTAGGCAGAGCCCATTGGCTGCTGAAAGAGACGCGCCCCCGACGGGCGTTTTTGCGTCGTCACACCAGCGACTTCCGGTTAGGCGGGGGTGGCCAAGCGGGCAACTGGACATGACGTTAAGGACTACCCTGTAAGCCCTCGGTTTCTAGTCCTCTATCCGACTTGATCGTGCGGAGTTGGTTCGCACCGCTCAGGGAGGGAAACTGTTTTCTCGCTGATTGATAGGCTCCAGGTCGGGGTAGGAGAGGCTGTCCTGTATGAAGTGGCTTGAAGGGCCGCTGACAGGAGGAAATGCTTCCGAATTTTCCAGACGTGTTGAGGTTTGAGGGTGCTGAGCTTGTGAGATTTGGTAGGAGGGTGCTGACTACACGTTAAGGAACTTTATTGTCACGCCTTTGGGAATATACTGCCAGGCTCCTCCTAGATATATTCATTCTCTTTAAAATGAACATCTCGCCGGGCGCGGTGGCTCAAGCCTGTAATCCCAGCACTTTGGGAGGCTGAGATGGGCGAATCACGAGGTCAGGAGATGGAGACCTTCCTGGCTAACACGGTGAAACCCCGTCTCTACTAAAAATACAAAAAACTAGCCGGGCGAGGTGGCGGACGCCTGTAGTCCCAGCTACTCGGGAGGCTGAGGCAGGAGAATGGCGTAAACCCGGGAGGCGGAGCTTGCAGCTGAGACCCGGCCACTGCACTCCAGCCCGGGCGACAGAGCAAGACTCCGTCTCAAAAAAAAATAAAAATAAAAAAATAAAATGAACATCTCTATCTGGGTTCACCAGAAACTGAGTTTTTCTTAGCCTTTTGTGAGGCAACTGAAAAGTAAATTTAACTGTAGACCCTTTCTCTGCTTATTGATGGCGACTGCTTCTGACCACTTTGTTGATAGACGAATTAGAAGGCATGTCTTGGACAATCACTAAATGTGGACCACATACCATGGATATTTACTCTGCTCCAGCCACTGGGCTGCTTCTGTTCCTTGAACGTGGCCATTTCATTCCTATCTCAAGGCCTCTGCACTTGGCTGTTCTTTCAGCGTGGAGACCTAATGACTGCTTCCTTTGGCTCCCCCCTCCTCCCCCCGCCCCCCCAGTTCTCAAGCCATGTGTCATCTCTTTGGAAAGATTCCTAATCACCTTCCAGAAAATGAAAATTACATGCTGGAAATCTATTTTGAGTTTAACAACGTCGGTTAAGATTTTATGTTCTAATACTTAGAAGTGACAAAGATCTAATTTTATGTTGATTTTGGAGAGAGCATTTTCCCCAGAAAAGTTCATAATAGGACAAGACAATATCCTTCACCTCACTTGGGATTTGTGCAGCACAATCATAAAGGATCATTTCTGAAAAAAATATTAGGTATTAGGGCGGGGCCGTTAATGTTCCCAAGGGCCTTTCTTAATCTAGACCGTGCCACCATCATCTCTCACCTGCTGTATGCTAGTTTCCTTCTAACTGAAATCTCGGGTTCCGTCTTTTACCATCCTTAGGCAGTTTTACAAACTGTAGCAAGATCGATCTTAAAACGGAGATCATCTCATTTCCTTGCCTAAAACCTTTTGGACACTAAAATTTACTGATTTCCTATTGCTCTTAAAATCCAGTTCCTTGTCATGGCCTACAGGCCCAAGGTGACTTGTCTTCTTGATTGCGCCTCTCACTGTACTTCCGGCCACACTTCCCGCTCTCCCCCAGATTATGCTCTGGCAACTTTGTTGTTTTAGTTTGTGAACACCCCCACCCAGTTTATGCTCTGGCAACACTGTTTTACTAAACACCTGTTTTTAAACACCCCGGATTTTACTAATATCTCCAGGACTCTGCCTTGCTTGTCTCTCTACTTGGAACCCTCCTCCTCTGACTCCTTGCACATCCAGCTCATTTTATCCTTTAGCTCTCTGCTTAGTTGTCACCACTTCTGGGTGCCCTTCCCTGGCGACTCATCTCTGTATTTATTTTCTTCGTAGTAATTCACATTGTGAAACTACCTGATAATTGATTTTTGTCTCTTGCCCTCAAGAAAATATAAGACGTAAGAGGTCAGGAATCCTCTCTGCCTTATTGTCTTTTATAATCTTCAAGGTCTATCATAGTTCTTGGCAAGTAGTAGGTGCTCAGATATTTGTTGGTTGGTTGAATGAGACTTTTATAGACAATTTTTTTTGACAATTCCTTGAAATCTCTCCAATTGCCAAAGGAAAAAACTAACACTAGGATCTCCTGAGTATCAGACATTGTGAGGCTATCTCTTCCTCTCCATTCCTTTATCTAGATCATTTTTGCCTGAGATTTAATGCAGTGATTTCCTAATGAGCTACCTCTAGTTTCTCCATACTCCATTTCATGCTATCTTCAGCTGTTAGTTTAATCCAATCTTGCCTCTCTCACTCACAAACCTTCAGTTTCTCCCCACCACCTGACAAACAACATCCAGCCTCCCTGGTCTGGCATTAAGGGCTTTCCTGATACATCTTAGATTTTGCTCTCTGATTTCTACTTCCCTAATAGACCCTTTATTTTCCTGCCTTGTTGCCTCTGCTCATGTGTTTCCTCTCAAAGGGAACTTTCTCCACCTGCTAAAATCGAATCAATCCTTCAAGGCAAGGCATGTGCCTCTCAAATAACAAAGGTGAAAGTACTTTGAAAATTGAAAAAAATTATATAATTAGTAACAAGATGTGGTAGAGGACAAAGATAGCATTTCCCCTCTTTCCCTAACCTTCTTTAATGTCTGAAACTAAGCTAGTTTCAGACATTAAATGTGGCTAGTCTGAATTGAAATGTACTATACAAAATACCAGATCACAAAGATTTAGAATGAAATGAAGACTGTAAAATATCTTGTTTCTAATATTGATATGTTGAAATGATATTTTGGAGATTAAAGAACATATTTTACTAAAAGTAATTTTATTTATTTAATTTTATTTAATTTTTATGTCACTACTAGAAAATTTAAAGTTACATACTTGGCTCACATACATGGCTTACATTACATTTCTGTTGGATACTGCTTGTCTAGAATGAAGACGTTGGCCTGGCACAGAAGAGGTAATAAATACTTGTTGAGTGAATGAAACAAGTGGTAGTTTTAATAATGGATAATATGTATACAGGGTTACTATGCGTCAGACACTGTTCTAAACACTTTCCATTTATTCATTTAATCCTCATAACAACAACGATAATAACAACTAACATTTATATAGCACTTACCCTGTGCCAGGGAATGTTCTGATTGCTTTTCATGTATTCATTCATTTAAACTTCAACCCTACTGAGTTCTGTTATTCCCATTTTACAGATGAGGAAACTGAGAGAGAGATCAAGTGTCTTGCCCAAGGTCACACAGTTAATAAGAAGCAGAACTGAGGTTAAGATCAAGAGCCAGGCTCTGTAGTTTGTGCTCTTTACCCCTGTGCTATGTTGCATCTCCACACATAAGAGAAGTATTGAAATAGTATACAATCCACCATGGTATTCGTAGTATAGATTGAGAGGTGATTTCTGGAGACTGTTTGGGCCGTTCTGAATGACAGCTACCTCTGGAGCTGGAGCTTGACTCAATTCCACTTAAGCTGGACGGCTTGAGAGTTGGAGAGGGGTGCTGTTTACCACAAGATAATGAAGGAACACTGGGTTACATAGAAACAATAAGATGTCCTCAATATTACTGTTAGGAAACATGAAAACAGATGGCATTTATATTCTTTATTGACCTTTTATGTGTTTGTTCTTAGAGTTATTGCCTTTGCATTCTTTATTTCATCTGGACTCTGAATCCTTAACCCTTTAATTGCCTCATTTTTCTACCTTATACTCTTTATTGTTGCTATTCACAGCAACTTCTTTTTTTAACTTTCAATTTTTTAAAAACTATGTAGCCAGACTGGACCTGCTGTGCAAATCAGCAATTCAGCTGAAGTGATGGTTGCACTACTCTACAAGTCACTTTCTTAAACTACCTGAACTTATTTTCTGTATCAAAATGAGAAAATGTTTATAAAAATTCACATTGCAGTCATCCTTGGAGAATTCAATTGGCTAAAAAGTTTAAAAATTTCATCTGTAGTCTCTGAAGTATTTCACAGAGTTAATTACATTGTCAGTTTCACTAGTGAGCCTGTATGATTATATATATATATAGCCTATCTTTAAATAAATAAGGAATATCTAGACTCAACCTGTGGTTCTATTACAGGATGAAAAATTCTATTCCAATTATAATTTCTAACTTTTTAACTCATGATCCATTTTTGGCAATCCTGGTAACTGCAATGTAAACCATTATAGCGGTAGATGGAATAGAATACTGGTCCAGAATTTTAAAGTTAAACCATCAGAGATTTAGGTGTTAGTTGCCTTCTAGGGGCATTGACTGATCACTAAAAGCAAATTTTTAATATTTTTAGAATTGTATTCCATAGTACCAAAATATGTGTTAATTTCTAAGCCCTATCTTTAGATTCCTAAATATGGAGTATATAAAGTATAACAGTATGTGCATTTTATTATGTTATAGATCTCAATATAACATTAGCCTTTATATTTTGAAAAAATAGAGTATAGATATGTGCCATGTGACACTAAGGAATGTATAATTTACTATTCTTATTCACTAACTGGTTTGGTGCATAGTATTGATGGTTCTTGGATCTTCCTCTGTTTGAATGTGGTACCTGTACATAATATTAAAATCAAAAGATGCAAAGGGATATCCCATGAGGAGCAAGTCTCCTTTCTTCTCCTGTAACCCAGGATTCTCAATGTTGATACCCTGGCTTAGTGATACTGTCGTAAGCGCTGCTTGGTAAATTTCTCCTGGGCAATAGAAGCCTTGATGACAGATTCACCTCTCTGAATTTCCATCTTCTGAATCTTTGCCAAGCAATTCCTCACTCATTTTTAGCTCTTTTAATGCCTTTAAAATGTTATTTTTTCAGGCCGGGCGCAGTGGCTCAAGCCTGTAATCCCAGCACTTTGGGAGGCCGAGACGGGCGGATCACGAGGTCAGGAGATCGAGACCATCCTGGCTAACACGGTGAAACCCCGTCTCTACTAAAAATACAAAAACTAGCTGGGCGAGGTGGCAGGCACCTGTAGTCTCAGCTACTCGGGAGGCTGAGGCAGGAGAATGGCGTAAACCCGGGAGGTGGAGCTTGCAGTGAGCTGAGATCCGGCCACTGCACTCCAGTCCAGGCGACAGAGCAAGACTCCACCTCAAAAAAAAAAAAAAAAATGTTATTTTTTCTCATTATTTTGTCTAAGGTTTTTTTTGTTGTTTTTGTTAGTTTTCCTAAGGAGGAAAGTTAGTACAAATTACTTAATCCTTTATGGCAGAAGTGGAAGTTCATACATTTATTAAACCAAATCGACATGACAATTTAGGTCTTAGATTAAATGCTGTTTTGCTTTTGACTGTAACAATTCTGTTGTTTATGTAGACATTTTCCAGAACAGTTGCTGTTTTCCTGGTATTGTCAAAACACATTATTACTTATAAACAGGAAGAATCGTTACTAGTAACCTGACGTGTGGATGATTAAAAAACATTTATTTTGCCGATAAACATCCCACTTTTAATCTTTCCAAAACCAAACAGATGAATAAAATGTTGATTTGGTTTGACACTTTCTGTCCTTTTAATGGAAGGTTCAATGAAAATAGGTTTATTTTATAGTCTCTTAGGGAAAAGTTCTTTCTTTATGGCCCAGTGATTACTGTTCGTGGGAAAAATTGTTAGCTAGACTTGAGAGGATGCTAGTAGGGAGGTTGCTGTGACCTCAGCTGGTGGCTAGGGAAGCTGTTGCTAATAGTTCAAGAGCACTTTATTTTTCTTACTAATTGTATAACACCAGCAGCTTGGATGATATTACCCAAGGTCAAATATGGGTCTCAAAAAATCATCTTTCACAATTATCAGTAATTCACGTCTTCGCTGTGAAACTGTAACT
Organism: Piliocolobus tephrosceles; assembly: GCF_002776525.5. Classification (NCBI taxonomy): domain Eukaryota; kingdom Metazoa; phylum Chordata; class Mammalia; order Primates; family Cercopithecidae; genus Piliocolobus; species Piliocolobus tephrosceles. The sequence continues at coordinate 82,550,548 of NC_045435.1, read as the reverse complement.
TGTTTTTGATGGGAAGTATGAAACAGAGCCTCTGAAAATGGAACCTGGCAACTGAAGACGTGTTGCTTGATATTATTTTTTCATTCCTTTTGAATGTATTTAGCTACTCCTTAATGGCACCCAGTCTTTTCAGATTGAGATGTTTCACAAGTATGTTGGAGACCATATGTGCAGAAAAGTGGAGAAGCAAGTAGAAATGGATATACAGCCACCCTGGGTACTGACCTGTTCCTGCACTGGACTCAGCTGGCTAGCAAGGGAGGGGAACAGATGTAGGGGATGCCAACAGGGCTAGGACACAAGACAGAGAGCCATCGCTTAGGCTTACGTGGCAGCATGAGCAGTTCACACCCAGATTTCATAGGCTAACTGGGTACCCAGGAGCTCACTGTTGGGACTGTTCCCACATGGAGAAGCCACCCAGAATATAACTCTAGTCATTTCAACACAGTCACTGTTTTTAGAAGCGTAAAATTCCAAAGAAACCCTTCTAAATTACATTTTCCATCATAAGTCTTAAAAAAAGTTCATATCCTTAACCCAGCATTTCCATTTCTAGATTTATTCTGAAGAAACAATGAGATGTTCAAACAGATTTCTGTGAAAGGATATTTATCACAGTGTTATTTGGAATGAAAAAGAATGGAAGCCATGTAACTGTGCAACAATGGGGAATTGGCTAAGTGTTGGAATACAACATGATACTGTACATTAAAATAATGAGAAAGCATGGTATATTAAGTGAAAAACCAGATTACAAAACAATATGTAGAGTATGATATAAATGTAAAAAAGAAATGTATTTATATGGAAATATACTAATATGGCATTATGGGAGCTATAATTTTTTTCTTTCCCTTAATATTTTCTATAGTTCCCAAATTTTCTACAATAAACATGCATGCCTCTTATAACTAGAAATAAATATCAATACTTTCTAAAAGTTGGGCCAGGTGCGGTGACTCACGCCTATAATCCCAGCACTTTGGGAGACTGAGGCAGGTGGATCACCTGAGGTCAGAAGTTCGAGACCAGCCTGGACAAACATGACAAAATTCCATCTCTTCTAAAAATACAAAAAAATTAGCCAGGCATGGTCACACGTGTCTGTAGTCCCAGCTACTCAGGAGGCTGAGGCAGGAGGATAGCTTGAACCCAGGAAACAGAGATTGCAGTGAGCTGAGATAGCGCCACTGCACTTCAGCATGGGCAACAGAGTAAGACTCTGTCTCCAAAAAAAAAAAAAAGTTATATTTGTTAGAAATGGGGTTATTTCTAGTTTTATTTTAATGGTTTGGATAATTCTTTCAAAAGTTTAAAGTTTTTTTCTTGATATGATAGAAATGATAGAAAATTAACTACTTGGGTAGTTATTAACTTTTGCCAATTTTATTTTGTAAGATTATCATCAGCTCTGCCTAATTGTGTGTGTGTGTGTGTGTGTGTGTGTGTGTATATATGGGGGGGGGGCACCCCACTCAAGTGAATTAGTCAAGTCAATGCTTTTTTGTTTTTTTCTAAGTATGAGTAGACTCTAGTAAGAAGCAAGGAAGCACAGTTTCAAATTCCTTGCTGGTTAACTCAAAAAAGCCTTTGCTTCCGATTAAAGTGAAGCATTATACATTCAAATTTTCTGAATGATATATTGGTAAGTCTACTAATTAAAAACATTCATTTTAAACACATGCTTTCTCTGTGTTCGATCATATTATCATACTACTAATTTTTTTAAAAAAAATAGTTTTTAGGTCTTTAGCCTTTCTTTTTGGTAGCAAACTGATTGTTGATGGATACTAGAATCATCTTACCAGTATTTTGACCATACTGAAAAAATGACCTGTGAATCAAAAAAACTATGGAATTTGATATGATGGCAGAAAATCGTAAATTCTCAAAACGAACAAACCCAAATGTTGCTTTGTGAGAGTTCAATCTGCATCCCTTTAAAATAACTTAGGGTATAGACTAGTACATTGTGGCAACTGAGTCTTATTTTTAGGGAAAGAAATTAGAGTCCACATCCATGATTTTTGCCCTCCAACTGGAAGGCACTTTCTGGAAATAGGCAGGGAATCAATGCTGAAAATAAGTGATTTCTTTTAAGTACTCATACAGTAAAATACAAAACTTGAGCTGCCTTCCGTGTGAGAGTGAACAAGGGCTGCAGAGACTCTGATTTTTCCTAAGCCTCTACAGGGTCAAGAGGATTTGGGAGGCTGCCCACATGGTGCCCACCAAGCATGCTCTGGAATACCCGCTGTGAGCAGCTTGTTTTAACTCGTGCTCCAAAATAAGTGGTGTTTCAGTTTAGGAATGAATAAACTACTTTTGAAATCTAAAACTAGAGAAGGAAATGGCCTTCTTTGACCATCTGAGTGATGTGAGGTGTACTTAAGAGCTTGCCTGGTTGTTGCGATATAGGCCCGGGGAGTGTGGCTGCAGATTGTCTGCCATTAAGGAACTTTCATTCTCCACAAGAAGGAAGGGGATTGATAAATGAACAGATGACTAATATAAGACAGAAGGTCAGATGCTATAAGAGAATCCCACACAAAATGAGGAGGGAGAGCATGTCATACGTAGAGTGAATCAGAGAAGGATTCCTGAGAAATGACAGCTGAAATGTATTTTGTAAGATAAAGTTTTCCTTTTTTTTTTAAACGGGAGTAAGAAGCTAGAAATGAAGGATTACAATGAGACTTCATCTGTCTTTCAGAAATCCTTTCCCTTGAATTTTCACATGCCTTAAACCTAATACGATTTATGATGGAATTAATTTGAATTGACTGATTTTTTAAAAGCATTCTATTTCCATAGCTTATATGAAATAAAATTGTTTGTTGTAGACTTAGATTTGTTGTGTACCTATTAAAGCCTAGCTGGTTCGCTGTCACCCTAGAAATGTTCTAATTAGCATCAAGTCTTGCATAAGATATTTTCCTGTCTCTTCTGAATGCCTTGTAGATGGGCGAAATGTTACCTCTTAAATCATTATTTTTCTTCAGATGTAAGTTACAGTTTACATTGGTTAAACTCAGGCACACTTTTTTTTTTAATTATTGTTAATTGTTAATTCCTATTGTCAACAAGCCTTGGAAGTACAATAAAGCAGGAGTGGCATGCTTTGGTGCCTGTGAGGGCTAGGTAGCTGGGAACTATGCCAAATAGAGAGTGCCTTCCTTCTCTGAAGGGGACAGAAACTTCAGCTCTAGCCAGTTGTCACCATGAGGGATCGGGGGCCAGTGTAGCCAGAGTCTCCAGTGGTTTTAAGAGAAATGTAAAATCTGGATGATTACCTGAAATTTCTCTATTTTTAAATGTTGGTAACTAATTCATGTTTTCAAAAAACATGGTGCTGGCCAAATAAAACCTTCCTATGGGGTATGTACAGCACAGCAGCCACCTGTTTGCAACCTTTACTTTAAGACATACTCACTAGAAATTACTAAAATTCCTCACAGGCCCAGGCATAAAGAAAGATAACATTAAAAACAAGACCACTAAGCCTTTTATTATGGAATATTTCAAACATGGAAAATACGAAAATAAACATAATTTAAAAACTATTGAATCTCCCAAAAAACACTTTAAGGACATATTGGTAATTCTTTTAAAAGTTAAAGTTTTTTCTTGATATGACAGAAATGATAGAAAATTAACCACTTGGGTAGTTGTTAACTTTTGCCAATTTTTTTTCGTAAGATTATTATCAGCTCTGCCTTATTGTGAACTGAGAGACATGTGACTGTGATCTGAGTTACATATGGTTCCAACTTGTTTTTCAGATTATAGACTAACTTGCTTTCTTAATTTTCTTGTTCAGGACAATGACTAGAGAGAATTAAACCAAGTTAAGGACAAAATCTCCGTGCCTTCTTAATTAATGACCCTTATGATCGATTAACTTCCTCTTCCTTGTCCTGCTTTGCTTAGATCAGGTGACAGAAAACCCATGACTATTACACTATCTGTAAAAAGTGTTAACTGTACCCTTCCCAAAAAGAAACATTCCCTATAACCAAATTCCTGTAAATATGTGCCAACCTTGTATGAAAAATGTTGTAATCCTGCTAAAAAACTCCTCTGTCTCTGCTTGTATAACTGAAACCTTACCTTCCTTAACTTCCCTACTTCAGAACACTGACTGCATTCCTTTGGAGTTGGTGTTTTTGGGTGGGCCGTCCTCACACTTTGCACTCTCCGTAAATTAGATTCTGACTATTTTGATTCTTTTAGGTTGACAAAAAGTAGAATAGTATAATGAACCCCTTTGTACATACCAACCAGTTTAGACAATTATCAACTCATAGTTAGTCTTGTTTTATCGCACCCACTTCCCCCATGTACTCAGATTATTTTTAAGCAAATCATAGATGCCATATAGTTTCATCTGTAAATATTTCAGCACACCATCACTAAAAGACAAGGACTCCTTAAAAATATATAATTGCTATACTACTTTCCCACCAAAAATTAACAATAATTCCTTAATGTCATTAAATATTCAATGTTCCAAAATCCCCTGATAATTATCACAATTTTTTTCCATTTTCATTTTTCAAATAAGTATCAAAATACATTGCAGTGCTTGATATAGCTTGATAAATCCCTTTAAATGTAAAAATGACCATGTTACTAGAAAGGGGTCCTGATCCAGACCTGAAGAGAGTGTTCTTGGATCTCTTGCTGTAGCAGGACAAGCCACAGACAAAACCCCTCAGACACTGAGTTAAAGAAGGAAGGGCTGTATTCAGCAGGGAGCTTCAGTGAGACTCAAGTCTCTAACAACCAAGCTCCCTGAGTGAGCAATTCCTGTCTCTTTTAAGGGCTCACAACTCCAAGGGGGTCTGTGTGAAAGGGTCGTGATTGATTGAGCAAGCAGGGGGTACGTGACTGGGGGCTGCATGCACCAGTAATTAGAACGGAACAGAACAGGACAGGGATTTTCACAGTGCATTTCTATACAATATCTGTAATCTATAGATAACATAACCGATTAGGTCAGGGGTTGATCTCTAACCAGGCCCAGGATGTGGCAACAGGCTGTCTGCCTGTGGATTTCATCTCTGCCTTTAGTTTTTATTTCTTTCTTTGAGGCAGAAATTGGGCATAAGACAATATGAGGGTTGGTCTCCCTTATTCCCCACCTTTGAGAATCTCACTCAATAGTGGGAGTTCTCACTGTCATTTTTACTACCTATGTCTTCTTGCAAGACAGATCCATAGTGATTTATATGGTATACTTGTGCTGAAGCATTTTGGTGAACTAAGGTAGCAATGAAGCTTTTTATCATTTGAAGAAGTACAGGTAGCAAACAAGGGAGCAGTAAGCAGGTTTTTATTACTATTATAACTCTTATTATAAGAGTTTAAAATTTTTTTAACACTGGGAACCGTTTTCCAAACATGGCCCTGGGATCAAATCCATGCCACACTTGCATGGGCACATGTGCCAGTTTTGTCATATTTCTAAGTATGTCTTCGGCTACTTGCCCTTGATCATCTATGTGTAGACAGCAATTAGTAAGGTTAAATTTTCTACAGACCCCTCCTAGCAAGTAGTCAAGAGCTAATCTATTTTGATAGATAGCATTTCTCATCTGAGTTTCTTGCCAGGCCAGAATAGTCAAGGCTCTGCCAGTCTTATTAGTGATTATTTCTAAGACAGCTTGTAACCATATGATTTGGTTGAGCATGTAAATGGGGGTCTGGTATCCCCATGAGCCGTCTTTTGCCTAAGTACCAGGCCTGTAATATTGTATGATTCTCTCAGGGGGCCATTTATCATCTTTTTAATTTTCTATAGCTATGCTTCTCTTTTTGCGGGAAGCATAGACAGGGAAGCCCAGGAGTTTGTCTGTCTTTACGGGCAGTAGGAAGAAAGATGGTTTAATAGTGCCAATAACACGACCATCTGCCCACTGGTCAGGCAATTTGGCATAAGGTCTATGCCCACATATCCAGTATAATCCAGTGGGGGCTGTCCAGTCCTGGTGGGACTCTGGGTGGGTCCACACGGTTTGCAACTTTGGGACTTTACTAAATGGATCTTTTTAGTGTGGTTTGAACTCCACTAGGTGGCTGTTTTTGTAATACTATTACACAGTTTTTGTCCAAGGCAGCTGAGTCTTCCCACAGGAAGGGTGAAGTCCTTCCCCACTCTTGCTATACAGTATTGTCTAATGACTGAGGCTTTTAGGACCCAGAAATTATCAGGGTGATTCTTTTGAGCTGGGAATTCATCAGGAACTGGGTCTGTAGGTACTAATTCTCCGGCTTCCCATGGCCATTGATCTCCCATTAGTTTCTCCACATACATAACATGAAGTGACATTGAGAAACTGGGCTACATGCTTAGCTAATTGCAAGAACAAATTTCTTGTTTTTCCTGGAATTTCTGGTACTGGCACATTCAGTTCATCATAGAAGGTTTGAAATATTGGCTCAGGAGAGCGTTTATAAACTTCTCCTCAAACCACAATATTTACTTGAGGATCCAGTCCAGCCCCATTGATTCTGAGGGTTACATGCTCCCCTTTTTTCTAGCAAGGATCAAGGGGGTTGATTATTACTAGTTCTAAGGGGTTACACTGACCACTGGTACAGGAAGGGCCACTTTTCCCTTTCTGAAGGTGGACAGGATCCTTTTTATTTTTTATCCAAGTAGCCTAAATGACACAAGACCAGTATTTACATTCATTTCCACACAGTCCTAATTCATGACAAATGTACTTATTTTCTGCTATGTAGCCTCTTTTCTAATTAAGAGAACCACATCCTCTTTTTAACTTATTACTATTAATGACAGCACAGGCATCAAACTTCAAGGTGACTTGTTTGGGTACCCCTTTTTCTTTTGTTTTGGCTAACACTTTACTCATATCATTTATGAGCCCCCACCAGCCCTCAGTCCTTAATCTTATTTCAAAAACTGTGGTCATGGGAGGCTCAGATGGGTCATAGCACACATCAGGTTGGTCATAGCAATTGCTTTTGTTTAACATGTGGATGGAATATTTGATCCATTTCAACCACGCATTTGCATCTTGGTATCCTGTCTTAATTGCCAAAGTTTGCTTTAAGTCTTTAACCTCTATGATCCTCTAATAAAATGAATGTATGATTTTAGGAAATTATAAAAATCAGTTAGGGTAGTCCATCCTTGCTCTTTAGTGGTTCACAGAACGTTGAACCAACTACGGCATAAAAGCTGTACATTGAAGGGCAAGACTCCTGTTTTGGAGTCGAAACTTCCCCGGATTCAATGGTCCTAATTTACTAATGCCCAGTCTGAGGAGAGTCAGGAGGGACAGAAGTACTTTTCTGAAGTAGAGAGCTGTCTTTGACTTGGCAAGTCCCCACAGGGTATAACAAGGCAAGCATTAAATGCAATAGTTTGAGGTGACATTGACTTGGTTATGTTAATAACTAGATGGTCAGCAATAGAGTGAGGAAAGAAGAAAGAGTAATAGAATAGATGAAAGAATTAGATTTTCTTAACTTTAGTTTGGTAAGGTTTTGTTATGCCCAGACCGTTTATTCCCCGAAGAAGACCACCAGAGTCCAGAGTCAAAGCCAAGCGGCAAGGATCTTTACTGCAAGTTCGAACTTGGTCCCTCTGCTCCACAGCATACAAGAGGGCCCTGAACGATGCATGTGCCCGCTTTTTATAGCCCGATGTAAACAGGATATGTAAGGTTACAGAGGAACAAGGGAATTCTTTTGGTTAACATTTTAAGTTATACATTTAGCAGTTTTCTATTGGTTCCCGCGCTTTCAGTAAAACCACTCCACAAACGGTTGTGACCTTATCGGGGACTCTCCAGGTGGTGTTTGTACTGGGCCCAGGACTGAGATATATGGAGGAATGTGTTTGTACTGGGCCCAGGAAGTTGAGACAAATGGAGGAATATGTTTGTACTGGGCCCAGGAAGTTGAGACAAAAGATATATGGAGGAATGTGTTTGTACTGGGCCCAGGACTGAGATATATGTTTGATCTCTTTCAGTTTCCTCCTGGGACTATGGCCCATGACTCTGGATGGGGTGGCACTTTGACTCAGTGTGATAAGTCCATCCCTTTTCTGCTCTACAAACGACAGTCTCGGTGGTTGTCAGCACAAGGTAGGGTCCTTCCTAGGCTGGCTCGAGTTTTTCTTCTTTCTACCCTTTGATGAGAAGATGATCTTTAGGCTGGTGCTGGTTTACTGGAAATTCTAGGGGTGGTAACTGTGCTAAAAGACTTTTAGTTTTGAGGGAAAGGAAAGTGGAAGATAAACCAAGTATATAATTTCTAAGAAACTGACTTTTTGTTTTAAATGTGGGGACGTCAGTGGACTTTATAGTCCTTGGTGCCTTTCTACTGAGAAATTTCCTTTAGCACCTATTTTTATTAGACTTTAGACCAAAGAAGCTAAACGCCATTTTATATCTGACACAGCTTCCTGTATCATTTTTATACCAGATAAGCTAAATTTCACCTTTATATTAGTGTGTTATTAATGTTAAAATTAGTTTTAATAAAACTTTGTAGACATATTTATTCAATTTTTAATGTCGATTTTTACAGACTCTTTTTAACCTTTTATAATTTTTGTTGAAGAGCAGGTTAGTGCTGTAAGAAAAACCCATTGTGTTTTTACTTTAATGTCCAGTTCACAGAAAAACTGGATGATACCCCTTTCACTTTAGCTAATATGTTTACACACAGAATTTTTTTTTACAATTAATGTTTTAAAACTCGCTTAAACGTTCAAAACAAATTTTTTTGACCTTTTAATGTAGGTAAAAATGTACATTCTTATGCCTCCTTATAATCCTTTTACCAAAGGTATATTTTACTTTCCTTATACACCTTGCACATAAACTGATTTTTTAAAAATAGTTTTACATTCAGGAGGCCTAGTTACATTCAGGAAGCCTAGTTACTTTTAAATTATAGAACATTTATTGCATAAATTCTTTTATAACTTTTTTTTTTTACTACTTTCGCAGACAATTCTTCGACATGCTTCAACTTTCTGTCTTATTACAAACATTTCTGTTTTTAAACATCCAGTTAATTTATTTCAGGACAAGAATTTACCATATAACATTCTTTTTACATAAATTCTGCCCCCTCCCTTTTCTTTCCCTTTTTTTTCGAAGATGATAACTGGTCTTTTCCAAAGTGTACTTCCTTTATGTCTGTGGACTAGACTGTCTAAGGCCACAAGATTAGAAGTCACTATAATACATGTTATACTGTTAACTTTTAGCAAACTTTACTTTTGTTGAAAACCTTGTAAGTTTGGGATTTTAATTATCCCTTGCTATCAGTAAGACCTTGTTTTGTCCAAATTAACTTAGAATTGGTATAGATGGCCTTTTTTTTTCCTTCAGTTACCCTAGAAGAACCATCTATTGTCCTGTCCTGAAGGGAGTTCCTCCTACCTTTGTATAGTAATTAAGATTTAGATTGCCTGTTGGGAACCTGCTGGGTTAAGGGAATTTTCAGTGGTTAATGTTAAATCATCTATTTTTTTTTTTGTCTTAGGATGCTTCTGAACTGGTGAGGTGTGCTTACAATGAGGTTTCCTCTAAAAGTTGTTTTTCTGCTTTCTTCTATTAGCAAAGCAGTTGCTGTTACAGATGGAATGTATTTGGGCCATCTGCAGATTACTAGGTTAAGGATTTTTGATAGGAAGGCTACACAGGTTGTCAGTGTCCTCCGTGATTTCCGGCTATGCCCTTGTTTATGCTGACAACAAAGTGGTATTGGAGTGTTATTGGGTTATGGAGAATACCTTTAATTATCAATTGTAGGTTTTAAATTTACCTTGGCTTTTAAAGGAATAGGGTGCACTTTATTCTTAACTGATTGTATATCTCTCTCTTTCTTTCTTTGATTTTCTGTCTCTTTTTCTCTTTGACTTTCCTTTTGCCTCTGTCTCTTTCTCTCTGCCTCTCTGTCTCTCTCTTCCCTTGACTCCCTCTTTGTCTGACTGTCTTTTCCTCTTTCTCTCTCTGCTGGTCTTTCCATGCCTCTGCCAGGCACTTATGCTGCTATTCTCTCAACCACTGTGGGGTGGGGGTCTAAAACCAGCTGTAACCAAGTGTTTGTGTATGGGAACTGGTCTGGGTGCCCTGGCTTACAGGTTACCTTGTGCCATACCTTTGAAACAAAGGACCTGTCCAGGCTTGCTTCTGATGGCCAACCCAACTCTAATGCTGGCCAGTCTATTTCACACAAAGTTCTAAGTTTTCCTGGTGTCTTAGTAACACCGTAATCTCCCTTAAATCTTTTCTTGAAATTTTCAACATGGTTCCAAGTGGGGTGGGCTTACTTTGTGCCTGGCCCATGCTTCTTCAAGACAAAACACCATGCTCACACCACACGCACACCACAAAACAAAGAATGGGTAAAAAGGGCACACACACACTTTTACAGTTTACACCAAACCAGAATCAAAACCAAAATTAGAGTATCCAATAATCCAAGCCCCAGGTCAAAACCAAAACCAAAGTATCAAGCAATCCAAGTCAAGTCAAAAACAAAAACCAAAGTGCCGGTACAGGCACACCGTGGGTGATCAGGCTATGCTTCCACTCAGATGGAGTGGGCAAGTTCCAAAGACTAGTCTTACCAAGTTTCAGATGTCTGGACTGCAATTGCAATTGCCAGTTCTTTCCTGGTGTTCAGCCACTGCGTTGATCTTCTGCGGGGGCCTGCCATGCACTTCTCTAGTGAGACATGCCACTGGGGCAAGTGCCTACCTGGGAGTGCTCTTAGGATCTGTCTCACTTAAGCTGGTTGGAGTCCCCAACAGGGATGCTCCACAGGGCAGTCCTAAGCCAACTGAGGGGCTGCCTTGACTGTCCGTTAATCACCTCGCTTCCTGGTCAGAGAACCAATAAATGTAGCAGGAGAAGCTGCAGACAAAACCCCTCAGACACCGAGTTAAAGAAGGAAGGGCAGCCAGGCACGGTGGCTCACGCCTGTAATCCCAGCACTTTGGGAGGCCGAGGCGGGCAGATCACAAGATCAGGAGATCGAGACCATCCTGGCTAACAGGGTGAAACCCCATCTCTACTAAAAATACAAAAAATTAGCCGGGCGTGGTGGTGTGTGCCTGTAGTCCTAGCTCCTCGGAGGCTGAGGCAGGAGAATAGCATGAACCCAGGAGGCAGAGCTTGTAGTGAGCCGAGATCACGCCACTGCACTCCAGCCTGGGCAACAGAGCGAGACTCCATCTCCAAAAAAAAAAAAAAAAAAAAAGGAAGAAGGAAGGGCTTTATCAGCCAGGAGCTTCAGCAAAACTCACATCTCCAACAACCAAGCTTCCGGAGTGAGCAATTCCTGTCTCTTTTAAGGGCTCACAACTCCAAGGGGGTCTGCGTGAGAGGGTTGTGATCAATTAAGCAAGCAGGGGTACGTGACTGGGGGCTGTATGCACTGGTAATTAGAACAGAACAGGACAGGGATTTTCACAGTGCTTTTCTATACAATGTCTGTAATCTATAGATAACATAACGGGCTAGGTCAGGGGTCGATCTTTAACCAGGCCCAGGGAGCAGCGCCGGGCTGTCTGCCTGTGGATTTCATCTCTGTCTTTTAGTTTTTACTTCTTTCTTTGGAGGCAGAAATTGGGCATAAGACAATATGAGGGGTGGTCTCTTACCTTAGTGCAAGAAAGAATTTGGAACAAGTCCACAGTGCAAAGTGAAAGCAAGTTTGTTAAGAAAATAAAGTAAAGAATAGCTACTTCGTAGACAGAATAGGGCAATTCTGAAAGAGGAGGAAAGCGCCCTCCCCCAAGGTACAATGCTTGTTTATGTATAGGATGATAACAACAAAAATCATGCGGTGATGTGCTCTGCTACAAGGGTTTACGATAAAGCATTAATTTTCTTAATTACTATATTTTCAAGAATTGATATTATTATCTTTAAAGCAAAATTAGAAATGCTTCTGTTCTTGAGATAACAGGATATTAGGACCTTCCTGAGTGTGGGTCTGTTTAGTAAATTTTATCCATCTGTTCCCTTAACCGTAAACATCTAGAGGTTAGGAATACCTAACTTGCTGGGAATGCAGCCCAGCAAGTCCGCCTCATTTTTCCTAGCCCTCACTCAAGATGAAGTCAGTCTGGTTTGAATGAATGCTTCTGACAACCATACATTTTAATAAAAATAAGAATTTCTAATGAAGAAGAGAAAACTAACAAACTTCTGTCCATACGAGGAAACCCAGTGTTCTAATGATTTGGTGACTAGTAGTGTGATATGTTTTCCAGGAACTAGGTAAGTACCAAATATCATGTAGATACTATCTCCATTACCCTATTATGTGAGTACTCTTTAAGGAGTAATATTTTCAAGTAAAAAAAATCATAAAAATAATACATTAGGAAGACATCACCAAAAATGGAGTGAGAATCTGCAAAAATTCTCTTCTGTTTAAAAACAATGAGCAAATTTGCAGAAATGGACACAATCAATTTTTTTTAGAGCTGTGAAATTAACCAAAGACTTGCAGCAATCAAGAGTGTTCTTGGACCAAACTGAGGGTCAGGCTGTTACTTTTCATGGCCCAATAACAAGATGAAGATGAACTGGGGAGGAATAGAGTTATTTCTGCCACTGGTTATAGGGAGAAGGCCTGGAAATTATAGCCAGACCAACTCAAAATTACAAAGTTTTCCAGAGCTCATACTAAGCTATATGTCTACGTGTAAGTGTGCATTCATCTAAAGACTTAAGTGATTAACTTCTTTTAATCTATAACTTAGGTCTGAGTCCTGAAGACCTTCCTCTGGAGCCTCAGTAAATTTACTTAATCTAAATGGGTCCAGGTGCTGAAGTGATTACCCATATCTTGTCTCCTGCTAAATCATGGAAGTTTGGGGATTCCTTCAGACCCAAAATAAATTTGTTTGTGGAGGTCTGGGGAGTTTCTTCAGACCCCCAATAAAACTTGTTCTTAAATGGGTCCTGCTGAGAGATGACAATATGCTAGCAGCCCTCACTCTCAGTGCCTCCTTGGCCTCCGGCCTCGGTGTCCACTCTGGCAGCACTTGAGGAGCCCTTCAGTCCGCCAGGGCACTGTGGGAGCCCCTCTCTGGGCTGGCTGAGGCCGGAGCCTCCTCCCTCCACTTGTGGGGAGGTGTGGAGGGAGAGGCACAGGCGGGAACCAGGGCTGTGCTCTCGGGCCAGGGTGAGTTCCGGCCGGTGTGGGCGTGGGTGTGGGCTCTGTGGGCCCTGCACACAGAGCGGCCAGCGGGCACAGCTGGCCCAGGGCAGTGAGGGGCTTAGCACTGGGGCCAGCAGCTGTGGAGGTTGCACTGGGTCCCCCAGCAGTGCCTGCCCACTGGGGCCACACTCAAATTCTTGCCAGGCCTTAGCTGCCTCCCCATGGGGCAGGACTTGGGACTTGCAGCCCACCATGTCTGAGCTCCCCCTCCTGTGGTGGGCTCCCCTCCGGCCTGAGCCTCCCTGATGGGCACCGCCCCCTGCTCCATGGTGCCTGGTCCCATGGACAGCCTAAGGGCTGAGGAGTGCAAGCGCGACTTGGGCCTGGCAGGCAGCTCCGCCTGCAGTCTGGGTGCAGGATCGGCTGGGTGAAGCCAGCTGGGCTCCTGAACTGGATAGGGACTTGGAGAACTTTTATATCTAGCAGGAGGATCATATGTGCACCAATCAGCACTCTGTATCTAGCTAACCTAGTGGGGACTTGGCGAACTTTTCCATCTAGCATTCTGTGTCTAGCTCAAGGATTGTAAATGCACCAATCAGCACCCTGTGTCTAGCTCAGGGTTTGTAAATACACCAATTGGTACTCTGTATCTAGCTAACTCTGTATCTAGCTAACTAGCACTCTGTGACTCTGTCTAGCTCAAGGATTGTAAACACACCAATCAGCACTCTGTCAAAATGGACCAATCAGCTCTCTGTAAAATAGACCAATCAGCTCTCTGTAAAATGGACCAATCAGCAGGATGTGGGTGGGGTCAGATAAGGGAATAAAAGCAGGCTGCCTGAGCCAGCAGTGGCAACCCCGTCACCTTCCAGACTGTGGAAGCTTTGTTATTTCACTCTTGCGATGAATCTTACTGCTGCTCACTCTTCCGGTCCACGCTGCGTTTATGAGCTGTAGCACTCACCGCAAAGGTCTGCAGCTTCACTCCTGAAGCCAGCCAGACTACGGACCCACCGGGAAGAACCAACAGCTCCAGACGCACTGCCTTTGAAAACTGTAATACTCATCACGAAGGTCTGCAGCTTCTCTCCTGACAGCGAGACCACGAACCCACCAGAAGGAAGAAGCTCCAGACACATCTGAATGTCTGAAGAAACAAACTCTGGACACACCATTTTTAAGAACTGTAACACTCACTTCAAGGGTCCGTGGCTTCATTCTTGAAAGCAGTGAGACCAAGAACTCACCAATTCCGGACTCACTGTTAAGAATCCCTTTGTTATTTTGTCATGTCTTAAGGCCCAGGAAAGGCCTAGACAAAACTCTCATGGGCTTTTGTTACATCGTGGCCTTTGTATAAGGGCACTGGCTTTTAATATTTAACTTAACCCCTCAGTCAGTACTGAAATAGTTGTTATGGAGGCCTGCATTACTGAGACCTGGCCTACCACAAGGGGAGCATTTATCCAAAAAAGATGGCCGAATTGGGTAAAAATAGCAATCATGGTGCCATTTTCATTTGCCTTGTTCCCATTCCCTCCTCTTCATTTCTGCAGAAGCGTTGAAAACCATCAGCCCTCAGTCATGAAAACCAGCAGCCTGGCAGTCAATAGAAGAGCAGAAGGGGGTTGGTGAACTATTAAAGCCTCCTTCACAGAGATTGTCATTATTTTACCTGCCTGAAGAGTCCCTGGAGGATTCTACTTGCATGGCTGTCTTTATTTGATCTGAATCAGAAACTCAAGTGTAGAAAAGTACTTTTCACAGGGACATTTGTTGAAAACAATTAAAATCAATTGATTGACTTTGTGACTGCCTGAGGCAGTCAGTAACAGTTGGGGTAGACAATAGGATAACTAGAAAGCTTAAAAGGAAAGCGAGGCAATGAGATATCCACAGGGCCTTTGAAGCTCTGACATATTCTTAGGAATCTAAAAGGCCACCCGCATGAATAGGGCTGTGTGCATGCCAAAGAAAAACTTGATATTGCTTCTAGATGGTGAGATTAAAAAGAAAAACTTGATATTGCTTCTAGATGG
This sequence comes from Piliocolobus tephrosceles, assembly GCF_002776525.5. Classification (NCBI taxonomy): domain Eukaryota; kingdom Metazoa; phylum Chordata; class Mammalia; order Primates; family Cercopithecidae; genus Piliocolobus; species Piliocolobus tephrosceles. The sequence continues at coordinate 82,535,333 of NC_045435.1, read as the reverse complement.
TGAGATTAAAAAAATAATAAGCAAACTGAGTAGGCTAGGCCCCAAGCTCTCACATCTGGCTGGTTTTGAGACAGAACAAGCAGGAAGTAAAGGATAAGGAAGAATTGCCAATTACCTGATTGAATGTTGAAGGCATGCCCCAACAAACCCAGAACCCTTCGACAAAAAGTGGGAGACTTATTGGTTCCAGAGCTTTGAATCTCTGTCTAGTCATTAGCTGACTACTAAGCTAACTGAGCAGAGACATCAGTAGCTATATCTGACAAAGTATACAGCCTTTATAGAATTGGTTTTAAAAAGTCACTAAACAACAACTTGGAGAAGGAAGAAGAATCTCATTTTCAGAATTGCCACATTATATTATTTAAAATGTCAATTTTCAATAAAAAGTTATGAAATATGCAAAGAAACAAGAATACATGGACCATAGATGGGAAAAGAAAAGTAACTCCAATAGAAACTGTTCCCAAGGAAGCCTGAACATTGGACTTACTAGATAAAGATTTTAAGACTGGGCATGGTGGCTCATGCCTGTAATCCCAGAACTTTGGAAAGTCAATGCAGAAGGATCACTTGGGCCCTGGAGTTCAAGTCTGAGGCCAGCCTAAGCAACATAGTGAGATCCTATCTCTACAAAAAAAAATTGTTTTTAATTAGCTGTAATCCCAGCTACTCAGGAGGCTGAGGCAGGAGAATCGCTTGAACCAGGGAGGTGGAGATTGCAGTGAGCTGAGATCACACCACTGCACTTCAGCCTGGCGACAGAGCGAGACTCCGTCTAAAAAAAAAAAAAAGAATGAAAGAAAGTATGACTGATGTTTTGACAAATAGAAATATCAATAAAGAGATGAAAAAATTTTTTAGGAAGAGAGAACCAAACAGAAATTCTGGAGTTGAAAATACAGAAACAAATGAAAATTCACTAGAGTGTTTCAACAGCAGACTTGAGCAGGCAGATGAAAGAGTCAGGGAACTTGAAGATAGATTGAAATTATCCAATATGAAGAACATAAAGAAAAAAGAATGAAGAAAAGTGAACAAATTTTAGAGACCTGTAGGATACCATCAGGCATATAAACATATGCATAATTGGGAATCTCAGAAACAGAGGTGGGAAAGAGGGTTAAAGAATATTTGAAGAAATAATGGCCAAAAACGTTTCAAGTTTGATGAAAAATATTTTTTTATGCACCCAAGACCTAAAATAACTCCAAATAAAATAAAACCAAAGAAATCCATACCTAGACACATGATAATCAAGCTGTGTTGAATCTTGAAAGCAGCAAAAGAGAAGTGACTCATCACACACAAGGAATTCTAAATAAGATTAACACTTGATTTCTCACCAGAAATCATGGAGGCCAGAAGGCAGTGCTGAGAGAAAAAGATTGTGAATCAAGAATTCCATGTCTAGAAAAACTGTCTTTCAAAAATGAATGAGAAAATAAGACATTCCTGTATAAACATATCCTGAGAGAATTCATTACTTTAAAATCTGCCCTACAAGAAATACTAAAGGGACTAATGCAGACTGAAATGAGAGGACAGTAGGCAATAACTCAAATCCACATGAAAAATAAAAAGCACTGGTGTGTTAGTTTCTGAGGGCTGCTGTAACAAATTACTACAAACTGGGTGGCTTAAAACAACAGAAATGTATTTTCTCACAGTTCTGGAGGCTAGAAATTCAAAATCTGGCAGGGACACATTTTTTTCCAGGGCTCCAGGGAATAACCCATTCCTTGCCTCTTCCAGTTTCTTAGGGCTTGCCCAGAATTCTTGGGCTTATAGTTACATCAATCCAATCTCTGCCTTGTCTTCATAACACCCTTTCCTCTGTGTCTGTCTTCTCCTCTGTGTGTGTATTATAAGGACACTTGGTAGATGTAGGGCCCATCTGGATGGTCTCAAGATCCTTAACTTCCTTACATCTTCAAAAATCTTTTGTTTTTTCTTTTTCAAACAAGGTAACATTTTCATAGGTTTTGGGGTTTGAGACTTGGACATATTTGTAGGTGGCCACCATTTGCTCCTCTACAATCAGTAAAGGTAACTACATAGGTAAATAAAAAAGACAGTGTAAGTATATTTTTGTTTGTAACTTTTTCCTCTTATCTAATTTAAAAGATAACTGCATTAAACAATAATTATAAAATCTGTATCGATAGGCAAACAATGTAAAAAAAGGTGTAATTTATATGACAATAACAGCACAAGGGAGGAGAGGAAATGGAACCATAGAGGAGCAAAGTTTTTGTATATTTTTGAATTAAGTTGGTATTAATTTAAACTAGACTTTTAAAAGTTAATATGTTAATTGTAATCCCCAGAGCTACTACTAAGAAAATAAGTTTTAAAATATGATAAACTATGCAATAGGGGAATTAAAAGAAGTCAGTAATGGAGGAGTAGAAATCAAAAAGGCATAAGACATATAGAAACAAATAGCAGAACAAATAAGTCCTGACTTATCAGTAATTACATGAAGTGTAAATAAACACTTCAGTTAAGAGGCAGAGATTGGCAGAATACATTTTTTAAAATGATTTCTGTGTTTCCTACAAAAGACACATTTAGATTTAAGTACACACATAAGTTGACAGTAAAAGAATGGAAAAAGATATACCATGCAAACAGTAACCAAAAGAAAACTGGAACCACTATACCAATATTGGACACAATAAACTTTAAGATAAAAATTATCAGTAGAAAACAAAGACATTTGATAAGGATTATAAATCAATACACCAGGAAGGTATAAAAATTATAAATATATATGTACCCAAAAATAGACTTTAAAAATGTAGTAAGCAAATATTGATAAAAGTGAGGAAAGAAACAGACATTTCAACAACAATACTAGTTGGATAATTCAATATCCCACTTTCAATACTGGCTAGAAGACTTACACAGAGATAAACAAGAGAATGAAAGACTTGAACAGCACTATACCAACTAGACCTAACAAACCTCTCTAGAATACACCATGCCAAAACAGCAGAGCACATGTATTTTCAAGCACACATGGAACATTCTCCAGTATAGACATACGTTAGGCCATAAAACAAGTATTAATACCTCTTAAAAGATTGGAATCATTTGAAGTATTTTTTTCTAACTACAGTGGAATGAAATTAGAAATCAATAACAGAAATTTGGGGAATTCACAAATTTGTCAAAATTAAACAACACATTTCCAAATACCGATAAGTCAAAGAAATCACATAGAAAATGAGAAAATAATTCAAGATCAATGAAAATAAAACATGACAAATTAAAACATATGGCATGCAGTGAAAGCAATGCTTAGAGGGAGATTTATAGCTTCAAATGCCTTTAAAAAAGAAGGGAAGAAGCCAGGGGCAGTGGTGTATTCCTGTAGTCCCAGCTACTTGAGAGGCTGAGGCAAGAGAATCATTTGAGCCCAGGAGTGAGAAGCCATAGTGCACTATTTTCATGCCTGTGAATAGTCACTGCACCCTAGCCTGGGCAACATAGTGAGACCCCACTTCTTAAAAAGAAGAAAAATGTCAAATCAATAACTTAATCTTCCACCTTGAGATACTAAAAACAGCAGAGCAAACTAAACCCAAAGCAAGGAGAAAAAAGGAAGTAGCAAAGATAAGCATGGAAATAAATGAAACAGAGAACAACAAAAAAATAAAGCTAAAACTAGGTTTTTTGAAAAGATTAACACAATTCTTAAACTTTTAGTTAAATTTACCAAGAAAAAATGGATTATAAGAAAAAACTATGAACAGCTTTATGCCAACAAATTAGATAACCTATATGAAATAAATGAATCCTTACAAAGACACAAACTACCAAAACTGACTCAAGACAAAGAAAATTGGAATAAATCTATAAAAGGAAAGAGATTGAATTAGCAGTCAAAAATCTTCTCACAATTAAAAGCTCAGAATTAGATGGCTTCACTGATCTATTCTGCCAAATGTTTAAAGAATTGATACCAATTCTTTACAAACTCTTTCAAAAAAGAGAATAGGAGAAAAAACATGGCTCATTCTATGAGACCAGTATTATCCAGATTCAAAAATCTTATTTTAACAAAATTACTTGCAAATGGAATCTAGAACATATAAAAAGGATTACACACTATAACCAGTTCAGATTTTATCCCAGGAATATAAGTTTGATTTAACATCTGAAGTTAATAAATGTAGTACAAAGGATAAAGCCACATGATCATCTGAATAATTGCTTTTGACAAAATCTAACACCTTTCATAACTAAAATAAAGCAGTCAACAAGTGAAGGGTAGATGTGAACTTCCTCAACTTGATAAAGGGCCTCTACAAAAAACCTACAGCTAACATCATACTTAATGGATAGAAAACGGCATGCTTTCCCCCTAAGATTAGAAGCAAGGCAAATATGTTCATTCCCACCACTTCTATTCAACATTGTACTGGAAGATCTATTCAGGGTAATTAGGCAAGAGAAACAAATAAAAGGCATCCAGAATGGAAAGGAAGAAGTAAAACTATCTCTATTTGCAGATGACATTATCTTGTATATAGAAAATCCTAAGATCCTTCCCCCACCACCACAAACACACACTATTAGAGATAGTAAATGAGTTTAGAAAGGTTGCAGAATGCAAGATATATATACTAAATTCACTGTACTTTTTATACCTTAGCATTTAACCACCCAAAACTGAAATTAAAACAATTTCACGGCCAGGCACGGTGGCTCACGCCTGTAATCCCAGCACTTTGAAAGGCCAAGGCAGGTGGATCACCTGAGGTCGGGAGTTCGAGACCAGCCTGACCAACATGGAGAAAGCCCATCTCTACTAAGAATACAAAATTAGCCAGGCGTGGTGGCACATGTCTGTAATCCCAGCTACTCAGGAGGCTGAGGCAGGAGAATCACTTGAACCTGGGAGGCAGAGGTTGCAGTGAGCCAAGATTGCACCACTGCACCCAGCCTGGGCAACAAGAGTGAAACTCCGTCTCAAAAAAACCCCATAAAACCAAAAAAAAACCAATTTCACTTACAATAGTATCAAAAATAATAAAATAGGGGCCAGGTGCAGTGGCTCATGCCTATAATCCCAGCACTTTGGGAGGCTGAGGTGCGTGGATCACATGAGTTCAGGAGTTCATGATCAGCCTGAACATGGCAACATGGCAAAACTCCATCTCTACAAAAAAGTACAAAAAATTAGCCAGGTATGGTGGTGCATGCCTGTAGTCCCAGCTACCCAGGAGGCTGAGATGGGAGGATCACTTGAGCCCAGGAGGTCAAGGCTGCAGTGAGTCAAGATCCTGCCACTGTGTTCCAGCCTGGGTGACAGAGTGATCCCCTGTCTAATAATAATAATAATAGTAAACTTAATAAAATAAGAGTAAGACTTGTAATCTGGGAACTTTAAGACATTGTTGAAAAAAATTAAAGAAAATCTAAGTGGAAAGACATCCAATGTTCATAAGTATCTTTAAGACTTAATATTAAGATGGCAATACTTATCCAGTTGATCTGCGGATTCAGCACAATCCCCATTAAATCCCAGTTGGCTTTTTGGCAGAAATTGATAATCTAATCCTTAAACTTCATATGGAAATTCAAAGGACCCAAAATAATCTTTGTTTTTTGAGACAGAGTCTTGCTCTGTCACCCAGGCTGGAGTGCAAGGGTGTGATCACAGCCCACTGCAGCCTCAACCTTCCAGGTTTAAGTGATCCTCCCACCTTGACCTCTCAAGTAGCTAGGACTACATGTACACACCACCACGCCCAGCTAATTTTTTTTCTATTTTTTTTTGTAGAGACAGGGTCTTTGTTACCCAGGCTGGTCTCAAAATCCTGGCCTCAAGCGATCCTCCCAGCTTGGCCTCCCAATGTGTTGGGATAACAGGTGTGACCCACTGCACCCAGTCCAACATAATCTTGAAATAGAACAAGGTTGGAGGGCTCACATGTCTCAGTTTCAAAATTTACTACAAGGCAAGAGCAATCAAGATAGTGTAGTACTGGCATAAGGATAAACATATAGATCAATGGAATTGAACTGAGAGTAAAAAACAAACTCATATCTATGGTCAATTGATTTTGACAAGAGTGTCAAAACAATCCAATGACAGAATTGTCTTTTCAATAATGGTGTTGTATATTCACAGGCAAAAGAATGAATTGGACCCCTAACTTATGTCATATACAAAAATTAACTCGAATCAAAGACCTAAATGTAAGAGCCAGAACTATAAAACTCTTAGAAGAAAACGTAGGTGTACATCTTCATGATCAGGAATTTGGCAATGGTGTTTTTTTGCAACACCTGAAGAACAGGTAAACAAAAAAAAATAGGTAAATTGAACTTCATAAAAATTAAAAACTTTCAGGCATCAAAGGAAACTATGAAGAAAATAAAAAGTTAACCAACAGAATGGGAGAAAATTTTTGCAAATCATATATTTGATGAGGGTCTAGTGTCCAGAATATATCAAGAACTCAACAATAAAGACAAGTACTCCAATTTAAAATGGGCAAATGATCTGAATAGACATTTCTTCAAAGAAGATATACAAATAGCCAATGAGCACATGAAAGAATGCATATTATTAGTCATTAGGGAAATGCAAATCAAAACAACAAGATACCACTTCTCATACAATGGGAAGGCTATAATAAAGACAATAACAAATGTTGACAAGGATGTGGAGAAATTGGAACCCTCATATATTGCTAGCAGGAATATAAAATGATGCATTCACTTTGGAGAACAGTTTGGCAGTTTCTAAAACAGTTTAACATAGATACCATATGACCCAGCAATTTCACTCCTAGGTATGTACCCAAGAGAAATGAAAATATGTGCCCATACAAAAACTTGCACGTTAATGTTTATTGCACCATTATTTACAATATCCAAAATACAGAAACAACCCAAATGTCTATCATCTGCTGAATGGATAAGTAATGTGGTATAGTCATATAAGTGAATATTATGTGGCCATAAAAAGGTATGAAGTACGGATATGTGTACTATGACATGAAAGAACTCAAAAACATTATGTTAAGTAAAAGAAGCCGGACACAAAGAACCAAATCTTGTATGATTACATCTATAAGAAATGGCCAGAATAAGCAAATGCACAGTGACAGAAAGTAGATTACTAAGTGCCACAGGCTTGGGAGAAGAGAAAATAAAGACTGATCCAGAGTTCCCTTTTGGAGGAGTGAAAATTGATACGGGGTTTCTTTTCAGAGCAGTAAAAATGTTCTGGAATTACATTGTGGTGATGGTTGTCATTTGTGAATATAATAAAAACCACTTAAGTACACTTTAAGGTGTTACTTTTATGCTACCAGAATTATATCTGTTTTTTAAAAATGTAAAACGTTGAAGACATGGTTATAAAAAAAATACAAAAATCTTGTCTGCTCAGGGGAGTCTCTTTATGACCCCTTATGCAGCTTTTGAACACTGTAAATAGGGTTTGCCTATTCATGTGACTTCAAAAGTCAAATGTATTTAATCTAGAAATAAATTTGTTACCGGTGGAAGGTATCTGAGTTACTGTGTTGAATCTGTATGGGTCTGCAGCAACCGCAATTTTTGTCTCTTCAGAAGAAATAATTTGACTGAGGGGCATTTAGGCAGAAAAAGAGACGGAGGCAAGTTTCAGAGCAGGAGTGGAAGTTTATTTAAAAAGCCTTTACAACAGGAAATAAAGGAAAGTAAACTTGGAAGACACCCAAGCAGGTGAATGTCAAGTGTGGTGTTTAACTGTGATCCTAGGATTTTATAGGCTGGCCCACTTCTAGCATCTCGCACCCCTTTCCCATGATTATTCCCTTAGGGCGGGCTGCCTGCATGTGCAGGGCCCTTCTTACCCTTGGGAGGTGAGCATGTGCAGTGTGTTTAGGAAGTTGTACACATGCCCATCCGAGGCTTTCTTCCCTTTTCCAGTGACATGCCCCTGGAAGGTCACGCCATTTTGTCTCTTACTGCACATGCCTGGGCAGTTGCTTCTCCCTGGCATGTGCATTCAGTTAACACTTGAACGCAACAGGTGTGCATCATCAGGAAATGGCCTCTCCCTGGCACTGGCTGCCAATTTATCACTTTTAGAGAGGCAATGTGATAATTGCCAAACCATCACCCAAGATTCCTAGTGGGTGGGAGAGAGCCCTCTCCTGCCCCGCTCATGCCTAACTACCTGTAACAAGTTTAATTTGGGGAAATTTTGTTTTAAGTGTGAAAGGAAAATGAATCTCAGGACCCTGCCTCCCATTTTATTCCTAAATAAGGTAGCTACAGATATTAGAAAAGCTAAATACATTTATCATAATTTTTCCACGAGGAAATTCCTTGTAGGCTCCAAGACCTTTACCCTAAAACAGTTCTGTTGAATTTCACCCGGGCAATGTAAATTGATAGCTTCTCTTCACAGAGATGGGACAAAGGATAGAACTCAAAGTCATACTTCTGCTCACCTGAGACGAATGCATGTCTGATTGCCTCCTCTGCCCTATTGTTTACATGATCTTATGTAAAAATGCAGATTCATGGAGTGACATGAAGGCATAAGTGACTGTTCCTCTACCCCCCTCTCATATGTAAATTGTGTATTCAGTGAAAGGCTGATCAAAGACTCCAAAGAATGCAACTGTTTGTCTCTTATCTACCCACATATTTAAAAAATTTCTTCCTCTTCCACAATATCCATCCTTTCCACCTTAAATATCGAAACCTTCAGAATCATCTTTAGAGAGAGGCATAGACCTACCTCCTGGGCATGCATCCTTAACCTTGGCAAAATAAACTTTCTAAATTGATTGAGACCTGTCTCAGATACTTTTGGTTTACATAAGTATTATTTTACTTTTCAGTTTAGATTGGAAGGCAGAAGTTTTCAGTTTGTTGTTGTTTATCGGTAATGATCATTAAAGGATATTGATGTAAACATGATGGGTCAGGGATGCAGGTCAGGGGAATGTATGGGATTAATTTTATTGCTATGAAGCAAAAGTGTAAAATAAAGATTCTCTGTTGGGGAAGTTAAAAGAAAGTAATACATTGAGTAGAGAAATTTTGAAAAATGCGAAAAGTATTGTTATTGTATAACATGACAATATGTCATGGGGCAAACTTACCATTTACTACTAAGGCCATGTGTAGACAGCCACTACATAAACTTTGTTCATTTGTTTTATTGTGGTAAAATACACAAACATAAAGCTTACCATCTTAGCCATTTTAAAATATACAGCTCAGTGATATTAAGTATATTCATATTGTTGTACAGCCATCACCACCATTGATCTCTTTTCATCTTGCAAAAACTGAACTCTGTACCCATTAAATAGTAACTACTCATTATCCCCTCTCCCCAGCCACTACAAACCACCATTCTACTTTCTGTCTCTGTAATTTGGACTACTCTAGGTACTTCATATAAGTGGAATCATATACAATACTTGTATTTTCATGACTGGCTTATTTTACTTCAGCATAATGTCCTCAAATTTCATCCATGTTATAGCATATGTTAGAATTTCTTTCCTGTTTAAAGTTGAATAAGATTCCATTATATGTATGTATCACACTTTGCTTATCCATTCATCTGTCAATGGACACTTGGATTACTTCCCAAGTGTCCAGTGCTTTCCATTGTTGTGAATAATGCTGCTGTAAATGTAGGGGTGCAAATATCTCTTCAAGATCCTGTTTTCAGTTCTTTTGGGTGCAGTAGTTCCCCTTTATCCATGGTTTGCTCTCCACAGTTGCCATTCATTATGGTACAGCACAATAAGATATTTTGAGAGAGAGCAAGAGACCACATTCACATAACTTTTATTATAGTATAATGTTATACTTGTTCTATTTTACTGTCAGTTAGTTATTGTTGTTCATCTTTTACTGTGCCTAATTTAGAAATTCAACTTTATCATAGGTACATTTGTATAGGAAAAAAACAGTACATACAGGGTTTAGGACTCTCCACAGTTTTAGGCATTCACGGAGGGTCTTGGAAGGTGTCCTCCACGGATAAAGGACAATTTACTGTATATTCTCAGAAGCAAAATTGCTGGATCAAAAAGTAATTCTATTTTAATTTTTTGAGGAACTGCACCATACTGTTTTCTATAGTGGCTATACCATCTTACCAACAGTGCACAGATGTTCACATTTCTCTGAATTGTTGCCAATACTTGTTTCATTTCTGCTTTAAAAATTTTTCATAGTAGCCATCCTAATGATTGTGAATTGATATCTTATTTTTCTTTTGATTTGTATTTCCCTAATGATTAGTGATGTTGAGCTTCTTTTTATGTGCTTATTGCCTATCACATATCTTTGGAGAAATGTCTAATGCAAGTCCTTTGCCAATTTATGAACCTAATTGTTTTGTTGTTATTGAGCTCTAGGATTTCTCTATACATTCTGGATATAAATCTCTTATCAGATATATAATTTACAAATATTTTATCTCATTCTGTAGACTGCTTTCTCACTCTGTTGATAGTGTCTCTTAATGTACAAAAGTTTTAAATTTTCATGAAGTCCAGTTTGTCTATTTTTCTTTTGTTCCCTATGCCTTTGTATCATATCCAAGAAATCATTGCCAAATCCGTTTCCATGGAGCTTTCCCCCTATATTTTCTTCTAAGAGTTTTAAAGTTTTAGATCTTATGTTTAGGTCTTTTATTCATTTTGAGTTCATTTTTGTATATGATATTAGGTAAGAGTCTAACTTGAGTTTTTTTCATGTGGATATACAACAATTTTCGCAGCAACATTTACTGAAAAGACTGCCCCTTCCATGAAACAGTCTTGGTATCCTTGTTGAAAATCATTTGACTATATTACAAGGGTTTATTTTGGGGCTCTGTATTATATTCTATTGGTCTATGTTTGTTTTTATGACAGTACCACACTTTTTTTGATTACTTTAGATTTGGAGTAAGTTTTTTTTCCCAATTTTTACAGTAAAATATTCGTAACATAAAATTTACCATCTTAACCATTTTTAAGTGCACAGTTTATGTAGTTAAGTTTTGAAATCAGAAAATGTGAGTCTTCCACTATTGTGAATCTATTTTCAAGATTGTTTTTGGCTATGTATGATCCCTTTCAATTCCATATGAATTTTAGAATTTGTTTTTCTATTTCTGCAAAAAAAAAAAAAAAAAAGGTATTTTGATAGGGATTGCATTGAATCTGTAGATTCCTTTGGCTAGTATTGGCATCCTAACAATATGAAGTATTTCAATTTATGAACATGGGATGTCTTTCTATATCTTTATGTCTTCTTTAATTTCCTTCAGCAATCTTTTGTAGTTTTCATTGTACAAGTCTTTCACCTCCTCAGTTAATTCCTAAGTATTTCATTCTTTTTGATGCTATTATAAATGAAGTTGTTTTCTTTAATTTCCTTTTGATATTATTCATTGTTAATGTATAGAAATATAATTGTCTTTTGTGTTGACTTTGTATCCTGCTACTTTGCTGAATTTACTTATAACTAATAAGTAAATTATTTATTTATAACTAATTTTACTTATAATTAATTTATAGGATTTTTTTGGTGTATATTTGTGAAATCTTTAGGGGTTTCTACACATAAGATCATGTCATCTCCAAACAGATAAAATTTTACTTCTTCCTTTCCAAATTGGATGCTTATTTTTTTTCTAGTTGCATTGGCTAGGACTTCCAGTACTGCAGTATATATTAAATAAAAGTGGCAAAAAGTGAGCATCTTGCCTCGTTCTTGATCTTAGAGGAAAAGATTTCAATCTTTCACCATTTAGTATGATGTTAGCTGTGGGTTTTTAATACACAGTTTTTATCATGTTGAGGTAGTGCTACAGACTGAATGTTTGTAGTTCCCCCAAAATTCATATGTTGAAATCCTAATCGCCAATATGATGGTATTTGATTTCCACATATTTGTCTATTTTCCAGTTTTCCTTCCATTATTGATTTTTAACTTCATCCCATTGTGCTCAGAGAAGATACTTTGCATGATATCTGTGTTTTAAAATCTATTAAGACTTAATTTGTGGCCAAATATAAGGTATTTTGGGAAAATGTTTTTGCACTTGAGAAGAATGTATATTCTGTTGTTGTTGAATAAAGCGTTCTGTATGTGTCTGTTAGACATAGTTGATTTATTATGTTGTTCAAGTCTTCTATTACTTATTTTCTGTCAGTTTTATCTATTATTGAGAGTGAGGTATTGAAGTCTCCAACTATTATTGTAGAACTATTTCTCCTTTCAATTCGGTCAGTTTTTACTTTATGTATTTTGATGGTCTGTTATTTGTTGTGCAAAAGTTTATAACTGTTATATCTTCTTTCCATATTGTTTTATTAATATATAATGTCTTTATCTCTTGTAATCTTTTTTTGATTTAAAGTCTGTTTTGTCTGATGTTAGCATATTCACCACGTCTACTTTCTTTAGGTTATTATTTGCATGGAATACTCTTTTTCGTCAACCTAGTTGTGTCTTTGGAACCAAAGTGAGTCTCTTGTAAACAGCATATAGTCAAACCATTTTTTATTCCATTCTGTTCATCTCTGTCTTTTGATTGGAAGGTTTAATCTATTTACATTTGAAGTAATTACTGATAAGAAATAACTTACTTCTGTTATTTTGCTATTTGTTTTCTGTATGCCATATGATAGCTTTTTTTGTCTCTCATTTCCTGCATTACTGCTTTATTTTGTGCTTAGTTGATTTTTTTGTAGTGAAATGTGTAAATTCCTTTCTCATTTCCTTTTGCGTATATGCTTTAGCTATTTTTTCTTTGTGATTACCATAGAGATTACATTTAATATCCAAAGGAGATTACATCTCATTTGAATTTACATCTGGTTAAATTTAATAACATATATAAACTCTACTCCTTTAGTAGCTCTGTTCCCATGATTTTCAGCTGTTCATGTTACAGGATTCCATCTTTATATATTGTGTGTTGAAAACCTTCAGCTAATAGTTTTTAATGCATTCATATCTTAAATTATATAGAAAACAAAATGTACAGTTACAAACTAAAGTTACAACAATACTAGCTTTTAGACTAACAATTTTTTAAAATGTATTTTAAAAACTCTCATAAATTACCTGGAAAACAAAAAGTAGTGTTACATACCATTGTTATAATAATACTAGCTTTTGTAATTGCCTATTTATTTGCCTTTACTGAGATCTTTTTTTTTTTTTCCAATATGGCTTTGAGTTACTGCCTTTTCTTTTCAACCTGCAGAGCACCCTTTAACTTTTCTTTTCTTTTCTTTTCTTTTCTTTTCTTTTCTTTTCTTTTCTTTTCTTTTCTTTTCTTTTC
>NC_045435.1:82422664-82521999 GCF_002776525.5 Piliocolobus tephrosceles | reverse complement strand
TCTTTTCTTTTCTTTTCTTTTCTTTTCTTTTCTTTTCTTTTCTTTTCACTCCTTAGGTCAGTACCTTTAGGATTTCTTGCAGGGCAGGTCTAGTGATAACAAACTCCCTCAGCTTTTATTTGTAGGGAATGTCATAATTTCTCCCTTACTTCTGAAGGACAGTTTTGCTGCATGTAGGATTCTTGGTTGACGGGTTTTTGCTGTTGTTTGTTTATTTTTGCTTTTAGCCCTTGAATATATCAACCCACTGCCTTCTGGCTCCCAAAGCTTCTGAAAAAGAAATCTGATGTTGGCTAGGCATGATGGCTCACACCTATAATCCCAGCACTTTGGGTAGCTGAGGCGGGCAGATCACTTGAGGTCAGGAGTTTGAGACCAGCCTGGTCAACACGGCAAAACCCTGTCTCTACTAAAAATCCAAAAAAAAAAAAAAAAAGAATAAATAAAATTAGCCTGGTGTTGTGACACATGCCTGTAATCCCAGCTACTTGGGAGGTTGAAGCAGGAAAATTGCTTAAACCCGGGAGGCAGAAGTTGCAGTGAGCCAAGATTGTACCACTGCACTCCAGAAAAAGAAAAAAAAATTGATCAGAATAATCATAATAAGAATTCTGTCCACTGTTTCCCACTTGTATGTGACAAGTTACTTCTCTCTTGCTGCTTTCAAGATTCACTTTTTGTTTTGGCTTTGGACAGTTTGATTATAATATGTCTTGGTATGGGTCTCTTTGAGTTCATCCTATTTGGAGTTTATTGAGCTTGGATATTTATATTCATGTCTTTCATCAAATTTGGAAATTTTTTGGTCTGCACAAATGTTTGTGGCTAAATTAATTAGTCTCCCCTTCTTCTTTCCTTCCCTCCTTTCCTTTATTGATGGCTGATGGCCAAAAACTCCTTTGTTACCGATTTTTTTTTTGCAGGTTTTTGTCTTATTTGTAGCTTATGTTTCATGGCTTAAGTGGCACCATGCCTCTTCAGTGGTGATTAAAGGAACAAACATATCTGTCATCTGGTCTCATTTAAATAGCCTGTAGAAAATATTTTGGCTATATTTCACCCTCCGGCTCTACCAAATAAAGATTCAATAGGCCAGTGCATTCAGGTGATTCATGTTGTGTTGAAGACATAAAGTGTCTTGTAGTCATTTGGACTTGCTTGATTCCATGGGATATAATCACTATTTAGCAGATTCATTATTAAGGCTCTGATAGAATAAAATTCAAATTAGCACATTTATTGCACATCTACTGTTATGTGAGGCACTATAAACTAGCTCAAAACTGATTTTGCTGAACCTAATTATGTTTTAAGTAGACACCAAAGAGAAAAGAGTAAAAGGAAAATTTGTAATGTCTTATCTTGAAATGTATTATTTCACTAAGAAAGTTTCAACAGTTTGTTGTTGTTGTTGTTTCTGAGACAGAGTCTCACTCTGTTGCCCAGGCTGGAGTGTAGTGGTGGGATCTTGCCTCATGGCAACCTCTGCCTCCCGGGTTGAAGAAATTTTCCTGCCTCAGCCTCCTGAGTAGCTGGGATTATAGGCGTCCACCACCATGCCCAGCTAATTTTTGTATTTTCAATAGAGACAGAGTTTCACCATGTTGGACAGACTGGTCTTGAACTCCTGGCCTCATGTGATCTACCCACCTTGGCCCCCCAAAGTGCTAGGATTATAGGCATGAGCCACCATGCCCGATCAAGTTTCAACAGTTTTAAAATTACTCGTTACGGGTTGAATTCTGTCCACTGGTTCCCTCTTTTCCCCTTCAATTCATATGTTGAAGTGCTGACCTCTAGTACCTCAGCATGTTGCCATATTTAATGAGATGGTCTTTACAGCTGGGTGTGGTGGCTTACACCTGTAATCCCAGCACTTTGGGAGGCCGAGGCCAGCAGATCACTTGAGTCCAGGAGTTCAAGACCAGCCTGGGCAAAATGGTGGAACCCTGTCTCTACCAGAAACACAAAAAAATGAGCCGGCCCCACGCAGTGGCTTCTGCAGTGGCTGGCCAGCTACTTGGGAGGCTGAGGCAGGAGGATCCCTTGAGCCCAGGTGGTTGAGGCTACAGTGAGCTGAGATTATGCCACTGCATTCCAGCCTGGGTGATGGGAGTGAGTGAAACCCAGTCTCAAAAAATAACTAAATAAAAGAGAGGGTCTTTACAAAATTAATTAGTTTAATGTGAAGTCATTAGGGTGGGCCCTAACCCAATATAATTGGTGTCTTGATGAAAAGGGAAATTTTGGGCACAGAGACATGCATAAATAAAGAGAAGCATGATGTGAAGAGACACATGGAGAAGACAGCCATCTACAGGCCAAATGAAGAGAGACCTGGAGCAGATTCCTCATTCACAGCCCTTAGAAGAAACCAACTCTGCCAATACTTTGACTTTTGACTTCCTCTGTCTAGAACTGAGACAATAAATTTTTGTTATTTAAGCCACCCAGTGTGTGCCCTAGCAAACTAATATATTAATTGTATAATTTTATTTATTCATTTATTTTTCCTGTTTTTAAAAATTATATTAATTGTATAATTTTTTAAGTAAACCAACCCTTTAACAAAGGTATAGAAATGTGAATATCCAGTGAATTTTTTTATTTTACCAGTGTTAAAGTTCTTAAGAATTTATATATTATATCCATGTCATGCATCTTTTATTAATGGAGTTCCAATTTCATGGAATGAGGAAATAAATATTGCACTTGCCTCATTTCTTCCTGTCATTTAAAATGAATCCTGCAATGTTATGCTCTCAGCTAGGTTTTCACTTTCATGTATCTTGCTGAAAAGAAAGCTCACTTTTGATGTTATCCTACTTAGGACTCATCAAAGGTTTCAGGGCATATGTACTTGAGGATTCTCTGCAGAACCACCTGCAACATGGCTGAGGTCTAAAAGCCATCTTATAGTGCCTTGCAGACTGATTTGTAGGTTACTGAATGTGGCTAGATTGAAAACTGCCCCATTTGAAAGGAAATAGATGTCATCAATCCTTCCAGAATATTAAGAACTATAGCATAGAAAGCTCGCAAAAAAATGACTGCCTAGAAAATCACCTGTAGAGTGGAAGCACGTGTAACTCTGAATTTTAGTAATCTATTTGGCATGTTTGCTATGGAATCATTTGCTTTTCAAAGCCTCTTTTTACATCAAGGCCTGTGTGCATAGATAGAGAAGCCTCCCAGCCTTGTGGTATCTCTCTATGATACTTTTATCAAATTGGGGCCCATCTTTTACTATATTTATCTGAGCAGAATAGACACACAGCCTAGAAGAAATCAGCCAGTTCCCACTAATTGCAAGGCTCACATGGTCAGCTGTTGTAGTGAGCTTTCAATTCTCCTATTTCGAGGTTCTTCATTGGAATTAGGCTCTGCAATCTTTTGGTATATCTGAGTGTCTTGCATTCTTTAACTCAGAGGTACTCTGTGTATTTGTGGAGTTGGGAGTGGGTGGGCTTGTCAAATTCTTTCAAATGTATTAAGATTATTGTCAAAGGTGCAAAGGGAACTTGTGGGAGGACTTGCAGTTTCTATGCAATAACTAAGAAAATGAAATCTTACATTGGATGAGGCTTCTATGAGGCTTTATTGCAGCCGAGGAACGGGAAACGTGGATTCTGTCTTATGTGTGGATGGATGACTAGAGGGACACAGATACAGATTGATATCTCCTAGGAGGATGTGGAGCTGGCCTGGGAGGCAAATGGAGAGCCTTCACATTTTAGCCTATATGCTTCAATGTGGTTTGCTTTTTTTTTTTTTTTTTTTGAAAAGGGGAATATTTGTGCAATGTAATTTAAAATAAATGAAGATAAAAATGTAAACCTTGAACTAAAGTGAAAACAAACCCAAAAATACTTAGGTAATTAACACCAAATGTTTTGGATGTTTTTGGAAAATGCTATGTGGGAGTGCACTGATGAACAAAAACATAATTTTTTTGCTTTTTCCTTTCTGACCCTCATGTGGCACTTTAAAAACAGCTGCTTTCACAATCCATTAAAAAAAAGTAGCCTGCGCGGGGCGCGGTGGCTCAAGCCTGTAATCCCAGCACTTTGGGAGGCCGCGACGGGCGGATCACGAGGTCAGGAGATCAAGACCATCCTGGCTAACACGGTGAAACCCCGTCTCTACTAAAAATACAAAAAAATAGCCTGGCGAGGTGGCGGGCGCCTGTAGTCCCAGCTACTCCGGAGGCTGAGGCAGGAGAATGGCTGAACCCGGGAGGCGGAGCTTGCAGTGAGCTGAGATCCGGCCACTGCACTCCAGCCCGGGCGACAGAGCAAGACTCTGTCTCAAAAAAAAAAAAAAAAAAAAAAAGTAGCCTGCATTTGTTGAACATCTACCTAAGGTATAGGGCACTGTGTCAACTGTGTTATACTGTCATCTTAAATCCTCACCACAGTGTTAAGGGGGAAAAAGGGTGAATCTTAGGGAGCTAACCACATAGGTGTCATCTACAGCTATGGTATCAAATACATTATTCTGGGGAATGCATTGTAAATTCTGAACTTCAAAAAACACCACTTGGAGTTACTATTTTTTCATTACATTTCCATCAAAATGATGGACTATTCAAGTAGAAACAGAATTGATCTCTTTTAGTCATTTTGTTACTGCTAGAAAATAAATCTCTGATGGTTACATTGTGCTGTATCTCAATATACCTTCAGAGATAGCCAATGTTTTGGAATCTTGGCTTGAAGATTATATGCCAGGCTAGAAGAAACAAACTGTCAAGGTGTATCCAGAAGTGAATTTAGTAACATACAGTATTTTGAAATAGACTGGGCTCTCTCCCACATGGCAAATTCTTCAGATAAGTGATGTCTAAGCATCAGTTTTTAAAGATTTGCTCTTTCTATTGGAAATCCTTCAAAATTATACATCATGCCTCATGATACATGGTATACTACTTGTAATTTAACCTTGATAACACAGGTTTATTATTAAAAACATCCATTACTGTTTTGTGCTAGAATGTGAAATACTGTGATTAATTTAGAGGGCTCATTTAAAGTGTACTTCCTGTTGGAAATGGTTCTTTTCAAAATAGTTGTCTTATGTGGTTTTATGCTATTCTAAAAATGCTGTGACTGTGTACAACATATTTGGAACTGTTCCTTATGAATGTCCTATTTAGCCTTAGACATAGTAGTTCAGATTTGCTTAGTGATGAAATAATTTCATTTTTTGAGTGTAAATTTGATTTTTGGAAATACATTGTAGTTACTTGGAACCAAGACTAATACAGATACATAGGTATCCATGGACTTACTATCTGAGATCAGAAACAACATGTGATTATCAAGTAAGGAAAGTAATGTATCACTTGCCCTTGGCTTTTGTATTTGCACTTGGCTCTGCTTTTGATATCTACATTTGAGATGTCCCTTTATATATTAAAAAAAATTAGGTACATTTGGTTGGGCGCGGTGGCTCACACCTGTAATCCCAGCACTTTGGGAGGCCAAGGTGGGCAGATCACGAGATCAGGAGGTCAAGACTATCCTGGCTAACACGGTGAAATCCCATCTCAACTAAAAATACAAAAAATTAGCCGGGTGTGGTAGCATGCGCCTGTAGTCCCAGCTACTCAGGAGGCTGAGGCAGGAGAATCCCTTGAACCCAGGAAGCGGAGGTTGCAGTGAGCCGAGACTGCACCACTGCACTCCAGCCTGGGCGACAGAGTGAGACTCTGTCTCAAAATCAAAACAATCAATCAATCATTTATGTACATTTCCCTTCATTCTAGAACAGAAGAACAATGGATATTCTTACTGATAAGCTAGATATGGGACTTCAAGGAAATAGAAGAGTAGAGAATTTTTAGGAGGTTTTGGTCTGTGGTTTTTTGATCTAAGCTATCCTTTTCAAAAGACCTTCAATAAAGATTTGTATGTTTTCCTCAACACTTTATTATGTAATTTTTCAAGCATAAGAGACATTGAAATGATTTTATGGCCAGTCCCATTTATCTACCCTCTAGTTTCTACTGTTAACATTTTATTGTTCTTGATTTATATCTCCATCAATACATCTCTACACTCATCCATCAATATTTAATTTTTAAAATTCATTTTAAATTTCTAACTTTATTCTTTTTCAAGATTTCTATGGATAATCTAGGTCCTTTCCATTTCTATATAAATTTTAGAATCAGCTTGTTAATTACTACCTAAAAAGCTTGCTGAAATTTCTATTGAAATGGCTTTAAATGTGTAGATCGATTTGGGGAGAATTCACATGCTAATAAGATAGAGACATCCAGTATTACTGGATGAATGTGTCTCTGTTTATTTAGATTGTCTTTAAATTCTCTCAGAATATTTTATAGTTTTCAGCATAGAGATCTTACATGTCTTTTGTTAATTTTATCCCTAAGTAGCTTGGTTTTTAAAAAAGTATTGCAAATGAATTTTTTTTTTTTAATTTAAAAAAAAATTTTTTCCGGACCTGTCAGCAAGAAGGTGTTTTTTGTTTGTTTTGTTTGTTTGTTTTTTGCGACAAGGTCTAAATCTGTTGCCCAGGCTGGCTGAAGTGTAGTGGTGTGATCATGGCTCTCTGAAACCTCAACTTCCTGGGCTCAAATAATCCTCCTGCCTCAGCCTCTCAACTAGCTGGGATTACAGGCACATGCCACCACACCTGGCTAATTAAAAAAAAATTTGTTTATAGAGATGGGGTCTCACTTTGTTGCCCAGGCTGGTCTTGAACTCCTGGGTTCAAGAAATCCTCCCACCATTGCCTCCCAAAATGTTGGGATTACAGGTGCAAGCCACTGTGCCCTGTACTGTTTGTTTATGTATCTCTCTATATATACAATTAATTTTTGTATACTAACCTTGTATACTATGACTTTGCTAAATTCACTTAGTGCTAACAGTCATTCTGTAGATTTCTTTTTTTTTTTTTGAGACGGAGTCTTGCTCTATCGCCCAGGCTGGAGTGCCGTGGCCGGATCTCAGCTCACTGCAAGCTCCGCCTCCCGGGTTTACGCCATTCTCCTGCCGCAGCCTCCCGAGTAGCTGGGACTACAGGCGCCCGCCACCTCGCCCGGCTACTTTTTTGTATTTTTTAGTAGAGACGAGGTTTCACGGTGTTAGCCAGGATGGTCTCGATTTCCTGACCTCGTGATCCGCCCGTCTCGGCCTCCCAAAGTGCTGAGATTACAGGCTTGAGCCACTGCGCCTGGCCCATTCTGTAGATTTCATAGAATTTCCTATGTAAACAACCATGTCATCTCTAAATAGAGACAGTTGTAGCTTTTGCCTTTGTATTTCTTTTTCTTTGCCTCATTGCACTAAGGCCTCCAGTACATTGGTGAAAAGATGTAATGAGAGGGGGCAAGTATGTATATATTAATTCAGAGTTATCAGAAAATAAGTTGGAAAGTTATTCCTGTCTAGTTTTTTTTTAAAGGTTGTGTAACATTTATATTGTCTCTTACTGAAACATTTCATACACCTCACAAGTGAAACCATCTGAGCCTTGAATTTTCTTTATGGGGAAGTTTTTGAAAATAAACTCAACTTCTTTAGGAAACATAAAGCTATTTAATAATTTCTGTTTCATTTTTTGACCATTTTGAAAAGTTGCATTTTTAAGGGAATTTTATTTCATCTAAGTTGTCAAATTAGCATAAATTTGTTCATAATGTTTTCTTATCATATTTTAATGTCTTCTGTTCTTAGTATTAGTGCTTTGCATTTTTTATTTTCTTTTGATTAGTCTGGCTATAGGTTTATCCATTTGTTGATCTTCTCAAAGAACCATATTTCCCCTTTGTTAGTTTTCTCAATTGTTTATCTGTTTTCCATTTCAACAATATTTTCCTTTATCTCTATTATTTCTTTTTTCTATTTACTCTTCTTTCCTACTTTCTTAAGTTGGAAACTTTGAGTTTTAGATTTTTATTCCTTTCTGATATAAGCATTTAAAGCTATGTTTCACTCTAGCATTGTTTTAGCTGTATCTCACCAACGTTGTTTAATTTCTAAATATTTGGGTGTTTAAAAATTTCATATTGTTAATTTTGAATTTAATTCCATTGCAATTAAATAATAAATTCTGAGGCTGGGCACGGTGGCTCACACCTGTAATCCCAGTACTTTGGGAGACTGAGGCGGGTGGATCACGATGTCAGGAGTTTGAGACCAGCCTGGCCAACACAGTGAAACCCCATCTCTACTAAAAATACAAAAATTAGCCAGGTGTGGTGGCATGCGCCTGTAGTTCCAACTACTTGGGAGGCTGAGGTGGGAGAACTGCTTGAACCCCAGAGGCAGAGATTGCAGTGAGCTGAGACCATGCCATTGCACTCTAGCCTGGGTGACAGAGTGAGACTCCATCTAAAAAAAAAAAAGTCTGTATGATTTAAATAATTTTAAATGTGTTGAGACTTCTTTATGGCCCTATATATGTTCTATCTTGATGAAGGTATCAGGTGCATTTATAAAGAATATGTACTCTGTAGTGTTGGGTTTAGTGTCTTTTAAATATCAACAGAAGAGAATGTTGGTGAAACCATCTATGCCTTTACTAAATTTTTGTCCAGTTACTCTATAAATTGCTAAGATTGGGTTGTTAAATTCTTGATTTTTTTTTTTTTTTTAAGATGGGGTCTTGCTCTGTCACCCAAGTTGGAGTGCAGCGAAGTGACCTTGGCTTACTGCAACCTCCATCTTCTAAGTTCAAGTGATTCTCCTGCCTCAGCCTCCCAAGTAGCTGGGATTACAGGCATGCGCCACCACACACGGCCAATTTTTGTATTTTTACTAGAGACGTGGTCTCACCATGTTGGCCAGGCTAGTCTTAAACCCCTGACCTGAAGTGATCTGCTTGCTTGGCCTCCCAAAGTGCTGGGATTATAGGTGTGAGCCACCATGCCCAGCCTGGGAAATTCTTGAACTATGATTCTGGAATTGTATATTTCTCCCTTTAATTCTGTCATTTTTAGCTTTATGTATTTTGAAACTATATGATAAGGCACATACATATTTATCATTATGTCATTCTGATGTATTAACCTTTTTAGCATTACAAAAGGTCACTTTTTAATCTCTGGTAATACTTTTCTTCTCAAAGTCTGTTTAATCTAGTATTAATCTAGTATCTACTGTAGCCCTCTTTATTTCTTTTTATTTTTGCCTTCTTGTACTTATTATTGCATGGTATATCTTTTTCTATTCCTGTACTTTCAATGTATCTGCATCTTTACATTTAAAGTGCTTTTCTTGTAGACAGCATATAGTTGAGAATGGCATTTTTTGTTGTTGTTGTTGAGACGGAGTCTGGCTGTGTCGCCCAGGCTGTAGTGCAATGGCCGGATCTCAGCTCACTGCAAGCTCCGCTTCCCGGGTTTACGCCATTCTTCTGCCTCAGCCTCCCAAGTAGCTGGGACCACAGGCACCCGCCACCTCGCCCGGCTAGTTTTTTGTATTTTTTTTTTAGTAGAGACGGGGTTTCACTGTGTTAGCCAGGATGGTCTCGATCTCCTGACCTCGTGATCCGCCCGTCTCGGCCTCCCGAAGTGCTGGGATTACAGGCTTGAGCCACCGCGCCTGGCCAGAGAATTGCATTTTTATCCATTCTGACATCTCTGCCTTTTAGTTGTTGTGTTTAGACCAGCACTAACTAACAGAACTTTCTATACTGATAGAAATATTCTGTATCTGTACTCTGCAATAGGGCAGCTATTAGTCACATGTAACTATTGAACAATTAGAATGTGGCTAGTGTGACTGAGGAACTGCAGTCTTAATCTTATTTAATTATAGTTACTTTTAATTAAATTTATGTAGCCACAAGTGGCTAGTGGCTACCATTTTGGATAGTGCAGGTTTAGGTCATTAACATTTAATGTAACTTTTATTATGGTTGAATTTATGTCTACCATTTTGCTATTTGTTTTCTTTTGGTTCCCCCTGTTTTTTATTCCTCTGGTTCTCCTTTCTTACTTTTTTTTTTTTTTTGAGACAGAGTTTCATTCTTGTTACCCAGGCTGGAGTGCAGTGGCGCCATCTCAGCTTACTGCAACCTCCACCTCCCAGGTTCAAGCAATTCTCCTGCCTTAGCCACCTGAGTAGCTGGGATTACAGGTGTGCACCACAATGCCTGGCTAGTTTTTTGTATTTTTAGTAGCGATGGGGTTTCACCATGTTGGGCAGGCTGGTCTTGAACTCCTGACCTCAGATGATCCCACTGCCTCAGTCTCCCAAAGTGCTGGGATTACAGGTGTGAGCCACCGCACCTGGCCCTTTCTTACCTTTTAAAAATTATTTGGATATTTTTTATAATGCCAATTTAATTTTCATTTGCTTTATAGCTGTATCTCTCTGCATTATTATATTTTACTGTTTGTTCTCGGGATTAAAATATACATCCCTAACTTTGAAGTCTACTTTGAGTTAATATTGTGCCACTTTCACTTAAAATACAGAAACCTGCAACTGTATGGGTCTATATATGTTACATGTTCCACTGGAAAATTTTATGATTTTTGTTTTAGTCACTTTGAAGAAAGAGGAAAAAACAGTCTTTTATATCATCTATATATCTACCATTTTTTGGTCAATTACTTCTTCCTGCACTTCACATTTCATATGGTATCATTTCCCCTCAGCCTAAAGAATTTCCTTTAGCATTTCTTGCAGTACATGTTTACTAGCGATGAATTGTCTTAGGTTTCATTTATCTAATAATGTCTTTATTTTGCCTTCATTTTTAAAGGATATTTTTACTGGATATACATTTCTGGGTTGATGGTGTTTTTTCTTACAGCATTTAAATTATGTTCTATCATCTTTCAATCTCCATTGTTTGTGATGAGAAGCCTATGATCATCAATTGTTGCTTTGTCTTACTGCTTTAAGATTTTCTATATCCTTGATTTTCAGCAGTGTGAGTAAATGTATGTAGGTATGGTATTTTCAAAAAAATATTTGTCCTGCTTGGAGTTTGCAGGATCTTCTTGAATCTATACACTTATTTCATTCACCAAATTTGAGGAAATTTTAACTGTTACTTCTTCAAATGTTTTTTTTTTCTGCCCTATTCTTTTTCCTCATCTTCTAAAACTCCAATTACACATATGTTAGACCTTTTGATATTATCACACAGTTCCTTGTGACTTTGAGCATGTTTTAAAATCTTTATCTCTCTGTTATTTAGGTTAGATATTTCTTTTACTCTCTCATCCTTTTCACTTAAACTTTAAAAAAATTCATTCTGTGACTGGGCATGTTGGCTCATGCCTGTAATCCCAGCACTTTGGGAGGTTAAGGTGGGCAGATCACTTGAATTCAGGAATTCGAGCAGCCTGGGTAACATGGTGAAACCCTGTCTCTACTAAAAATACAAAAATCAGCTGGGCATGTTGGCACATGCCTACAGTCCTAGCTACTCAGGAGGCTGAGGTGGGAGAATTGCTTGAACCTGAGAGATGGAGGCTGCAGTGAGCCAAGATTGCGCCACTGCATTCCAGCCTGGGCAACAGAGAAAGACTCCGTCAAAAAAAAATTAATAAAAAAATTCATTCTGCTGGTAAACCCAACCAATGAATTTTTTTTTTTTTTTTTTTTTTTACTTCAGATAGTGTATTTTTACTTCTAGAATTTCTGTTTGATTATTTTTAATGATTTTTGCTTCTCTGCTGAGATCCTCTGTTTATCTTTGATTTGAAGCATATTTTTTTTTCTTCCTTGAATGAAGTTATAATAGCTGCTTTAAAATCTTTCTCTGCCAACTCTGATATCTGGGTCATATCAAGATTGTTCTTTTCAGGCTCTGGGCTGAGCTGGGCTTAGCTCCTCACTATGGGTTAATTCTCAGATCTGTTCCATATGTGTTCATTCTGAGGCCCAGGATAAAGGGGCAATTACTACTCAGGGAAAGCTCTTCTCATGGCCATGACAGTGAGAAAAGAGGACAAGCCCAAGCATGTAATTATATTTCAAGTCCTTACTTGCTTTATTTATTTATTTATTTATTTATTTATTTATTTATTTATTTATTTATTTATTTATTTCTTGAGACAAGGTCTCCACCCAGGCTGGAGTTCAGCAGTGTGATCATGGCTCACTGCAGCCTTGACCTCATGGGCTCAAATGATCCTCCTATCTCAGCCTCTCAAGTAGCTGGACTATAGGTGTGCACCAACATACCTAGCTCATTTAAATTTTTTTTTTTTTTTGTAGAGACACAGTCTCATTGTGTTGCCCAGGCTGGTCTCTTAACTCCTGGGCTCAAGTGATCCTCCTGCCTCCTGCCTCCCATTTTTCCTAGCAAAGTGCTGGGATTATAGGTATAAGCCACAGTATCCAGTCCATTTTGGCTCTTGTAGGTCTGGGTTCAAACATGTTACGAAATGGTTGCTAAGTGCAGATGATTTAAGTTCTTGAGTTTTCTGGCTTCCTTGTCAAATGTACTGAGTACTTTCTCCAGGAAGACTTGTGAGACATCTGTTTGTGAGACCATCATGTATATTCCTCAGCCTCCTAAAGTAGGAGGGCGCAGATTTTTCTGATTTGATTTTTGTTTTTAAAGGCTCAGTTGAGTAGTTTGGACCTGGCAAAATGTACTGAGGAAGATTTTTTAAAAATTACCCTGGAGTACTTAAAGCCAGAACCTAAGCAAGACTATAGGGGTATGTGACACAACAAAAAAATGTATTTGGTCTTTGTACCTGGGTTCCTGGCATGCAGCTCCTAAAATCCTTGGAATCTCTGGAGTGATAAGAGTGTATTTTGCTTGGTGATGAGATTACTGGTGGCCAGGGCTCCCTAGATAACTGCAGGATGAAGGCTGGCCAGCAGAAAAACCAAGGTGTCATTGGAGGCTTGGAACTTCTTCAGCCCCACCCCTAGACTTCCAGGGAGGGGAAGGCAGCTGGAGATTGAGTTCAATCACCAATGGCTAATGACTTAATCATCATGCCAAATAATGGAACCTTCACAGAGCCCCTAAACAGTGGGGGTCAGAGAGCTTCCAGGTTGATGAGTAAGTACATCTAGTGTGGGAGGTTGGCACACACCAGCTCCGTGAGACAGAACTCCTGTGCTCGGGACCCTTCTGAATCTTTCCTTATATACCTTTTCATCTTGCTGTTCATTTGTATCCTTTATAATAAGCCAGTAATAGTAAGTAGAGCACTCTCTTGAGTTCTGTGAGTCATTTTAGCAGATTATTAAATATGAGGAGGGAGTTGCAGAATTCCCTTGAATTTATAGTTTGTCAGTCAGAAGTACCAGTGCAACTGGAATCTGAAGTGGGGGCAGTGTTGTGAGATGGAGCCCTTAACTTGTGGGATCTGATACTAACTCCAGTAGATAATGTCAGAATTAAATTGAATTGTAGGCACTCAGCTGATGTTGGAAAGTTGGAGAAGTGGTGTTCGAAAAGACACCATGCATTTGGTGTCAGAAGGGTTGTGTGTATAAACAGTTTGAGGGGTGACAAAAGTATCTTGAATTCTTCCTACCTTTCTTTGCATTTCAATTCCCATCTCTCCTCTCCTGGGCCCTAACCTTCTCTCTGCAACTGGGTTTGATCCATTTTCATCAGGGTCTAGATCTCAGCTAGTTGCTGTAGCCATGCAAGAAACTCTAGAGTCATCTAACTTGATCCAGTATACAAACTCACCATCCGGATTCCTTAATAAGTAGTCAGTTGATCTCAGCTTTAATTCACCTTCCTTCCTTAGAATGTTAGCAAGGCCTAAAGCATTACCCAGGTGAGGATCGTTTGCACTTAGTTTATATCATTAAGGGCTGCAGAAAGTTGTCAAGTTCCAAAGGAATGAGCTACAAAATGGCAAAAATCTGGGCATTGATACAGACGAGAAAGGAAACATTTGAGGGGTAGAAAAATCTTTTCACTTTCCGTAGTGTCAGACTAGGCTGTTCCCTACCCTGCCCACCCTTAAGCCACCCTGGACAACCCTGCTACTACTCGCCTTAAGGGACATAGTCATTTAAAACTTGAATGGTCATCTTCAGGCTTCTCTCAGGACTGGTAACAAATGTCATCAATATGGAGGAAGTGTTTTGGATAGAACAGGGTTTATTAATTTCTTACCTCTCCGCCACATTCAGGTCACAACGGTTTTAAAAGGAGACAAAGCTAAACTTATTATCAGCAATGGTGGAGACATGAAGGAGCTTTTAAATTGGAACTGGTGGCTCTACCCACTCAAATGTGACGGTTGTCTTCAGGGAAGTAGAATCATCCAAAATACAATTTTTTCAGGTGCCTGCTTGGGTGCTATGCTGCTTCTCCCACTAGGTGTCACCACAATACACAGTAAAGCAGGGAAATGAAGGCTGCGTCTGAAAAGCTTCTAGACTAGAGAAATGGTTGCATTTAGGTTAGCAGCAAATTGGGTATAATTAGTTTATTTAATAAACTGTATCTTTAAGATATGAAAATCTCATATAATCAGGCTAGAAAGTAAATCACCTCATTCATTCACTCTCTTAAAATGCTATCAGTCCTGGAACCCAAGGAGAGAGGAACTTAAAGTCACTTACGCTAGCTATAAAACTCCCGGCTGGATTAAATCAGCTGATGACCCTGCACAGCTGAGTGGATCTCACCCCTCAGGATAATAAATCTCTTTGTTGAGAGGTCGGATTACTGCTAGATCCCTTTATCACCAGAGCTGAGCTCTCGCGGCTGCTGAGGATTAAACATGATCCTCCTCCATCCATACCACTTTAGCATCCTTCCTCTTCCCACAGCCCCCTTTGTGGTCACTCTCCTGTGAAGGTGAAGATAAGATGCCAGAGATAATGAAGGAGGGAATGTGGCAGCCTTTCCAGCATCTCATTTCCGACACCCCAGTTGACAAGCTGTCCCATTGGCCGTGAAAACGATCCTTATTCCCTGAACATCCAGCCTCCGGGGGCCAGGCCTCTGTATATCAACTCCATCTCAAATCTAATTTAGGATATAGGGATGCTTGGTGGAAGGCAAAGCACAGCTAATCTGACATATCACACAGGGTGAGTGATGTGCGTTTGTGGATAGTATCTAAATCCAATGACGCGCAGCTCCACGGCACTGAGCCTTTTCATGTTCAAGATAGACCCCGCTGTGTGCCGCCATCTAACTTCCTATGGATAATAGTTACATCTGGGAGTCAGGAAGCTGGTGGCTCAGGGATCCCCTCCTGTGTTCTGTTCTTTGACAAAGACAAGATGCCACTGACATCTGGCCTTCCTTTTGGTGCAAGGTTTAAAGTTTCATTTCAGATAGGTCAGCGGAGATGGCTGTAAAGCTGTCCTGAGAGTTTGTAAGCTCTCAGAGAGAGAATTGGAATTTAGCCACCATCATTAGCTTCAAGCAGGATTTATAAATTATATATTATATTTATTATATATATAAATTATAAATTATATATATATTATATAAATTTATAAAAAAGCATCCAACTCAGGTTGGGTCTCACATTTTTTTTTTACCCTACATAGAGCACCTCCTTACATACTTCTAAATGAAATCAAGCAGAGCCAGGCTTGCCACATACAGCTGTGTACAACACTAGGAGGTGCCATTTATATCGTGGCCCACATAACCATAGGCAGTGTCTGGGTAGCACTCCAACATATAAAGCAGATAAAAGTGGTGTTCTGTTAACATAAAAATGTACATTCCAATTTTGAAACTTTATTTAACAGCCAATCAAGGGAAATACCTTTTTGGTGAAAATAAAAATTTGAAATCATGAGTTATAGTTGAAGGTTGCCCTTTTTATCAGTGTTTGCATCTGAGATTATGCAGTTAAGCAAGTGGAGTCTTAGGAACACTTTATTTATTTATTTACTTATTTTCTGGAGACAGAGTCTTGCTCTGTTGCCCAGGCTGGAGTGCAGTGGTGTGATTTTGGCTCACTGCTACCTCCACCTCCTGGTTTCAAGTGATTCTTGTGCCTCAACTTCCCGAATAGCTGGGATTACAGGCATGTGCCACCATGCCTGGCTAATTTTTGTATTTTTAGTAGAAACGGGGTTTCGCCATATTGGCCAGGCTGGTCTTGAACTCCTGGGCTCAAGTGATCTGCTGGCCTCATCCTCCCAAAGTGCTGGGATTACAGGTGTGAGCCACCGTGCCTGGCTTAGGAACGCTTTAATCAAACAGATCCAGACACTCATAAATGCACAGTTTAGAAGTACACTAGTCTTTGTGGAGGGGAAGAAGGCAATATCTATCAAATGCACATTCGTTTAACCCAGCAATTCTACCTCTAGGATGTTATCAGATCTACTCTCAACTATGAAAAATGATCTGTAGACTGAGTTATTTATTGCTGCATTGTTTGTAGCAGCAAAAGACTGGAAACAACCTAAATGTCTGATAGAGGACAGATTACACAATGGAATACTTGGCAGTTCTCATAGGAAAGAGAAAACTCTCTATTGTTAATATGAAATGGTCTCCAGACCCTGGGTCCTCCCATGATCAGAGCAAGGTGCAGAAATGTGTGAATAGTATGCACACCTTGAGTGTGTGTGTAGGGAGGTGGTGTGTATATTGATCTATCTGTTTGCAAATGCATAAGAAACCTCTGGACAGATACCCAAGAAACTAATAGCACTGCTTGCCTCCAGGATGAGATACCGACTGGTATGGGCAGGGACAGGGAATGCTTATTGGATAAGATACGTTTTGTACCTTTTGAATTTGGAACCACATGAATATATTACCCATCCAAATAACAATAATAATACAGTAGTCTCCGCTTATCTGAGGGAGATATGTTTCAAGTCCCCCAGTGGATGCCTGAGACCCAGCATGGTACCAAACCCTACTTACACTTTTTTTTTTTTTTTTTTGATCTGATAATCGAGACAGCAGCTAAGTGACTAATGGGCAGGGAGCATATTCAGTGCGGATGTACTGGACAAAGAAAGATGATTCACATCCTGGGAGGGAGGAAGTGAGATGGATTTCATCCCACTACTCAGAATGGCCTGCAATTTAAAACTTATGAATTATTTCTGGAATTTTCCATTTAATATTTTCAGACCATGGTTAACCAGGAATAGCTGAAACCACGGAAAGTGAAACTTCAGATAAGGAGTGACTATAGTAGTAATAATAATGATAATAATTAATAACTGGATTCCCCCACCAAAAAGAAAAACCATCCTGAATGGATGAAAATCATGGTAGCAATCTAAAATACAATATACTCACAGTGTAGCTGACCCATAGCTAATTTTCTTTGGTGTTGCAGCTACATACCAGGATCAGCTCACTACAGCTAAGACAGCGTCATACAGCGTCAGGGTTTAAATTCTGTCTCCACTACTTATTGGCTGTGTGACCTAGGGCAGATTACTTAACTTCTCTGTGCCTCAGTTCTCTTTTCAGTAAATAATGGTAAATCCTACTTCAAAAGGTTATTGACAGGACTGGATGAGTTAGTACCTGTTAAGTGATCATCGAAATGTTTAAAAAGAACACAACAGAACAAAACCCCCACTGAACCTGGCATTAATTGTGGTGCATATGGGCTAAAGCAGTATGATTGATAAGTAAGAGAATATAAGTATAGCCTTTGACACACAGTAGGCACTTAATAAACATTAATTCCCTCCCCACTCATACTTAATTGGGCTGCCAGGACTTCGTAGACCCTTTCTGAGCAGACTAGTAACTAATTTGCTACTGAGCATATTTGTGATCTCTACATTTCAGTCTGCAGGTGGACCCTTTGAGCTGTCTTAACTGGGTCAGGGTGCTTTTAAAATGAAGAATCCTTTTGGCTCTGTTATTTTCATGTCAGTTTCTTAGGTTTGTCTAAGTAAGCATTTGCATATATTTTGGTCCACGTTTTATATGTATTAAATTGTTGCAGTGGAAGGCCACCATGACGTGAAATGCGAAACTTGTCGCTATGACTTCAGGCATAAATTAAAGGAAAGGTATGAGGCAATTACATGAATAATTCTTATAAATACAGAAACAAAACAAAAAATTATTGCCAACATTTTTAGCATGTTAGGAGTCTTGCCAAACGCTTTACAAGCCTTACCTTTAACTCTTTGTGTGAGTTATCATGATCAGTTCCCGTTTACACACGGAAACTGAGGCAAGTTGCCCAAGGTTACAAGGTAGGAAATGGCACAGATAGGATTGAAACCCAAACCTGAATAATTTCAGGCCCCAAGTTTTGTATATATATCATCTTCTCTGAGGCAAATCATTACAAAACAAAATGTATAAGCCTTAAACAGAAATTGCTAATTGATTTTATGATGTAGTTTTCTAACTGAGGAAGTGGCTGTAGTTTGTTTCATGTTAATGTATGTTAGGGTCCTTATAAGCATTGTCTTAAAATAATTTTTACATTAACTCTCTGAGTTAGGGATTGTCCTCATCCTTCAGGTAAGAAACCAAGACTCAGAGAAGTTAGGTAACTTGCTCAAGGTCACACAGCAAGTGCAGAAAGGCGGCATTTAAGCCCAGGTCTGTCTACTTCCTTAGGGCTCAGACCTGTAGTTCTATAAGAATGTCTCTTCAGAACATTTTCTTATTTCTTTCTCAACTCTCCCTGCTGGGGCATGAATTGAAAGGAAGTTCTATGCAAGGGCCTCAAAACTGGTCTCATGGATTCTGTTTCTCCTGGTCAGATACCCAAGTAACTCAAAATAAAAAACAGACTTTCACATTAAGATGAGATAAATCTCTGTCTCTCTGTATCTAAATTCTAACTACCTTCTCTCTATCTGATAAAATATTTCTCATTAGAATATGCATTTGTGGGTGGGGTGTGGTGGCTCATGGCTATAGTACTAATGCTTTGCGAGGCCAAGGAGGGAGCCTCTCTTGAGGCCAGACGTTTGAGACCACCCTGGGCAACATAGTGAGGTCCTATCTCTTAAAAAAAAAAAAAAATGCCCTTTGGAAATGATTACAGAACTACAATTATGTCTGTAGTTCCTTATCATCTCAGTTGTTTGTGCTGATGGGATGGAGAGAGCTTGGAGGGGTGGTTGGACCTCTGGTTTCCAGACTGAGCTTGGCCATTTGCTGGCTCTAGGATTCTGTATCTGTAGAATGAAGACGATTGGGTCTTCATTCAGAGATGTCTTCATTCAGAGACAATGAAGCTAGATTGTGGCTCCTGACAAAGATGGAGCTCTTCTCCACATATGAGGACAGAGTGCCTACCATGTGCCAAGCACACCAACAACTAACAACAAACGAGAACTCTGAGACTGTGAGAAGTTTGATCACTTCATCCAAAGGCCCCAAAGCCAGTAAGTGGCAGAGTAAAGATTCAAACCCAGGCCACCTTGGCTTAAGACCTTGCACCACCACCACTTAGCTCAACAGTTCTGATACAAATAGAATTACTCATGCTTACACTGCTCAGAGAGGTCATTTTCTCTGCAAATACATTGGCACGCACGGAGAAAGAAAAAATTAGATTCTACTACTTGTACTATTTGGTAGTTTTTTTCTCTTAACAATATGCTCTAAAGTTTATCTTCATTTTTAAGGGGAAGCCTCTTAGTTCCCCATTGTTGCATTCTCCTTCTCCCTGCAGGGCTATGCAGACTCAGGGATGAGATGCTAGGAGGTACACAAAGGTGGCTTGGGCTCACTGTTAAAAATACTTAGAGTGCCAGGGCCTTTAAATGACTCCCAAACAGCCAGATCCTCTTCATCAAAAGGAGAAAAAGATCAGAATTTTCTTGGCTGTGTTGTGTAGATTCCATTAGCTAAACTGTCATCAAGAACAATGCTGAGTCAGGACGTGAATTATCTTTTTCTCTGCCTGGGTTCTTGCCTTTGGCTTGCTGCCATTTTCTGTGTGCTACAAGGCATGAAGACAGGTCTCCACCTCATCTATCTCTCACGAAAGGTGATAGAGTCTGCATATATTTTGATGGAGCGCAATACAGCATGTGGGTTAGGAGAATGCACTCAAGTCCTGGCTCCAACACCATCGAGCTGTGTGTCCTTGAGTATATTATTTAATTCAGAGTCTTGGTGTCTTCCTCTGTAGAGTACAGATTCTGAGACTGCCTCCCTCACAGGGCTGTTGTCAAGGTACAATGAGATAGGCATGGAAGTTGCTTAGCACAGTGCATAACACTGGCCCCATATGAGGCTGTGGGGAATTCTGCTTTTGTTCTCTTGGGGCCTCATGGAGTCTTGTTGCTATTCCCAAGTCATATGGTGAGGCTACCTTGGAGCTGTTTCTAGACATGCCTCAGCACACAGGGCCTGGGGAACTCTGGGTCTTACTACCTACTGGGCTCCCGGGAGGGTGGGGCAGGGGGCAGGGACAGGGAAATAGCTCTCCCTTTCTCAAATGCCAAAAATTGTCTGTGGGAGAAGTCAGTCCTCCCTTTCACCAGGAATTTGGTCCAAAGAGGGAAGGTTCAGGGCCCCTTCTCAGGGATGGATCAGTATCTATGATTTTTCCCCCTCTTTCCCACTGCCTTTTTCCCATGAAGCCCATTAAGTTTTTATCTAGCCTGGGATGGAGAAGGGACAGCTGTTGGACAGGAAAGCTGCCACCTACTGTGCATTCTTGCAAATCTTCTAATTAATGCAAGGAGAAGCTTTTGTAATTAAAAAGCCAGTCACTGACCCCTCTATTTATTATGCTCTATTTTAAAATAGTATCCTTCCACTGTAGCATGGCTTTATTTTGTGGAAAATGCTAAGCAACTCCATATCTTTGGTTGCCTGGCTAATATCTGAACAGGTTGGCTGTTTTAGACTCCCGTGTGGGCACCATGAAGGGCCTGTGGGCCCCTTAGTGTTTGGCACTGGCACTCCATCCTTGCCTGTCTAACGACAGCATCTTACCCAAGAGACATTCCGCTCTGACTTGTTGAATGTGATTTTCAAGGTCCTTGATGATAGTTTTTGTGCACAGAAGAGATTATTCAGAAGTAGCTTTGATTTTTAAATCGGTCTTTGATTTATTAGGTAGAATTTAAAGAAAATCTTTTGTATTTTTAAGCTTTGAAGTTTAGATCACAAATCTTATTATTTTATTTATAAGCATAGCAAGTTATAAGTCACTTCTAAGGAGGCTTTGATTAATGTTTGGTCCCATTTAAAAACTTGGTTAAACTACTTTTAAACTGCTTTTATAAATTTAATATATTCCATTTCCTTTTAGGTACTATAATTGTCTGACTTAACAAAACCTTCCCGAACTCTTAAATAACTCTTATAAATCTAATATATTAGACTTAGAAATATGGTAAACTTTTAGTTCTTTTAAAGTATTCAATTCTGTAATAAACCTATTAAGATCTGAACTTAACATCCCAAGTCTACATCAATTACATATTTAAAATTAGAATCAAAAGAATAACCTCTTATTCCATTAGGTTCACTTCTCTTAAACATTATGTAAGTACATAAGACATCACCAAACATGCATAGAGTTCTTCACCTGAAAACATTAATACTATACATTTTGAAAACTGCTCAATTGTCCCATAGAACTGATGTTTATGGTTTATTTTGAATAAACATAGAAATTGACCCTCCCACTCTTGAAACTTGAAAAAGTTACATTTGTCTTGTCTGAGTTCCTTTCTCCGAAAACCAATGGTCAGTCCTCCTAGATAACATCAAGGAACTGAAACTTACCAGATTATCACATCTGGACAATGAGAGGCCAGACCCCTCACCTGTCATGATTGCCTAGCCCACCACCTGCTTCCTGTTGACCAATTCCTCTTCCTTACCTCTCCCTAATTCCTGTTTTCCCACATGGTTACATTTTTTTCCCTGCTATTTTAGTCAGTCAGGGAGACAGATTTAAGACTGATCTCCTATCCCCTTGGCTGCAGCACCTGATTAAAGCCTTCTTCCCTGGCAGTATTTGTTGTTTCAGTGATTGGCTTTCTGTGTGGTGAGCAGCAGGACCTAGACCAAACCCCTGGTGTTTCACTAATAATTTGAGATTCTTAAACATTTCTATGCTGATTTGTAAACCAGCCTGGAATTAAAAGATGCGGATACACCAAGAAATAACCATGCTATCCTGGACAATCTTCCTCATCTTTTCTTTTTTTCTTTATATGTTTGCTCCCCAACCAACCTGACCACATCTCAACTGCCACCAACTGCCCCTGTGAATTCAATTCAATTAAAGTTGCTCTCTTAAGATTTCTGTTTTCTTTCTTTCTCTCCGTTCCTTCCTTCCTTCCTTCCTTCCTTCCTTCCTTCCTTCCTTCCTTCCTTCCTTCCTTCCCTCCCTCCCTCCCTCCCTCCCTCCCTCCTTTCTCTCTCTCTCTCTTTCTTTCTTTCTCTTTCTTTTTTTGAGATGGAGCCTCACTCTGTTGCCCAGGCAGGAGTGCAGTGGCACCATCTCAGCTCACTGTAAGCTCTGCCTCCCGGGTTCATGCCATTCTCCTGCCTCAGCCTCCTGAGTAGCTGGGAATACAAGAGCCCACCACCATGCTCAGCTAATTTTTTGTGTTTTTTTAGTAGAGACAAGGTTTCACCGTGTTATCCAGGATGGTCTCGATCTCCTGACCTTGTGATCCACCCGCCTCAGCCTCCCAAAGTGCTGGGATTACAGGCGTGAGCCACCACACCTGGCCAGGGTTTCTGTTTTCTTTACCTATGAAAACTGGATGGGCTGGGCATGGTGGCTCACACTTATAGTCCCAGCACTTTGGGAGGCTGAGACTGGTGGATTCCTTGAGCCCAGTAGTTCAAGTCCAGCCTAGGCAACATGTTGAAACCCTGACTCAACAAAAAATACAAAAATTAGCTGGGTGTGGTGGTCTGTGCCTATGGTCCCAGTTCCTTCGAGGTTGAGGTGGGAGGATCACTTGAGCCCCAAAGGCGGAGGTTGCAGTGAGCCGAGATCATGCCGTTGCACTCCAGCCTGGGTGATAGAGGGAGCCCTGTTTTAAAAACAAACAAACACACCAAAAAAACCTAGATGAAATTAGGTTAGATGATCTCTAAAGTCTTAGCCATAAAATTCTGCAATTCGCATTTTTCTGTTTATTCACAAACATAATTTTCCGTTTAGACTAATGAGAATGAACAAAATTGCTAAAGAGCAGAACACTTACTTTGCTTGTAAAGCTACCAACACAGAGAATGCTCACTATTGCACATATTATGTTTGCAGTCTGCTCCTATTGCAAGGATTCTAATGATGTTTGGTAGCTGGGACTACAGGTGCCCGCCACTGCACCCGGCTAATTTTGTTTTTTTGTATTTTTTAGTAGAGATGGGGTTTCACAGTGTTAGCCAGAATGGCCTCAATCTCCTGACCTTGTGATCTGCCTGCCTCGGCCTCCCAAAGTGCTGGGATTACAGGCGTGAGCCACTGTGAATGTTTGGGTTTCTTGACCTCAGAATACAAGTGGTCAAGAAGTCACATCTGGAAACATCTATGGTGTTTTAAAGCCAGGAGGATATAGTTGCAAAGTACATGTTCCAGTTTATTTTGAAAATTGTGTCCCTGATTGATGGGTTTTGTTATTGCTATTCTTTCTGAGAATGGACTGAATTATCCTCTCTGTGCCTGCCATTTTATGCCT
The DNA here is from genome assembly GCF_002776525.5 of Piliocolobus tephrosceles. NCBI lineage: Eukaryota > Metazoa > Chordata > Mammalia > Primates > Cercopithecidae > Piliocolobus > Piliocolobus tephrosceles. Next base: position 82,498,444 of record NC_045435.1, on the reverse strand, counting down.
ACTTTCTGAAATAGAGTATTGAGTAAAAAATAAATGGAAGGTGGTATGCATAACAGTAAAGGGTGGGAGCTTGAATTAGACCCCCTTTTGTTCAAATACAGATTCACTCCTTAAAAGCATTGTGACTTTGATGAACAACTTTATGCCAACAAATTGGATAACTCACATGAAAAGGGCAAATTTCTAGAAAGACACAGCAACTGAAATTGACTCAAGAAGAAATTAAAAATCTGATAGACCTTTCAAAAGCAAAGATAATAAATTAATACTTAAAAATCTTCACACAAAGAAAAGCCCAGGGTCTGATGATTTCACTGGTAAATTTTATCAAACATTTAAAGAAGAGATTATACCAGTACTGCAATTTTTTTTCTGAAAATGCAGAGTGAAATACTTCCCCATGCGTTCTATGAGGCTAGTGTTACCCTGATGCCAAAACCAGGAGAAGACATAAGAAAGGAAAACTATAGACCTGTATCCCTTGTGAATATAGATGTAAAAATTCTCAAAAAAAGATTAGCCAACTGAATCCAATAATATACTCCAAAAATTATACACCTTGACCAAGTAGGATTTAACCTAGGAATGCAAGGTTGGTTTAACATCCAAATATCAACTAATGTAATACACCAAATACAACATAATCATCTCAATAGATAGAGAAAAACCATATCCCAGTATGTAATACCCATTCATGATTTTAAAAAAGTTATTAAACTAGAAAGACATTTCCATAACCTGGTAAAGAGCATCTATGAAAAAACCCATGATGAACATTATACTTAATGGAAAAAGACTGAATGCTTTCCCCCTGACATTAGGACCACGTTGCTGTCCTTGCTGCCACCTCTTTTATTCAGAATTGTACTGGTGATTCTAGACAGTGATATCAGGATTGAAAAAGAAATAGGCCGGGCGTGGTGGCTCAAGCCTGTAATCCCAGCACATTGGGAGGCCGAGACGGGCGGATCACGAGGTCAGGAGATCGAGACCACCCTGGCTAATACGGTGAAACCCCGTCTCTAATAGAAAATACAAAAAAAAACTAGCCGGGCGACGAGGCGGGCGCCTGTAGTCCCAGCTACTCGGGAGGCTGAGACAGGAGAATGGCGTGAACCCGGGAGGCGGAGCTTGCAGTGAGCTGAGATCCAGCCACTGCACTCCAGCCTGGGCGGCAGAGCAAGACTCCGTCTCAAAAAAAAAAAAAAAGAAAGAAATAAAAGGCATTCAGATTAGAAAGGAAAAAGTAAAACTGTTTTTGTTCACAGAGGATCCTATATATAGAATTAATGATTCTATATGTAGAATACTGTAAGGAATACACACACACACACACACACACACACACACACTGTTAGAACTAATAAACAAATATGGTAAGGTCACAGGATACAAGATCACTGTACAGAAATCAGCTGTATTTGTATGAGCAATAAACAGTCCAAAAATGAAATTAAGATTATAATTTCAGGCTGGGCATGGTGGTTTATGCTTGTAATTCCAGCACGTTAGGAGGCTAAGGTGGGAGGATCACTTGAGCCCAAGAGTTTGAAACCAGCCTGGACAACAGAAGGAGATGTTGTCTTTACTAAAAGTAGAAAAAAAATTAGCCAGGTGTCATGGTGCATCTGTATGGTCTCACCTACTTTGGAGACTGAAGTAAGGGTATCACTTGAATTCAGGAGGTCAAGGCTGCAGTGAGCCATCACTGTGCCACTGCACTCCAACCTGGGTGACAGAGCAAGACCCTGTCCAAAAAAAAAAAAAAAAAAAAAAGGAAAAAGGAAAAAGAATATAATTCCATTCATGGTAGTATCAAAAATATTCAGGACTAAAATTTTTAAAAGAAGTGTAAAGCTATACACTGAAAATTTCAAAGCTTTGCTGAGGGAAATTAGAGAGGATTTAAGTAAATGGAGAGACATTCCGTGTCTAGTGTTTGAAAGACCCAGTATTATTAAGATGCCAATTCCTCCCTAATTGATCTATAGATAAATGCAATCCCTATCAAAATTCCAGCAAGGGTTGTTTTTTTCTTTTGAAGAAATTGAAAAGCAGATCCTAAAATTTATATGAAAATGCAAACACCTAAAATAGTCAAAACAATTTAGAAAAAGAAGAATAAAATTGGAGGATTTTCATCTCCCAATGTCAAAATTCACTGTTAAACTACAGTTATCAAGATAGTGTGGTACTGGCATAAGGACAGATACATAAATCAAAGGGAGAGAATTGAGAGTCCAGGAATAAATCCTTGCTTCTGTAGTCAATTGGTTTTTGGCAAGATGCCAAGGCAATTCTCTGGGGAAATGGATAGTCTATTCAACAAATGGTGCTGGGATAATTAGATATCTATATGCAAAGAGATAAACTCACATCCTTGCTTCATATAATATACAAACATTAACTCAAAACGAATCATAATTTAAATGTAAGAGTTAAAACAATAAAACTCTTAGAAGAAAACCTATAAGATAATTTTCTAGACCATGAGTTAGGAAAAAATGTATTAGGTACAATAATAAAAAAAGCACAATCAGTAAAAGAAAAAATTTTTTAAATTGGGCCTCATCAAAAATTCAAAACTTTTGAACTTCAAAAAACACTATTAAGAAAATGAAAGGACAAGAAATGGACTGGGAGAAAATGTTTTCAAAACATATATCCAATAAAGGACTTATATCCACCATTTACAAAGAACACTTACAATTCAATTATAAGAAGACAAAAATCCAATGTAAAAATTGGCAGAAGATATAAATAGACTTTTCACCAACAAAATGTGTGAATGTGTGTGTGTGTGTGTGGTGTATGTATGTATGGCTAATAAGTACATGGAAAGATGCTCAATGCTATTTAGTCATTTGGAAATGCAAATTAAAATCCACAGTGAGACAGCATTTCACACTCACTAAAATACCTGTCATAAATAAGACAATAACAAATGTTGGTTAGGATGTGGAGAGACAAATTTTTATACACTGCTGGTAGGAATGTAAAATGGTACAGCCACTTTGAAAACACTTTGGCAGTTTCTCAAAAAATTAAACGTAAAACTAGTCTAGAACACTGCAATTCTACTCCTAGGTAGAGAGAGATGAAAGAGAAATGAAAACATAAGTCCACATGTAAGGCTTGCATATGGTTATTCATAACAGTGTTATCCATATAGCTCAAACCTGGAACAATCCAAATGTTCATCAAATGGTGAACCGATAGACAAAATGGGGTATAGCCATACAATGGGATACCATTGAGCAATGAAAAACAATGAACTACTGACACCACATCATAGATGAAGCTCAAAAACATTATGCTAAGTGAGAGAAGCAAGACACCAGAGACTATATATACATGATCCCATGTATATGAAATGTCCAGAAAAGGCAAATTTATACAGACGGAAGGTGGATTAGTTGTTGCATGAGGCTCAGAGTATGAGTAAGAAGGAACTGTAAATGGGCGTGAGGGATCTCATTGGAGGGATGAAAATATTCTGGAATGGATGTATGGTATGGTTGCACCACTTGGTAAACGTACTAAAAATAATGAATTGTGCACTTGAACTGGGTGAATTTTATGATATGCAAAAAAATGGTAAAGTTGTTATAAAGAAAAAACAGGTGACTTTGGGCAGATGACTTAATTTCTCTCTGCTTTAACTTTTTCACCTGTACAATGGGGATAGTGAGAGTGTTTGCCTCATAGGGTCATTGGGCAGAGTGAGTGAGATAGCATATACATAATGTTTAAAATTAGAGCGCCTGACATGTACTAGACACTTGATGAAATGATTATTCTGAAATCACTTCAGAATGATTATTCTGCAACATTGGAACACATGTTTGAAGGAATAAGAAGTTTGTTTCTTTTATGGGAAGATACTAGTATGTTTTAAAAAAACACCTCTTGTTTGACCCTAAACTCTGTATCAGTGACACAGAAAAACTGATAGGAAATTTAAAAAAAATTTGTGGGAACTGATAAAATTTGGCTTAACAGGTCAAATAGACACAGAATTAAATTTCAGGGATAATGAAACTAGAACAATTTATCATTTCTACTTATTAAATTCCAACTTAGTAGAAGTGAAAGATATTATTAGCCAAAATAAACTTCAGTCAAGATGCAGTAAATGTTTTTCTTTTTTATTTAAAATTTTAAGTACATAAAACATTTATATAATTTCAAAGTCAAAACTACACAATAAAATACGTAAAGAAGTCTAGCTTCTTTCCCAATTCCTTCTAACTTGTCCCCTTCTTCCCTCATAGGTAACTTTTTTTTTTAAGTTTTTGGATTATCCCTCACTTTTTACGTTTTTGAAAATAAAAGCAAAACATATACACACATATATGGCCTTTCAACAAGTTGACCAGGATAAATTTATTTATTTTTAGAGAGAGTGTCTTGCTTTGTTGCCCAGGCTGTAGTGCGATTGTGCAGTAATGGCTCACTGCAGCTTCAAACTCCTGGGCTCAAATGATTTTCCTGCCTCAGCCTCCCAAGCAGCTGGGACTACAGGCGCATGCCACGATGCCTGCTGGCTAATTATATTTTTTATTTTTCATAAAGACAAGGTCTTGCTTTGTTCCCCAAGCTGGTCTCGAGCTCCTGGCCTCAAGTGATCCTCCTGCCTTAGCCTCCCAAAGGCATTTTTATCAATTAATTAATAACATGTAGTGTATCAAGTCAAATGCCAGGTTACCTGGAGTTTGACAGAGCCTTAGATATATTTCTCCCCTCCCACTTTCTTACCAAAAGAAAGGTACCTTACTGTCAACCTTGTCCCCATGCTTCTTGCTTTTTTCATTTAACAATATATCCTAGTAATTATGCCATGGCAGTAGAGATCTTTCCCATTCCTTTATTTGAGTGGCATAGTACTCCATTGCATAGCACCATGGTTTATTCAGCTAGATTCTTGTTGATGATCATTTGGATGCTTCCAGTCCCTAACTATTACACATAATGCTGCAATGCATAGCCTTGAAGTTGCAGTAAATTTAAGGTGCAAACTATGAACATTCCTTGGCATCTGAAAAAGTTTGTTCCTTAGTAAGCCAAGTTAGCTACTGTTTATATAACGGATGCAGCACTGTTTGTGAGGAGATTCCATTTGGAGCACTTGTTGGTTTGAATCACCTTGGAATTATTCATTTTTCTAAGATACTAGAATGTTTTGGAAACAAATCCTTGATACAAATCCATTTCTTATTAACTATGTTATGTAAATATTGAATTGTTTAATATCTATTACCAAATGGTTTGACCATCTTTAATTAGTATTTCAGGACTTTCTGTTTTGTTGTACTAGGCATCAACTCTGTCAACTTGTTTCATGTATTGAAGCATGGAAATTGTGGGAAATTTGGGATCAACAAAATTTATCAAGTCAAATGTCAAGTATTCAGAGTCTGACAAAGCCCTGGATATATTTTGTGAAGACTTTTAAATGTCTTGACTCTTTCACAAACATTTATAGTTTTCAACTTTGATTGCTTTTTACACATTATCTATGTTCACTGGAGAAAAATTAAGGAGTTCAGACAAATAGAAAAATAAGTCCCTATAACCCCAGTCCCCAGAGATAACAAATATTAGCATTTGGGTACATATTTTTTTAGAATTTTTCAATGAACATAAATAGCTCCCTTCTTTTCCAACACCCAGGCATATGTAATTTCTTTATCTCTTATTCCCATATATAGTTCAAAGGAAATTTCATCTTGTTTTAAATTAAATTAGGTTTTACCCTTTAACTTTGCTATGTGTGGGTTTTTTTTTTTTTTTTTTTTTTTTCAGACAGAGTCTTGCTCTGTCACCAGGCTAGAGTGCATGGGCGTGATCTCGGCTAACCGCAACCTCTGCCTCCTGGGTTCAAGTGATTCCCCTGCCTCAGCCTCTCAAGTAGCTGGGATTACAGGCATGTGCCACCACACCCAGCTAATTTTTGTATTTTTAGTAGAGACGGGGTTTCACCATGTTGGCCAGGATGGTCTTGATCTCCTGACCTCAGTTGGCCAGGATGGTCTTGATCTCCTGACCTCAAGTGATCTACCCACCTCGGCCTCCCAAAGGTTGGGATTACAGGTGTAAGCCACTGCGCCCAGCCACTTTACTGTTTTCTTAGCATAGCATATAGATGTTTTTTTCCTGTTTCTTCATCAAAGTTAGCTCTTCATATTTCTTGAAGTGTTTACCTTAGAAATAGGAAATCACATTTTCTTTTTCTTCATAAAAAAGAAAAATATGTTGATAAAGACATTGGAAAAAAAACATGGATAAGTACACTGAAAGTCCCTGTAATTTGTTTTCCATGGTCTTCTAAGTCCATGAACTACGTACTGTGTGTTTGCCTAGGGACATTTTACTGATTCCTAAAGGGAGATTTGTATAAAAGTCCAGAGAGAGACCTATTCTAGGAGAGATTGGTTATGCAGAAATTGAAGTCAAGGAGACTTTTCATGATCATTGTTCTGCGGCTGAAAAGGTTTGTGGGGGGAAAAAATTCTTGCAAGTACTTTCTGTGATCATGGTTGCCTACATCTTATTCTAACCACTAACACTGAATATCTAATTAAAAATGGAGGCCGGGCGCGGGGGCTCAAGCCTGTAATCCCAGCACTTTGGGAGGCCGAGACGAGCGGATAACGAGGTCAGGAGATCGAGACCATCCTGGCTAACACGGTGAAACCCCGTCTCTACTAAAAAATACAAAAAACTAGCCGGGCGATTTGGCGGGTGCCTGTAGTACCAGCTACTCGGGAGGCTGAGGCAGGAGAATGGCCTAAACCTAGGAGGCGGAGCTTGCAGTGAGCTGAGATCCGGCCACTGCACTCCAGCCTGGGCGGCAGAGCGAGACTCCGTCTCAAAAAAAAAAAAAAAAAAAAAAAAAAAAGGAAAAGATTAAATATTTAGATGATTCAGCATCAAGTACCCCCCAAAAATTCCTGGTAATGATCTGAATTTTTTACTTTTTTGGGGATAGATTTTGGCGTTTTGGACACTAGTCTTGCATATCTAGGGTGGAAGGGGACATTGTTTCCTGCGATGGGTCATTGGAATTAAGGGCCACATGAAAGTTACTTATTATGGTGCTTTATTTTATGTTTAGAGAGAGAGGTATGAAAGATAAAACTAATTATTTCTTTGACAAACAAAAACAGAAAACTTTGTTCATAACAAGTTAAAGTTTGAAATATGGCTGAGTGTGGTGGCTTTCACCTGTAATCCCAGCACTTTGGGAGGCTGAGGCAGACAGGTTGCTTGAGCTCAGGAGTTCGAGACCAGCCTAGGTAACATGGCGAAACCCTGTTTCTACAAAAAAATACAAAAATTAGCCCGGCATGGTGGCGCGCGGCTGTAGTCCCAACTACTTGGGAGGTTGAGGTGGGAGGATTGCTTGAGCTTGGGAGGTCGAGGCTGCAGTGAGCTGTGATCACGACACTGCACTCCAGTCTGGGAGACAGAGTGAGACCCTGTCTCAAAATAAATAAATAAAATGAAATTTGAAATATGTCTTTGTGTCATGTTATAATCACGTAAACAGGGCGGTAGAGGGATGGGGGGTATAAGTAAACAGAAATTGAGAGAAGGGCAGGGAAGACGGAAGGAGACAGAACTAAAAGGAGAAAGCAAAAGTGAAGAAGACAGATAAGAAAGGCCAGAGTCAGGAGACAGAGTTTAAAGACTATACCCCAAAGCAGAAGAGGAACACATGAAGACAAAAAGAGGCTGGTTAGGAAAATTTGTTTGTTTGTTTTTTTTTTTTTTTTTGAATTTGATAGTATCTATCAAAAAATACAAGTTCCCTAACTCTTTAACCCAGCAGTAGTACTGCTGGGTATCTTTACTACAGAAATACTCACATAGGCATGCAAGGATATTTATTGCAGCATGTTTGTAAGAGCAAAAAATGGTAGACAATTTAAATAACAGGAAAAAAATGGTTAAGTGAATAAAAGTATATTCATTCAGTAGAATTCTAGGCAGACATTCAAAAGAATAAGGTAGGGCCAGGCACAGTGGCTGACACCCATAATCCCAGCACTTTGGGAGGCCGAGGCGGGTGGATTATTTGAGGTTAGGAGTTCGAGACCAACCTGGCCAACATGGTGAAACCCCATCTCTACCAAAAATACAAAAATTAGCCGGGTGGTGGTGGCCTGCATCTGTAATCCCAGCTACTCAAGAGGCCGAGGCAGAAGAATTGCTTGAGCCTAGGAGGCAGAGGTTGCGGTGAGCTGAGATTGCACCACTGCACTCCAGTCTGGGTGACAGAGTGAGACGCTGTCTCAAAAAAACCAAAAACCAAAAAACAAGAAACAAAAGAATAAGGTAGAGTTAGGCATACTGATGTGGAAAAATATACATGTATTTGATTAAGTGAAAAAAGCATGTTGCAGAACATGTAAAAATAGAAAGTGTATCTGTATGTGTGTGTGTGTATGTGTGTGTGTGTGTATGTGGTGTGTGTGTGTGTGTGTATGTATGTACATGGAAAAAAAGTCCAGATAGATGCATATTAAACTCTTAACAGTTTTGGATGGGAAAGTTTGAATTGTTACACAGACATTCATTAGTTTTTGAGAGGATGAAAGTGAGAGAATAATGTGTTTGAATGTATGGAGAAGAAATTTCACAATTGGGATGGAATTGTTCTCTGAGTTCCAGTAGGTCACCAGACAAAATTCAGTTTAGGGCTGAGTCAAGCCTGTGGCTTTCTGTTTCCCATTTCTAATAGACACCAGCAGAGCTCAGACCTATGTAATTCTATTCTTGACATTAATAGATAATTTTCGTTACATTTGTGGGATTTGGGATGAGCCTTGGAAGAACAGGAGACTGCCTCTTCTATCATTTGGGGATAACAATACTCCTTGCCATAAAGGATTATTTTGAGTATTAAGTGTAGGAAGATGTGTAAAATGCATAGCCCAGTGCCTGGCACATGGTAAGGTTCATAAATGGCAGCCACTATTGTTGTTAATTTTTTGGAGAAGTTCAGGATCACATTCCTATTTTTCTTGGCCCTCATTTTCTTGTTCATGCTTCCCACTCTTATAGCACAGAAAGCAGTTTGATCCATGGAATTGGAAGTAGACAAAGTTTCCTAAGATTTCTTTTTTTTTTTTTGAGACGGAGTCTCGCTCTGTCACCCAGGCTGGAGTGCAGTGGCCGGATCTCAGCTCACTGCAAGCTCCGCCTCCCGGGTTCACGCCATTCTCCTGCCTCAGCCTCCCAAGTAGCTGGGACTACAGGCGCCGCCACCTCGCCCGGCTAGTTTTTTGTATTTTTAGTAGAGACGGGGTTTCACCGTGTTAGCCAGGATGGTCTCGATCTCCTGACCTTGTGATCCGCCCGTCTCGGCCTCCCAAAGTGCTGGGATTACAGGCTTCAGCCACCGCGCCCGGCCAAGATTTCTTGCTATGTCATCACAACTGGTGTTCTAAATCTATTGTGAAGAAGAATCTTTTGTTCATTTTTGACTCCCCTCTCACCACTGCTCAATTACTTAGCTGGCATTTTATATCAGTCATCAAGGCAGCCCCCCTAAATGTATCTTTTCATTTCCTGAGTGTAGACTTTTAATTTTAAAAAGACTTATATAATTTGTAGACATTTTTATTATTTTTAAATGAAACAACTTTCAGTACATTAGATTTATTCTGAGAGATGACATTAGGCCATGTTCTTGTGTCTGTTCTCTAGAATTTAATGTACTTCCACATTCTTAAAATGTTTTTATAATAGCTTCATAATTACAAGTGATGCTTTTTAAATGTGTTGCGTTCTCAAAAAAAAAAAAAAAAAGAGAGACAGAGAGAGTGATTCTGCCTTGCAGTTTTTATGAATTTTGCTAGTTTCTTAATGCTTCAGCTTCACCAGCTTGTAGGAAGAAACAGGTCATGTTCCACAAACAGCCAGTTCAGCTGTAGGAATCACGACGGCCAGGCAGCATTTGCACATGGTTAGCATTGAGTGGCAGGAATGAGGCTGTTGTGTTCCTTGTCATATTTATTTAATAGTTTAGTCTAATAATTGAGGAAACTATGTACTTAGGAAAAAATTGCCCTTCAGTGGAGAAATGTAAATAGTACATTTGCTTTTTTGAAACAATTTTTTTTTCACAAAGGACCAAGGATTCCCTTAAGTGCAAGAATAATTCAGTACCCACTCTACAATATTATGAGCCTCAGAGGCATTATCAGTGGTTCCATGCCCATAAGAGGGAAATGTGGTACTGTACATGGCACAAGTGGTGCTCCTCACCCCCTCAAAACCCATACTCCTCCTGGCCACCTGCTCCCTTCCTCTCTCCCTCCCCTCCCCACATCCCTGATGAGTACAACTAGGTTGTATTCATTATTATTATTATTTTTTGAGACCTTGTCACCCAGGCTGGAGCACAGTAGTGTGATCATGGCTCACTGCAGCCTCAACATATCAGGCTCAAGTGATCCTGCCACTTCAGCCTCCCAAGTAGCTGGGACCGCAGGTGTGTGCCAACACACCTGACTGCTTAAAAACAATTTTTTTGTGTGTAGAAATGGGGTCTCTTTATGTTGTCCAGGCTGGTCTCGAACTCCTGGGCTCACGTGATCTTCCTGCCTCAGTCTCCCAAAGTGCTGGGATTACTACCATGCCCGACCAGCATCACTAATCGTTTAGCAAATGTTTTGTCACTGAGCCTGAGTGTGACCTCAGAATGCCTTTGAATACTGAGCTCCAGATAGCCACTTCCAGTTAACTGCTGTAGAGAAAGAAGCCTATCAAACTTATAGAATTTATCAATGTATTAACAACATATCTAGCCAGTGTAGGCGATTCACCTCCCAAATAAGTTGGTTCAGTTTTTAAAAATCAGCTACATTATCTTTTGACATGCTGTAAATAAAAACAGCTAATTTTTGGGGAAGAGTTTTATTTTCAAACAATTGTTTCAGCATAATGTTGGCAAAGTTTGAAAAACTAACTCTATAATTAAATACAGTGTACAAGTAGCATCGCATGAAGTTCATTTGTGGAATAGCTGATGCTTCATGCGGAGTCATATCACGTATTCACACATACGTGTGAATGTGCCCGAAACTTCTCTTGCTTTGAACCAGATTTCTCCCTGACCTTCATTCTTTGCCATCCTCCCTGCATATAGTATAGTTGTTTTCTATTCCATGAAAATTCATCAACATATCTCAGCATTGTGGCAGATGGAGAGATCCGTGGCTGGCATCGTTTTGGAGCCCTTCCCTGCCTATTCACTACTGCCGAGTAGTTTTACAACTTGGGTTCATTTAGTACAGAAGAGAAACTAAACCTTACCTTCATGTCATGTACCAATCGCAGGTATCAAAATACCCCAGATCCATCTCTAGCAGTGTGGCTGAGGTAAAAGTCCTTGGAGAGCTATGGAATGTGTTTCCTTCTCTGCTGCCATTGTTCCAGAATTTGCAACAACTGGCAGTCCTCTAGACTGGACCCCTAGAGATGCAGGACCCCCTTGGGCTCTCCTTAACCATGCCCTCCTCAGTCTCCTTCAACAGGTACAGAAACAAGCTGGGAGGAACAGTGGGTGACACTCCTTTCCCCAAACACATTTTCTAAGACTTGAAATGTAGTGACAGTTGTCACTGTAACAGTGTTGACATTATATTATTTAGACTATGAGGAAAACATATGAAAAGAGATAGTATAAAATCAACACAGGAGGCTGGGCATGGCAGCTCACATCTGTAATCATAGCACTTGTTGGGAGGCTGAGGTGGGAGGATTGCTTGAGCCCAGGAGGTTGAGGCTGCAGTGAACTGTGATTGCAGCAGTAAGCCATGATCACAGCACTGTGCTCCAGCCTTGGGGACAGAGTGAGCCTCTGTCTCAAAAACAAACAAATAAATAAATAAATAAATATAAAGTTTTAAAAAATCAAGCATGAAGTGCAGAGAGAAGACGGTCAAAAAGGGGTTCCATTTTTAGATGTTTGCTGCCTTGCCAACCACCAGGGCCCTGGCCCTGTCAGGCCCTACCCCAGGCTCGGGCACGTCAGTGTTAGCTCCTGGCTAGGCCTCTGATTGGCTTCTGTGTGAATGTGCATGCTCTGCCTATTCGTGAACTTGAGACACGTTGCAGGTAGAAATCCAGAGCAGCAGGTGTGTGTAAGCACGCTCAGTATGCTGTCCGCGTCCTTCTGCAAGAGCTGCCAGCTCCTTCTCTCTTGTTTGTTGCCCCCTAAGGTGCCCTGGCAGCCCGAGGCTTGAAGCAGACACCCCAATTTGCAGTCTGAAGGACTGCTCAATTCCTCAGGCAATGAAGGTCATGTAATGACTGACTAATTCATTCTCTTTTATTTTGAAAATTAGAGAAGTTTTCATTAAAGTAAAATTTTTACAACAGGACTTTTGATCTAAAGTGTCTCTTAATCTTGTGTTTGATAAATAATGAATGGCTCACTGCTCACCAAAAGTGTTGCATCCACTAGTCAGTGATTGCTAATGCCTCATTTGCATATGAAATTAATATTCCATATGGTTGTTCTGATCATTTAGGCCTAAACCAACAGGAGGAGGCATGCTGATTTGAGCAGAAGTTTGGGTTGCAATGGAATATACTTTTGAGTCAGTATCAGTACTTTAATGCTCTGATGGCCAGTCCTGGAGGCATACAACATGAGCAAAGTTTCCATTTTTTTGGTGGTGCCTTTGCAATAGCAAACTTATTTTGAATATCAGGTGCCATGAAGATCATTCTATGAATATTTATTAGATTCCTACTGTGTACATACCACTGTGCCCAGAGCAGCTGTGTTAGGTGCTTATAATGGTTATTAGAAATGCAATAAAGAAAACAGAAATTTAACTCTGCTTTAATATGGAATTGGTCTCTAGATTCCAAGCACAGACCATGTCAGTGCTGTGAACTCCCCTGCTCGCTTGACACTTGTCAGCATGAGCCATGTAACCAAAAGGTCTTTTCTCTGAATCTTTGGTTCACCATCAACTATGATTAAGTTCATCATCAATACTCTGCTAATAAGCATATAATATTTTGTTATATAATGGATTCCAAAGCTCATTTTTATTAATATCAGAATACAAAGATTAACTTTGTTACTTACCATATTATAGTTGACCTTCATAAATTTTTTTAAAATTAAGTTTCATCCTTTAACTTTGCTCTGTGTGTGTGTGTGTGTGTGTGTGTGTGTTTTAGACAGAGTCTCGCTCTGTGGCCCAGGCTAGAGTGCAGTGGTGCAATCTCGGCTCACTGCAAGCTCTGTCTCCCAGGTTCACGCCATTCTCCTGCCTCAGCCTCCTGATTAGCTGGGACTACAGGTGCCCGCCACCATGCCTGGCTAATTTTTTGTATTTTTTTTTTAGTAGAGACAGGGTTTCACCATGTTAGCCAGGATGGTCTTGATCTCCTGACCTCGTGATCCACCTGCCTCGGCCTCCCAAAGTGCTGGGATTACAGGCGTAATCCACCGTGCCCGACCTCATAAATATATTAAGAATAGAATGTGATGGCTTTGGAAGTTTGTCAGATAAACTCCAGCATGGGTTTTGTGCCAATAAAATAATGTAGTTATGATTTCTCTTCTTTTGGTGGTGGTGCTGAAGAGGATAATTCTAGTTCATAGATGGGTCATGTATTAATCAAGGCAGGCAATATTATGTTATGATAACAGATAGCCCCAAATTTCAGTGACTTAGTACAACAAAAGTTTCTCACTTATACAAAGTCTGTTGCAAGTCAGAGAAACTCTCCAAAGCACCTACCCTGCATATATTAACTCAGCATTCCAGGATGTGTGAATCTTATGTCATATCCATGCTAACATACTCTTCTGTGATCACTGCAGCAGGGGGAGACAGGGCTGGAAAGTGGAGCAATGACAATTAAATGCTTCTGCTAATGAGATGTAGCAGAGGAGATGTGGAGATGTGTGTACTTTTCAGCTCACAAGAAGGCTGGCAAGTCACCTGGCTATGTTCAACTTGAAAGGAGTAAGATGCCATTCTTCTGTGAGCCTGGAAGTAAAGGATACCTGGGCATTGACGAACAAGATGCTTGTCTGTTGGCCTGTGTCAGACTATTAGAAAATCCAGGAGAACTGTTGTCCCTCCTTTGATTAATGAATTGGAAAAAAATGAATAAATGTCTCTGAATGACATTTGCTTTAGTTTGATGGTGATTAAATAAATATGGGAAATGCTTCCAGATTATGGAAAAGGCTGTGCCATAAAAATTTAAAAGTAACTAAAGATAATCTGTATATTTTGGTAGCTTCAGAAGTATGACCTGGTTAAGGGAGACTATATTTGCACTCCCTCTTTGAGGACTCATGTGCTGTAGTTGGCAGAATGATGGCCCCCCTGAAGATGTCCAAGTCCTAATCCCCAGAACCTGTGAATATGTTGCCTTACATGGCAAGGAGGAATTAAGGTTGCAGCTAGAACTGAATCAGCTGACCTTAAAATAAGATCCTGGATTATCTGGATGGGTCTGATATAATCACAAGGGTCTTTTAAAGTAGAAGAGGAGATCAAAAGCAGAAATATAGCTGCAATGAGAAATACTTGGCCTGGGATTGCTGGCTTTGAAATTGGAGGAAGGGACCACAAGCCAAGGAATGTGAGAGGCCTTTAGAAGCTGGAGACAAACCAAAGACATGGTTTCTTCCCTGGAGCCTCCAGAAGGAACACAGCCCTGCTGACACCTTGAATTAGCCCAGCGGGACTCATTTAGGGTTACTCACCTCTAGAATTGTAAAATCAGAAACTTGTGTTGTTTTAAGCCATCAAATTTGTGATAATTTGTTTCAGCAGCTGTAGGAGACGTGTCCCATGACTTCTCTAATAGGAAATTATATTCTCATCTTGTCAATATCCCTCCAAACAGTCTACAACATTTCTGGAGGAAGTAGAGAAAACTGGAAAGGCACATTTTCTGGGAAAGCTATAAAATGCATCTTTTTTATTATACTCAGAAGTAGGCTTGTCAATCTTTTGAGAAACTTATGCAGAGTAATGAGAGAAGAGGAAAATGCAAAATTTCAATTTTAATAGAATTTCATTAGAAATTCAATTTTATTAGAATTTCTAATTTCAGGCATTAGAAGAACTCAGACTTTGTGGCTAAAATGCAGCAAGTATTCAGAAGAGTGACTGATGAATGGCTTTGGAGCAGGTGAGGGCTGGGTTTGGTGTATTAGGAAATGGCTTTGTATATGATCTATTTGGTTAGAAAAAAAGATTAGGATTATGGATAATGTGGACAACCTCTCTGTCTTGAATCTAGTGTGTAGCCAAGGCCAATAGCGAAGCTCCAGTTTTCCGTGAAGACTGTGTACTGTGACAAAAATATCTTTTCATTAATGCATCTCTTTCTCTCAAAGTGGTTATTTAGAATAACCAGCAGTTGTAACACATACAGAGAAGCAAGAATTTGGCTCAGAATAAAGAAGTGCTGAAGGCTGTGTTCAATGAGAGCTCCCAAAGATCACCAATGGCAGACACCCAACTAGACTAGTGGCAACAATTATTTATATTTTACCAATTCCCAATCGATGAGGATCCTTTTCTGTTCTATTTGCTAATATTCTGCATTGAACGGAATTAGAAAATATCCCTAAAAGTCCTTTCCGTCTGGGTAACCTATGCCACTTGTCATGATCCTCCTCTCCCTTCCTATCCTCATTACCAAGAACCATGTTCTACTTGAGAGTGTCATGTATTTTGATCATTAGTAGCTGCTTTACGATAATGATGGCAAGAGATAGCTAATAGTTCTATTATTTATTTATTTTCACTCCCACCTTGTTCCAAAAAGGATTTAAGGTGGGATGCAAAAAAAAAAAAAAACATGCAATCCAACAAGATGAAACCAAAATCAGCAAGTGAGAAAATTAGACCAAGAGGAGAATGAGGGAGGGAAAAATAAGAAATTGGGAGTACAAAATGTGTCCCACCAGGCTGTGAGTCCTAGCCAGGGTGGACCACACACTTGGCCCTCACTTTCTAAAACCATCTCAAAAGGGCGTGGCGGGAGGTAGTGTGATCAGTCCCATGAGTCACATAGCAGTTGGTCAGAAGCAGCACAGTAAGTCCTGGGATTTAGACCAGAGAGAAATGTCTCCCATGGGTCTCTGTAAAGAGGACCCCCTGTGTAATTCAGAGAACAGTGGCTTCAAGAGCATTCCCGAAGATATGACAAATTCCTTAGAGCTATGTTTGGTTACATCCTTTAGTACAGGCCTGTGACATCACATCCCAGTGGAATTCAGCTAAGGTGCTCTACAGGGGATCAGAAAGATGCATTTCAGTTTCTCTGTGTGTTGCTGGTTTAACGAGGAGATAGCTTAAGAGTTTCTACAGGAAAGGATGGATGAAGAATCTTTCATATACATTGTTCCCTCTCAGCTGTGCCTCTGCGGAAGTTAAACTTGTATGTTTGTGCTTCTCTATGCTTTAGTGAAAGGGTACTAGAAATATGGATGACATTTGCAGTAAGCTTCAGGTCTGGGAAAGGGCTTCACTCTCCCTTTTGGGATTTGGGAGCTCTAAAAGGAGACTGTGCCAGGCCCAGCAGGAGAGCCTGGAGGAAGGAAGGGTGTGTGAGTACATGCCAGGAACAGCAGAGTGGTGGTTGTGGTTCTCAGGTGGCAGCCGAGTGGGAAGTCTTCTCCCAGCAGCGTGAGCACTGCAGCTGTTCAGTGCTGTTGCCTTCAAGGGAGCGGGTGTCAGGTGAGTCAGTGGGCAGAGGAGGTTCCCCTTTGTGTGCTGAGGATCTTGATGGAGGCCCCTTGAACTAGGTTGGCTGGGGTCCTTCAGCCATCAGTGAGGATTGGAGGTCTCCGTCTCAGGCTCCCTCCCATGTGCAGGCCCCCTCGAGGCCCCACACGTTCACCCGGCATCCTGACATGTTGTCAACAAAGACTCACACTGCCCTCCAGCAGCCCAGCACTATGGCCCCCAAAGTCCTGAGGCCGCAGTGGGGTTTGGGAACCCCTCAGGCTCCAGCAGTCGGCCACTCACATTGTTCCAGTGGCCTTGTCCTCCTATACTTTTGGCAGGAAGAGGAAATAAATGAACATGTTTTCTTCCAAAAATATTCCAATTTATTCTCTACATGGCAGTCACCATGATCTTTCTAAAACATCAATCTTGTTGTGTCACTTCCCTGATAAAAACCCATCTGCAGCTTCCCAGGATCCCCGGGGTAGAACCGCAGGGCTGTAGCATGGTTGACAAGGCCCTAGGCAATCTCTGCAGCCTCATTCCTCCCTGGTTCTCTTCTGTCTCTCCCCTCATTTCCCTTCACCACCAGGCTGTACGACTGGCCACACTTTTCAGTTTCTTGAGCTTCCCATTTTTCCTCTTTCTTTCCCCAGGCCCAGACACAGGCTATTCTTCCTTCTTGGAAAACTGCTTTTTACCCTTTCATCTATTAGACCCAGCCTATGCCTATGTACCTTTCAGGTTATAGCCCAGAAATTAATCCTCTGGGGAGTGGTCCTGGACCCTCAGACAAGATGAGAGGCCCTCTGCTAGGTGCCCCATAGTATCCTTTGTTTTCTCCAACTATGGCCTTGTATTAGTTGGGAAAATGCCAGCTGCAGAGACAAGGCCCAACATTTCCATGGTTCCATGCAATAGAATTTTATTTCTCCCTCATCTGTCCATCTTCTGCAGGTGCTCCTGACTGTTAAGTGAGTTTATCCACAGGGTGATTCAAGGCCCCGAGTTCTTTCCATCTTGTAGCTTTGCCATCCTCTAGGACCTCAGAGTACATAGCATCTGGCTGGGGCAGAAGGGAGGGGCCGGAAAGTACATCTGCGCCTTACTGCCCTAACACAAAGGCATCCCATGTTCCTTCCACTCCTGTTCCATTGGCACCAACCTGGTGCCCCCTAGTTGCTAGGGACAGCTGTCCAATGATAAGGTTATAATACAGAAGGAGGAACACACATTTTAGTGGGCATACAAGCTCCTAAAACAGCTAATTATAATTTCCTGTAATTCAACTAGACTCTGAGCTCCATGAGAAAGAAGGTGAGGGTATTACTACTATTGTAGTCCTTTTGCCAGCACGGTGCCTTGCACCTTGGTGCAGGGATTGCCCCATGAGTAAGAGCAGTCAGTGCTTGGCTGGAGGAGGAAGTGGGTCACATAGACAATTCATCCTCTTGAAGCCCTTCCCTTACACTGTGTAAGAGTTGGGGAGAGAGAGGCAGCAGGCAGATAAGCTTTCCTTATCACTGCTGCCAGCCAAGCCCCTCTAAAAAGCACCCTTCACAGACAGAGGCATTCATTATGAGCAGGGAGCTTCCATAATCACAGGTGCCCACGAAGGCGTGAGTCCCCTCTTGTATGATGAGGCCTTCTGATTAAAGACTTGTTATTGGTACTTTATGGGGCAGAGAGAAAATGCACTGCTGTTAGTACCGGCACTGCAGCTCCATCGCACATCTGGCACCTGCCTCTGAGTCCAAGGAGGTGGGTAGTGAATGAATTTTCCCTGTCTTTATCAGCTGGTTGTGTCTTTGGAGTGTCTCTTCACAAGTCGTTTTTTTTGTGTGTATTGGTGTGAGTGTATAATAGTAAGAAGGCAATCACCTACCAGATTGTCTGGATAGAAAAGAAGGAATGAATAGACATGATGTGTAATTGACTTATGAAATCGGAGAAATATAATTCACTATCGCAAGCAGTGTGATTCTATTTCTGCAAATCCTCAGGTAGGACAGTAATATGTTGACTTGTGAAATTTGGTTCTTCTGCTTTACAGTTTGAGGCCTTAAAAGTGGCCCAAGGTAATGACACAGATGATCACAGTCAGGTGCCGCATCTCCACCATCCTACACTGGGAGGAAATCTGGTATTCTTCTCCCCAAGGGACCCCGCTTTCAATAAGCCCAAGAACCCCAGGGCTGACTCAGTCCAAAGGGGCCAGTGTTAATTACTTTCTTCTGCCTGCTACTGTCGTTGTCTTTGGTGTCACAACAGAAAAAGGGGAGTCTGACAGTCTTGGGCAGTCCCCAATCAGTGCAATGGGCATTGTGGAGGTTGAGGTGCAAGTGGCTGTTTCTGGTCTTGCTTATTTTCTCAGGGTTTGGGGAAAAGGAGCATGCCTTGCTTCTCCCTTCCCAGGGGTCCTTCAGACGTGGGCACTGTAGGCCCAGCAGATGCTAGCCAGGTTACAGTTCCCTGGTGAGACAGTCATGTCCCAGGCAATGAGCTTTCCATCTTCAGTAGAACCAGGGCAGGGCAGAGTAGCCTGACTCTATGCCCACTCTGCTCATGGCCCAAGTGCCAGTCCCCTGAACCTGGCTCTGTAGGCCTTCAGGGTTAGGTTGATCGTAATCTCACTGTCCCTCACTAGCCTTCAGCTTTGGTTATGGCCATTCCAGGCCTTAATAGGCACCTGTGACTTTGAACCTCAGAGACCTTGATTTTTTCCTCTGGCAAGGCCCAGGATATCCCCTTTCCTGAGTCCCTTCCCTGAGACCACAATTGTCCAAAACCTGTGCAGCAACCTGCAGCGACCCCAGCAATCCCCATGCTTATGCCCTGATTCCAATGAGGGTGAAGGGTGACAGCAATAATGGGTGGCACAGGGTAGGAATGGGGAGGCCAGATGGGGTCCAGGATGCCAGGGGCTGAGGGAGCAGAAAACTAGAACCTGCCTAGGAGGCAGTAGGAGGCTGGAATATGGCTCCACACTTCCAGCACATACTCCATTGTCCCTTGGACTTCACTTACAAAACACAAAATCAAAGATAAAATTATTCAGAAATTTTGATATGGTGACTGCAGAACATTAAGCCTCAAGTATGAGCCCTTCTCTATGTGTTGCAGTGGTTGCAGGAAGCCTGAAAAGCTGGCTCTGAGGGTGTGTGATTATAAAACTACCTTTGCAAAAATTACGACTATGACAGAAATCTATTATAGCATGGCTGACTCCATCTTGCTTCTAGCCTCACAGGCTGGCTGTCCTTGCTCATTCCTGGATGTAGGGCAAGTTAAATGTGGGAGAAATTTAGTTTGTAGTTCAACTTTAAAGCAAGGAAGATAGTATTCCCTCCTTAAAACTGATCCCCTTCGTGTTTAGGGACTGAAACTGCTTTTGCAAAAGTAATGGATAACCATGTAATTTGGTTTATGGGAGGGGTCTGAATTCTGCTTAAATGCAGACATAATTTCTGTAATTATTTACTGCTCAGGAATCATATGGCCAGAGGTCACAAGATTTGTTACTTCCCCAATTGTTGTTATAGATAACATCACTGTTGTAGAACCTAACATTACCACTGGGCACTGTGGCTCATGCTTGTAATCCCAGCACTTTGAGAGGCTGAGGTGAGTGGATCATTTCAGGTCAGGAGTTTGAGACCAGTGTGGCCAAGATGGTGAAACCCCCGCTTCTACTAAAAACACAAAAATTAGCCAGGTGTGGTGGCAGGCGCCTATAGTCCCAGCTACTCTGGAGGCTGAGGCAGAAGAATTGCTTGAACTGGAAGGTGGAGGTTGCAGTGAGCCAAGATTGCACCACTGCACTCCAGCCTAGGTAACAGAGATTCTCTCTCTAAAAAAATAAAAATAAAAATAAAATTTAAAAAAAAAGATTGGTCTTTTGAGATGTTTTCAGATTTTTACATTCTGGCAACTGATTGATCCCACCTGGACTCATGACTCATCACTCAACAGGTCCTGTGGCCTCCCACCCAGAGGCAGACTCAATGCGTGAGGACTGTTTTCCACACCCCAACGATTGCATCCCCAACCAATCAGCAGGACCCATTCCCTAGTCCCCTGTCCAGCAAGATATCCTTGAAAAACCCTAGCCTCTGAGCCTTTGGGGAAACAGATATGAGTAAGAAAACTCTGGTCTTCCATTTAGCGGCTCTGCATTTACTAAATTATTTTTCTACTGCAAAACCCAGCTGTTCTCAGTGCATTGACTTTTCTGGGCAGAGGGCAAGATGAACCCTTTGAGAAATTACACAGTGACCTGGCAGCAAGACTGTAGCAGTGTGGGTATGCAAACCTCCCACCTGCTTTTGACCATCAAAAGCTGCTGATATTCCCAAAAGAAACTTGACAAAGAATTGATGAGGCATCTTTGCTATATCTTTATTTTTTTTTTAGATGGAGTCTTGCTCTTGTCGCCCAGGCTGGAGTGCAATGGCACGATCTTGGCTCACTGCAACCTCCCCCTCCCAGGTTCAAGCTATTCTCCTGCCTCAGCCTCCTGAGTAGCTGGGATTGCAGGCGTCCACCACCACGCCTGGCTAATTTTTGTATTTTTAGTATAGACGGGATTCCACCATGTTGGCCAGGTTGGTCTTGAACTCCTCAGGGGATCTACCTGCCTCGGCCTCCCAAAGTGCTGGGATTACAGGTGTGAGTCACTGCACCCGGCCTGAGGCAACTTTGCTATATCTTTCTAGCCCTTCTCTATATTTGCAGTTATTTTAAATATCTTTGTGCTTCCTTATATGTTGTCCACTCATTTTTTGTCTTGTCCTGAAGACAATGGCTTTGGCTGTTCCCACCATCTTCCTGGCCTCAGCAGAGTGCCTGGCTCTGACTGGGGCTCAGTACAGCATCAAGTACCTTCTAGTGAACAGTTGGTCAGATACTTGATTTGTCATGACTGGAAAGGAGGGGAAACAGTTTCACAAATGTCCCTAAAGACCAACCAACCTGCCAGTTGTCTGGTTATGTCTTTGAGTCCACACCTAGTATTATCTTTAAGTTGCACTAAACTTCTGAATATCTCAGGCATAAGTTAAAAGACTTCTTGATTCAATATGTGGACTACTTCTGCCTTCATCCATTTTCCAGACTTGAATTGGTCTGAGATGGGAGAAGAAGGCTGACCAAGTTTGATGCCCAGTGAGAGGGTACAGAGGAAGGAATGAGGGATTTGGTATCAGATAGCCTTGAATTTGTATTCTGGTCTTTCCATTAAAAACAATATGCTAGGTAAGTGTTAAGCTTTTGTGAACTATGAATCTTCTCTGTAAAGTAGGGATAAAGACACTCTCTTTGTAGGGAGATTAAATAAGATCATACATATTGAGATGCCAGGACAGCTTCTGGCACCACAGTAAGCAATCTGTATACACAGCAGCTAATACTGCCTTTGGCATAAGAAAAAGTATTAAGTGACATTTGATTTGGGATTTTCCATTAGTTGCTCTCTTGCTCCCTTTTCTCTGATATTACCACCCAAAAATATCAGTGACTCAAAACAAGGTGTTCCTTTCCCTTAAACTACATGTCTGTGGTTGGTGGACTAGGTACTCCTCTGCTCCATGCGGCCACCAGCCTTGTTCTGACACCCAGGCTGATGGGACTTTGCTGGTAGCGAGCCCTCTGGTGGGTCTCACACCAGCAGCTAAATGCTTGGCCTGAAAGTGACATGCCTCATTTCTGCTTACAGCTCATTGGCCAGAACTGGTCATGTGCTTCAACCACACTGCAGGGGACCAGGAAGTATAATCTTACTGACTTAGTCCATTTGGGCTGCTGTAACAAAATACCACAAACCAAGTGGCTTATAAACAACAGAAATGTATTTCTCGTAGTTCTGCAGGCTGGGAAGTCTGAGATCAAGGCACCAGCAGATTTAGTGTCTGGTGAGAGCCTGCTTTCTGATTCATCTGGTTCATAGATGGTGCCTTCTTGCCGGAGATGGTGTCCTCACAGCTGGAGGAGGCAAAGGGTCTCTCTCAGGCCTCTTTCATAAGGGCACTAATCCCATTCATGAGAGCTTGATCTAATTGCCTCCCAAAGGCCCCACCTCCTAATACTGTCACCTTGGAGGTTAGGATTTCAACATAGGAATTTTGGTGGTCCCAAACACTCAGACCATAGCAGTTACCATGTGCTCAGAAGGTGGACAACTAGGAATATTTGGTGAGAAGTGAAAGGGAAAAAAATAATTTATTCTGTCAACTCTCATAAGTTCTTAGCTGGGACACCTCTGCAACAAAAGACAGGCTGGGTGCAGTGGCTTGCGCCTGTAATCCCAGCACTTTGGGAGGCCGAGGCAGGCAGTCACTTGAGATCAGGAGTTTGAAACCAGCCTGGGCAACATGGTGAAACCTTGTCTCTACTAAAAATACAAAAATTAGTCAAGCATGGTGGCATGTGCCTGTAGTCCTAGCTACTCAGGAGGCAGAGGTTGGAGGATGGCTTGAGCCTGGGAGGCAGAGGTTGCCGTGAGCTGAGATTGCAGCACTGCACTCCAGCCTGGGCAATAGCAAGTTTATTGTACAGCATGACATAACCACCAAGGCTAAGATTCGTGGACCTTGCAATGCCAAGGAAAATCTATGTTTGTCAGCAACTTATCTTAAAAATTAGACAATATTTGACAACTGCTAATAAAGGGACAAGACATGGATGTTATTTTTAACATCCATTACACAGAGAGATCTCAGTTCAAAAGCAACTGTCAAAATGGTGGCTTTGGGTCCCAGCTTATACAGCATATCAAACAAAGGACAATAATAAACAAAGGGACCTTGGAGTCAAATGGGCCCCCATGACATCCTCCTCTCCTCATTAAACCTGAAACTTCAAGGTGAATTAAAACCTTTAAGGCCTCGCTCAGACATTAGCCCATCTTCCCTGGAGCAGTCCAGCCACAGACATCTCTCCCTCTTCCAGACTCCTGTAACACAAGACACTTGTCTTGTCCCTTTATTAGTGTTGTCAAATATTGTCTAATTTTTAAGATAAGTTACTGACAAACATAGATTTTCCTTGGCATTGCAAGGTCCACGAATCTTAGCCTTGGTGGTTATGTCATGCTGTACATAATCTGTGATTGCCCTTCTTTCCATTAAAGGTTTCATTCTGGGCCATGTCAGATTCTGAATTGTGGACTGAGTTGCAAGAAATGTCTTATGGAAATCACTGGAGACTAGCAGGGTAGGTGGTAGACATGTGACACAGGAGAAAGGGCATATAAACATTTCTTTCTCAGATTCTTTGTCAAATTTGGAGTTTTAATATTCCATCTCAAATAAAACCCTGCTGCACAGTATAGGTGTGAAGCTCAGGGTTGTTACACAGGGAACTAGCTGGGTTAGGTGAGGATGTCATTGAGCCCATTTTAGGGGGAAGATTAGGCCCAAGGGCAGGCCGTTTTGAGCCATTCTCACTTTGAAGTCGCCGTGGCCCAGATGCTGCTACCTTTAGCTCTGTCCACTCTAGGGGTGCTGAAAACTGCTCCCTACATCTCAGCGTCATTAAGGAAATCAGGAGCCTAAGGGACTGGAGTATACATTGGTAGTCCCTTCCCAGCATCCATTTCCCCTTTTTATTCTGAGGCACATCTGCTTTAGGGACTCCAAATGTCCATCCAGTATCTGTTCTTCCTTTCATCCTTAGTAACACAATCCTGATTTTTATCTGAGTGCTTTGCCTTTGGGACAAAGACTATATGTTTCTAGCTTCCTTTGCAGCTAGGCAAGGCCATGTGACTAAGTTTTGGTCAATGTGATATAAGCTGATGTATTGTGTGACACTCCAGAAGGACAACCTAAAGAAGCTGACTCAACTGAAAAGTCAACTTCTTTTCACTCTTTCCGCTTCATCTTTCTGCCTGGAGTACAGATGTGATGGCTGGAGCTCTAGCAGCTATTTTGGATGGAAAACACCTACTGGTTTAGTAGAGCAGGAAGCTTAAGGGTCCTTTTTCCCTTATGACTGAACCATTGAAGCTGTCATACCAGCCTTGGACTTTCTATCTTTGCACTTGTCTTAAACGAAAGAAAAATAAACTTTTGTTTATTCACTTTTATTTGGGGTTTTCTGACATATGCAGCTAATCCTATCCTAACTGTTATTGTCCCCTTCATGTGCTCTGAGTGGAGCTGAGACTCTGTGGCTGGAACCTGGGACTTAGCCCTGAGTTAATGAGAGCAATGCACTCCACTGGCCATAAGTATATTTCAGGAGTGGGCATATGACTAGTCAGAATGAATCCTGGACTCAGTCATGGGAGGTTGTGAAGCTGGAGCTGTTGGCAGCCATCTGGAGGGGACAGTTTGTCCTGGTGACCTTATGATATGGTGTACTGTGTCCCCACCCAAATCTCATCTTGAATTGTAGCTCCCATAATTTCCATGTGTTGTGGGAGGGACCTGGTGGGAGGCAATTGAATCATGCAGGCAAGTCTTTCCTGTGCTGTTCTCATAATAGTGAATAAGTCTAATGAGATCTGATGGTTTTATAAAGGGGAGTTCCCCTGCACATTCTTTCTTGCCTGCCACCACATAAAATGTGACTTTGCTCCTCATTCACCTTCTGCCGTGATTGTGAGGCCTCCTAGCCATGTGGAACCGTGAATCAATTAAACCTCTTTCCTTTATAAATTACCCAGTCTTGGGTATGTCTTTATTAGCAGTGTGAGAACAGACTAATACACCTTACTTGAATCCTGGATTAAGCTTTGCTTGAAATTAGACCTATCTCTAGACTTTTCATATAAGTGGGTCAATATAGTATCTTTTTGTTTAAATCAATTTAAGTTTTTGGTTGCGTGTCTCCAAAAGAGTCAAGTCTGACTCTGGTCTTTCTATTTGGTTTAATTAGTCTTAGTCCTTAATTGGTCTTTCTATTTCCACACTTGCCCTGACTGGTGTTGTCTTGGTAACCCTCAATGCTTTAACAAATGGACCCCAGATTTCTTGGGATCACTTCTGCTCATATTATATTGGCAAGACAGGTTAAAAGGCCACACCTAACTTTGAAGGAGTTTGGGAAATGTAGTCTAACTGCACATGCAGAAGGAAGAGGAGAGCCAGGACCCAGCAGCACCGTTAGCCCTCCCTGCCATCCCACCCTCTAATCCCTCCTATCTCCTGCAGCCAGAGTGGCCCTCTTGATATGTGAATTGGCACATATCATTCCCCTGGATGAGTCTTGTCAGCAGCTTCCTGGGAACTCAGATTCTCCTCCATGGCCCATGAGGCCCTGCCTGATATGGCTCCTGCCAGGTCTCTAACCCCATCTCAATCCCAGGTGTGCCCTGGCTCCTTTCCTATCAGCCATGTTGGCCTCAGGTTAGCTTCTATGGCTTCCTGGGCCTTTCTGGCCCTCAGGGCTTTCTCCTGCTGGAATGCCCTTCCCCCAGTTTTTCATAAGCCTGGCTCCTTCTCACCCTCCAGGAATCCTCCCGAGAGTGACTTCCTCAGAGAGGCCTTTCTGGAACACCCTACCCAGTAAAGGTCTTCCCTCTTATTCTTTTTTTTTTCTTTGAGATGGAGTTTTTCTTTCGTTGCCCAGGCCAGAGTGCAATGGTGTGATCTCGACTCACTGCAACCTCTGCCTCCTGAGTTCAAGTGATTCTCCTGCCTTAGCCTCCCGAGTAACTGGGATTATAGGGGCCCACCACCACACCTGGCTAATTTTTGTATTTTTAGTAGAGAAGAGGTTTCATCATTTTGGTCAGGCTGGTCTCAAACTCCCAGCCTTAGGTGATCTGCCTGCCTCAGACTCCCAAAGTGCTGGGATTACAGGCATGAACCACCATGCCCAACTTCCTTCTTATTCTTTATCACAGGACTAAATTAGGTAATGGTTTATTTGCTTCCTATTGTTAGTCTGCCTTTCACTCTAGAATATAAGGTCCAGGATGGGGTGACTGTGTCTGTCTGTTCCATTCCATCTGCAGAGCACCCACCTTGCAGAGTCTGGTACACAGCAGGTGCTCAAAGAGTTTTACTAAAAGGATGGATGGATGGATGGATGGATGGATGGATGGATGGATGGATGGATATATGCATGGATGGATGGATGGATGGATAGATGGGTGGGTGAATGGATGGATGGATGGATGGATGGATGGATGGATGCATGGATGGATGGATGGATGGATGGATGGATGGATGGATGGATGGATGGATAGATGGATGAGTGAATGGATGGGTGGATGGATGAATAGGTGGATGGATGGATGGATGGATAGATGGATGGATGGATGGATGGATGGATGGATGGATGGATGGATGAATAGATGGATGGGTGGGGTGGATGGATGAATAGATGGATGGATGAATAGCTGGATGGATGGATGAATGGATGGATGGATGGATAGATGGATGGATAGGTGGATGGATGGAGTGTCTTTCATGCCAGTCTGTGGATGCTGGAAAGTTAAAATGTACCTTCTATTTCTAATGCTACATAGCATTAAAGAAATTTGCCACGGCCTGCTCTAAAATGTCTGCCAGAAGGAAAGGAGGGAATGGAAGTCATTCATATTCCCCTACAGAGCCCCTGAGTTTATTGTACATTAGAGGAGGGCTTTGCTTTTGCTTTATTTCTTATGCTCTGCATATCAGTGGAATGAAGCCCAGGGCACCTGGCAGTGGAAATGTGAGCACCTGCTCCAAAAGGCACTGCATCAAACCAGGCACTAGGAGTTGCTCTCCTCACTCTGCCCAGTTGTCACACATTTGTTTAGCATAGTTGCTGCCTCAGCATCCATTTTTAGGCCTAGTCTAAGTTATTTGAAACCTGATATATCCTGTCACCTTGGCCTTGTTACGACTTCTCCTCCCTTTGTGGTGGTTTTCCATATAGCCTGCTCATTCTTCATCTTAGTGACCCAAAACTCAACACCGCCCACAGCTGCTCACCATGATCAAACCTAAGGGTCAACACCAGTCGTGTAAATACATTTCCCCCCTTGTGCATGTTTTCTTTACACTAGCCAATCCACAATCCCCAAGGGAAAACCTAAGGAATATGCTCATGAATCTTAATAAAGTCCCACAGGTCCTCTCCCCTCTGCCCCCCATGGTTGAGCTCCATGCCATCTCTGGACTTCTGTCAGCACCCCTAACCTTTCTGGGACCTGTGAGTAATAAATTTCTTCTGTTCATGCATTTTGGTTTCACTTTCTGATGTTATCTCACATGATAAACACACCCAAACCTAACCCGCTCCCATCTGGGCTCTCTTAGAGAGCAGCTGTCTTGACTTATAGCCACTCCTAGCAGGAGGAATCCTACCAGTAGTCTCTTATCTGAACTAGGAGCATAGCTTCCTTGCTTGTGTTTGGCCCCCAGAGCTTACATCTTAGGGGCAACTTGCCTCCAGTCCTGTTCTTTTCTCCTGTGAAATGTTCCAGTGAGATTTAAAATGTCAGAAGTCTGGACACTAAGACCATTGGCATTTTGGCCACTGGACCTTAAGATGCCAGGAAGGGTCTCACCTGCTCTTGAAAACAGTTTTTGAATTTTAGTTCTACCTGGAAGGTGTAGTGGGAGCACTCCCTGTGCTTTTGGAGCTCACTCACAGGCGTTGAGGTATTCCTAGCAGCCAAGGGAAGGAGGGAGATGTCAGGCAAGTGCTTTGCCCAAGGTGACTTAATGAGTCAGAGCTGGAGTGGGCATCATAAGGGCAGGCACTGAGCCTGCAGACTGGGTCCAACCCTTCCTCCACACACACACACACACACACACATACACATGCCTCTTCTAATGGAATATAATAAAATGCAGATAAAGAAGCTCCAGAAGGAAAATTCCTCCTGTTGAAAGTTTACTGTGTTCCTCCCACATGGCCTTTCTGGCTCCTCAGAATGTAATACAATTGCAATCTTCTTTTCACAAAAAAGATTATTCTATTTATGTGTCAAATTTACAAAAGAATTAAATTAGGAATTGAGTTAAAAAAGAATCATCACAACGGTTCTTTAAACAGAGAGGTACCTTGGAGGCATTTCAAATGATTCAATTTATAAACACTTAATTTGCACACAACCTTTCAGATAAATATAATGTGCAGGGAGGAAGGTAGATGGATGTGATTTGTGTGGGTGCAATGTACCTGCTGCTTCTAAACCTTGTATGTATTTCTGTGATTCAATCTATCATATTCTATGTGTTGTGATCATTTGTTTTCATGTCTGTTTTTACCATTACAGTGTGAGTTTCATTCTGGCAGTGAGTAGTATATCTTGATCACCTTTGTCTCTTCAATACCCAGCAGGGTCATTGACAGCAGGATTTGTGTCTTATTTTCTTTCTACCCTTAGCACCTACCTTAGGAACTGTTATTCAGGAAAACTAGAAAATGGTTTTTGAATTGAAATAGGTAAGTATAATTTTTCCTCTTAGAGAGTAGTGTAGATTTTTGTACTTGTAGAAGCCTTTTTATTGGGATAGCCCATTAAAACTATTATTTAATGTTCCCAGTCACAGGCCATCTGTAGGAACTCTGGCTTTCTGCTGAGGGGTTCATTTATGGAATGCCTGTCATATGTCAAGCTCTGAGCTATAGCTGGAGATACAGCGAGTGAGGCAATCGGATTTCTGCACCTGTGAAGCTTGCAGTGAAGGGGCGTGGCAGAGAAATAAGAAATAGACAACAATGGTGGGTAAGAGTGGGGAGGGGGTGCACAGGCAGAGGGGAAATGATGTTTACTGAAGGACAAAGAGGAGTTAGTCATACAGTAGGAATGGCAAAGAGATTCCATGTACAAAGAATAGAAGGCAATGTGGCATAGCTAGAGCACAGAGAGGAAGGCTCTGAGAGAGAAGAGATAAGTGGTGGAGGTTGGCCAGGGCAGGCTGGGAGAGGCTGTGTTGCCTGTGTGGAAGAGTGTGAAGTGGATCCTGAGGGAAGGTGAGGGAAAGCGTGCATGGTGGCTGTGGCGACAGTATGGAGGATGTATTGGAGAGACTAACACTTGGAGTTTGGATTTTTAATGTCCAAGGAAGCATTTTCTTGTGGAAAAAAACAAAAAGACCAACCAAATGAGAACGAGCAAAGGCTGTTTATTCAGAGCTTGCTCTAGCAAGGGACTCAATCTCTGTCCTTTGGGTTTTGGCAGAGATTCAAAGGCAGGCAGGGGAGTGGGGAAGTTTTAGAGTGGAAAAAGGGAAGGCTTCAGTTATGCTCTGACTGGAGGCTGTTGGCCTGAGGAAGCTGCAGGTGAGCTAACTGGAAGCGGGTGTCCTATGGTGTTGCTTACGGGAACACATTTGGTTTACTGTGATTGGTTCTGACTTGGAAGCAGAGACAAAAACTAGGAAAGCTGTCAGTTATTCATCAAGTCCTGGCCATTTTGGGCTGATTGTCACAGAAGTTATTGTTTGGCTTCTTGCATTGTGACTAGACTAGATAGAGCAGCCTGACTTCCTCTAAGTCTGACCTACAGCAGGTTGGCTTCCTGGGCTGGTTATTGTGGATAAGGGGTTGGTTTTCTGGGCAGGCTGCTGCTGCAGGTGTGGACCAGAGTTCTGCGTTTATATAGGATCTGGCCATTGTTTATCTGGATATTCAGGTTCTCATTATCATTAAGGAGAATTATTTATTTATAGTTGCAGATATTTAAATTAGTGTTACAAATAAGAGCAATTACTTTCATTAATGCATATGAAAGATCCCTAGGCCGGGTGCGGTGGCTCAAGCCTGTAATCCTAGCACTTTGGGAGGCCGAGACGGGTGGATCACGAGGTCAGGAGATTGAGACCATCCTGGCTAACACAGTGAAACCCCGTCTCTACTAAAAAATACAAAAAAACTAGCCGGGCGAGGTGGCGGGCGCCTGTAGTCCCAGCTACTCGGGAGGCTGAGGCAGGAGAATGGCGTAAACCCCAGAGGCGGAGCTTGCAGTGAGCTGAGATCCGGCCACAGTACTCCAGCCCTGGCGACAGAGCGAGACTCCGCCTCAAAAAAAAAAGAAAGATCCCTAAAAATTATTCCTAATCATTAAGGTAACCAATTAAATTATCTTAAACATATTGTACTGCATTTATTTATCTACTTATTATATTTGGCTTTTTTCAAATACTCCATATGCCTGATTGGGAAGATTTACAACCCTAAAAGGCAACAGCTTTCTAAGCATTGAAATATTTCTTGTAACTCTAATAAATTAAAAAAAAATTTTCTTTTGAGATGGAGTCTTGCTCTGTTGCCCAGGCTGGAGTGCAGTGGTATGATCTTGGCTCACAGCAACCTCCACCTCCTGGGTTCAAGAGTAAATCAAAATTTTAGATGTTTCAAAGCATATTATTTTACACATTGCAAAAACCGTTACCAACCCGATCAAATTTTAGTATATCTTTAACAACTTAAAAAAATCCCAAATCTGAAAATCACATAGATTTACCAATATGCCTTATTAATCACTTAATCACTGCATTTTTTTTGAGACAGGGTCTCACTAATAAGAATTAGAATAATAATTAGCTCATTTAATCTTCACATGTATTCTATTATTATTATTTTTAGATAGGGTCATATGGTTTGGCTATGCCCTGACCCAAACCTCAGCTTGAATCATAAGCCCCATAATCCTCCTGTATTGAGGGAGGGGCCTGGTAGGAGGTGATTGGAACACGGGGGTGGGGAATCATGCTGTTCTCCTGATAGGGAGTGAGTTCTCATGAGATCTGATGTTTTATAAATGGCAGTTTTCCCTGGGCTTTTCTGTCTCTCCTGCTGCCTTGTGAACAAGGTGTCTGTTTCCTCTTCTGCCACAATTGTAAGTTTTCTGAGGCCTCCTCAGCCATACAGAACTGAGTCAATTAAGCTTCTTTCCTTTATAAATTACCCAGTCACAGGTATTTCTTTATAGCAGTGTGAAAATGGACTAATAAACAGGGTCTCATTCCCGTCACCCGGGCTGGAGTACAGTGGTGCAATCTCAGCCCACTGCAGCCTCTACTTCCTTGGCTGAAGTGATCTTCTCAGCCTCCTGAGTAGCTGGGACTACAGGCACATGCCACGCCCAGCTAAGTTATTTATTTATTTATTTATTTATTTTATTTATTTATTTATTTATTTAATTTATTTTTGTAAAAAAGAAGGTCTCACTATATTGCCCAGGCTGGTCTTGAACTCCTGGGCTCAAGTGATCCTCCCACCTTGGCCTCCCAAAGTGCTGGGATTATAGGCATGAGCCACCATGACTGCATTTTAAATAACAGTGGTACACAGATTGTCCTGAAGATTACAAATCCTAGTCCTCTAGTTAGTGGTATTAAATTATAGATCTAAAAAATAAATAAATTATAGGTTTAGTGTATTCATTTTTAAACCTGTTTGTAAAGTCACTTATCCAAGTAAAAGGAGCAGTTTTTGCACCTCAGGCAAGATTATTGAGTCATAAAATTAGAACCCCAATATTGTTACTTTTCAGTCAGATATTTGAGACTGTGACCTTGGGTGGGACCTGGTGCTACATACTTCCTGGATGATTCTACTTAAGTCCCTGGAGAACTCTGGGCCCTTTTCTCCCTTCCCTTCCCTTCCCTTCCCTTTCCCTTCCCTTTCCCTTCCCTTTCTCTTCCCTTTCCCTTCCCTTTCTCTTCCTTTTCCCCCCCCTTCCCTCCCCCCCCCCCTCCCCTCCCTTCCCTCCCCTCCCCCACCCTCCCCCCTCCCCCCTCCCTTCTCTTCTCTTTCCTTCCCTTCACTTCTCTCTCTCTGTCTCCCTCTCTTTAAAAAAAATAAAGATGGGGTCTTGCTCTGTTGCCCAGGCTTGTCTTGAACTCCTGGGCTCAAGTGATCCTCCCGCCTTGGCTTCCCAAAGTGCTGAAATTACAGACATGAGCCACTCTGGACTTGGGTCTTTTTCTAGAGCCAGGTTCTGCCTTCCATTGTCAATGGGTAACCTCCATCTTCATACCTTCCACTGGGGTTTACTGCAGCTCAGTGCATTCCATTTCTTTTGGGAGTCTTTCACCATTAACCATTGTTTCCCTTAAATTGTTTCAGCTCTCACCTGTGTTGTGGCTAATTCCATCACCACTTGATTGGATTACATAAATCTCTGTACCATCTAATTGAATTCTGAATTCCTCACATATTTTGCTGTGCAACCTGTCTAAGGTATCAGGTTAGGAGGCTGTTATAGTCCAAGGCAGATGTGGTGGTCACCTGGCTGTGGGGGTGGAGATGGCCCCAGAGCTTCTTAGGTTGGGGATCAAATAAGATTTAGTGACTGATTAGATGCTGGAGAAGAGGATGTTGAGGGAAGAAGAAAGAGTCAGAGAAGCTGCCCAGATTTCTGCATTAGACTACTGGGTAGAAATATGTTTTACATAAAAATCACTGACCATTTATTGAAAACTAAGTACTTACATGAGACTGATTTAATTAGCCAAACAAGCGGTAATTTGTAAACAGACAGATGCAGCCTACTAGAGGCAGTAGGGTCAAGTGACCAAGGATTGGGAGTCAGGGAACGTTGCCCAGCTTTGCCACTGACTTTCTAGTTGGCCCTTGAGACAAATCCTGTGTGCTGTGTGGGCTTCCCTCTCTTGTAAATAAAAACATCTGCCTAAAGCCCGAGTTCTGTTAACTCTAAAATGCATAAATCTGTCAAATGGGAGGGTTGGATTAAGCAAAGGTGCACAAGCTTCTTTGATAATTTGATGAACACCAAGCACCCTCTTCTTGGGAAAATGCAGGGAATATTTACTTACTCTTTATCCAGGTTCATTCCTTCCTCCTGTCACCCCCAACACTCATGGATTAGATGGCCTTCAAAGCTCTTTCATGTTCTTCCATGCCCTCTTCAGTATTTAAAATCTCCTTACCTCTTCCAAAGAAACAACATAAAAATGATGATGCCTTTGTTAGTTGCTGTGTTCTTTCTTTTCCCTTTGAATTACTCCCTGCTATCTATTTAAAGAGGAGTCCCTCAGGGCAAAGGCTGTCTCTGTCCTTGTTTCAGTGGCTAGAATGCAGTTGGATGCTTAACAACACCTAATTATAATAATATGGATTAGAGTATAATGCCATCTGTAAACCTTGATAAGCTTAGGATAGATAAATAATATTTTAACAATCTGTACAAAACAGTAGATGGACATCATTGAAGGGAGAATAAAAGGGAACTTTTGCTTCTATAGTACAATACAGGATTAATTAAACACCCCCCAGGAGTTTATCTCTAAGAATCCATGTCTCACAGCGGACATATATATATATATATATATTTTTTTTTCAAGATTTATTCAAAGTTATCAAGATGAATCACTAGATCTTCTCTTATTAAAACCCTTTATTTAGAACAGTAACCTGATCTTCAAGGTTAGCTTTCTCTATACTACCTGGAACCCTGATGGAAAGATTTGGTTTGGTTAGAGATGTTTTCTGGTTGGCTGAGGATTTACCCCTTGAACAAAATCTTTTCTTTTTTCTTTAACCATTTTGGAGAAAGAAATTTCTGAAATGTGCTGTATACTTCACTGCCCTCTGAAACAGATGATCTGGAACATAACATTCCTTTATGGGCATTGATTATTACATTGTGGTATGTAGTAGTCTTTAACAACTTTTAGTGCTAGGTAATCTTATTCCTATTGAAGTAGATGCAGAATTGTTTGCTTCAATACTACTTAGCCCCAGTCTACAGATTTTGACTTTCGTTGGAGTTATCCAGGTGCACAGTTCAAAGACACAACCAGGTCTTATGGGTTTGTTAAAAAAAAACAAGTCCCAGGCTACCTTGCACCTATTTCCCTTTCCCTACAGGGAGCCACTTTATCTATCTATCTATCTATCTATCTATCTATCTATCTATCTATCTATCTATCTAGATAGATAGATATTTTTTTTCAGCTGATTAAAAATTGCCTTCCATGTCTTAAATCCCATGGTTGTGTTGCTACTTTTTTACTTTTCTCTTTCAGGCTCTATCTATTGACTTCCCACTATGGAAGATGAGGATTTAACTCTTGCCTTATCCCATCCCTACCATGCATACTCACTTCCAATCCTCCCAAGATAATTTATTATAATAATAATTATTATTATTTGAGACAGAGTCTTGTACTGTTGCCTGGGCTGGAGTGCAGGGACGCAATCTCAGCTCACTGCACCCTCCACCTCCAGGGTTCAAGCGATTCTCCTGCCTCAGCCTCCTGAGTAGCTGGGACTACAGGTGCCTGCCACCACACCCAGCTAATTTTTGTTTGTTTGTTTGGTTTTGTAGAGACGGGGTTTCAGAATGTTGGCCAGGCTGGTCTCGAACTCCTGACCTCGTAATTCACCCTCCTCAGTCTCCTAAAGTGCTGGGATTACAGGCGTGAGTCACCGTGCCAGGTCACCCAATTTATCTTTTTAGTTAAATCAACATCCAGCATTTACATTATTATGACTCTATATACTAGTGAGAGATCAGCCATGTAGAAAACTATAATTACTTTTTTTCCTGCATAATTTTTTGGGTTTTTTCCTCAAGTTAATAATTGTTTTGTTTGTTAGATTATTTTTTCAATTTGCTTTAATGTTCTGTGTATTTATTTCTGATTCAACCAATTGTCTAAATCAGTGCTTCTCAGGCTATCTGTGATAAAGAACTCGTTTTTAAAATTGCTACTTTGTTATAGGCAGATACTTTTATAAAATACAGTAAAAACATACTTCTAGAACAGACTGTTCACAGCACCAGTTGGCTGGCCACACTTCGTGTAGCCCTGTTCAAGTCTTCTTTCAATGCATCTAAACACACTGGGTGTTCTCTCAGTTTTGTCTTTTTGAGGAAGCCTCTTTGGAGCCTTTTGATGTGATAATATGGATTGGTTGCCTTCAATAAACCAAGTACACGGCTGTTTCATGGGTCAGATTCTCCTTTTCCTTCAACCTTAGACTTTTCTTTGCTTTCCTCTTATTCTGGTTCCTCGATCCTATGCCTTCCTTATTCACGAGTTAGCCCTTCTTTTACATTGTCACATCTTCCAGTGGCTTCCTAGAAAAGTGTGTGTGGAAAATAAATGTTTTGAATGTCAAAAAAGTGAAAATACTTTTATTTTACTCTCTTGTCTGCTTATTTGCCTGAGTATAGAATTCTTGGTTGGAACTAACTTTTCTTCAGAATGTTTGATTGTCTTCTAGCTTCCAGTGTTGCTGTTGAGAAGTCAAAAACCATTCTAGTTCCAGAACTTATTTTTATTTTTGGACTCTTACAAGGTTTTTCCTTTGACATTGGTATTCTATGTTTCACATCATGTGGGTTTCTTTTTCATTCTTTATTTTGGGCACTTTTAATTCTCAGAAATGTTCTTA
This sequence comes from Piliocolobus tephrosceles, assembly GCF_002776525.5. Taxonomy (NCBI): domain Eukaryota; kingdom Metazoa; phylum Chordata; class Mammalia; order Primates; family Cercopithecidae; genus Piliocolobus; species Piliocolobus tephrosceles. The sequence goes on along the minus strand of NC_045435.1, from coordinate 82,462,397 downwards.
AATAATTTTCTTCATTCTCAGTCTTTCATTTTCTCTTCCTGAAAGTACTATTGTTTACAAGTTGACCTGCTGGATTGGTCTCTCATGTAAGGGTCCTCTGAGTCAATGGATTTGGTTCTCTGCTTTCCCCCCTGCTGACTTAGAAATCAGCATTTTCCAGGCTGCTAAGTCATCTGCCCTTGTAGCTATCAAAATTATGCGTGATTGCCTCTTCTCCCATCCTAGTGGATTTATGCCTTTTTATGGTAATTTTAGTGGGGTTTCGGGAGGGAACAAAATTAAATAGATGTCAGTCTGCCATTGTCCCCCAGTACCCCAGACACCCACCAGTGTCTGCTTCCTATTGTTCTCAGATTGCCAACTGGACATTCCTTTCAACCAGGTAACATAATAATTGAGGGTGTAGCTGTTGGATTCCAGCCCCACTGATGTCCCTTGCCAGCTGTTTGACCTTGGACAAATTACATCACCTCTCAGAAATTCAGTTTGTTCATCTCTCTGATGAGGAGAATAATAATACCTGCCCTGTGTGATTGTGGTGAGCACTAAAAGATCGTATAGTGAATACACCATCACTATTCCATATGTGGTAGCTATTATTGCCACTCCTGCTAGAGGCTTGACCTTTCCTCCTCTTCTCTATCAAAAATAGTCAATGAACTAGAAAATTGCATTGCCATGCAAGTTAGACTGAAGTAAGACTCCCCAGGAGCTCTCCTAAGGTATAATGGATAAACATTATTGCATAGCCTTTATGGCATCTGTTAATAGTTTGACTGCCCAGAAACTTAGATTTTAGTTTTAGCTATTCTCCCCAGAATGGTCAAGGTACTCTCTCCGAAATGCTGATCTTGTCAGTGAATCTCCTGAGTCTTCATGATGAAGGCCAAGTCCCTAGCAAGGTGTCAAGGTGTCTTCCTGTATCTCTGGTCTTGTGTGCCACTCACTGTGGCCCACAGGACTTGAGGTCCTGCTTATATCCTTCTCTCTCAAGTTTTCCCAGCCCAAAATGTTATATTTTTTTATAGAACTTCAGTGTTCAACACCTGCCCGAATAACAATATTTACTTGGCATTGTACTTAAAAGCCTGTTTGGGTAGGGACATTACGATCAAGGTGCTGGAAATACTCCAGTCCTCTTCTTCATGCTTACCAGCTGCCTGGTGTATCTAGCATGAGAGCAATCACGATGTAATAATGTCCTAAGCAGAATGATATGGTTTGGGTCTGTGTCCCCCTCCCAAATCTCATGTCAAATTGTAATCCCCAATGTTGGTGCATGGGCCTCGTGGGAGGCGATTGGATCATGGGGCTGGATTTCCAGCTTGGTACTGCTCTGGTATAGTGAGTGAGTTTTCATGACTTCTGGTCATTTAAAAGTGTGTGGCACTTCCCCTTTCTCTCTCTTGGTCCTGTGCCTGCCATGTAAGATGCCTGCTCCCACTTTGTCTTCCACCATAAGTCAAAGCTCCCTGAAGCCTCCCCAGAAGCAGGTGCTGCCATGTGTCTTGTATAGCCTGAAGAACCATGAGCCAAATAAACCTCTTTTTAAGATAACTTACCCAGTCTCAAGTATTTCTTTATAGCAATGTAAGAATGAACTAATACACAGACACAGGCAGCAACTCTGTAACTTGTCTAAGAAGCCCAGCAATAACATTTCAGTCACTTTCGTGGGTGCTCATTGCCCTTCCTGAAATACAAACACTCTGCATGCTGTTTCCAGCCAAATTAAGACAGGGCGAGCTTTACATGTTTAATGAAGGAACAGCTCAAAAGATTAGGAACAAAGCATTTCGGTCACACGAACATGTGCTTCAGACATGTGAGGGCAGGGACTCCCGTTCATCCACCAATAGGTTCTGTCAGCTTCAGCTTTTATCCTAGTTGCTCCTGAAGGAATCTGGATTAACATAATGAGGGTGCTCATGAACCAGCTCATTATCATTTTAGAAAACTTCAGGGCCGAATAAAACACCAGACTTTATGTTCAAGCTGTACTACCGACAGACATTTATTTAATGAACTATTCTGCTTACAGATGGAGGTGGAAGTTGTATTCACAAGCTCTAAATGTCAGCCTTCATCTTTAGACCTAGTGGAAAGCAGAAGAGACAAAACGTGATGCAATGAACCTTGTTATGGTACCCAAAATATGGGGATCCAGCTTCTGTTAGCATGCCTGCATCCCTGTCTTGGCCCCACTGATGAGGAGCAAGCAAGATAGGGATTCTGAGTATGGAGGAAGTTACTGAAGCAATTAACAATCAGAGTGTCTGATTAGTGCTATAATTTCAAATGTAAACAACAACAAAAAACCCTCTAGATTTCAGGTGAGAATTGCACTCTTCGAAGATGGTTCCTCTCTGTGGCTGTAGTTAGTGTAGTGAATTGGATATTCTTGGATTAAGTCAATTTTATATCCCAAGTATATTTTTCTTTACTTTTTCTTTTTCTTCTTCTTCTTCTTTTTTTTTTTTTTTGAGATGGAGTTTTGTTCTTGTTTCCCAGGCTGGGGTATGTAATGGCACATTCTTGGCTCACTGCAACCTCCGCCTCCTAGGTTCAAGTGATTCTCCTGCCTCAGCCGCCCAAGTAGCTGGGATTACAGGCATGCGCCACCATGCCCGGCTAATTTTTTGTATTTTTAGTAGAGACGGGGTTTCTCCATGTTGGTCAGGCTGGTCTTGAACTCCCAACCTCAGGTGATCGCCCGCCTCAGCCTCCCAAAGTGCTGGGATTACAGGCATGAGCCACCGCGCCTGGCCCCAATTACATTTTTCACCTCTCAATATGCATTCATGTTTTACCAAAAGAAAGTGAAGACTTGGCTGGGCGCGGTGGCTCAGTGTTACACTCTCAAAGTGTAATCCCAACACTTTGAGAGGCTGAGGCGGGTAGATCACAAAGTCAGGAGACTGAGACCATCCTGGCCAATAATGGTGAAACCCCACATATACTAAAAATACAAAAATTAGCTGGGCGTGGTGGTGTGTGCCTGTAATCCCAGCTACTCAGGAGGCTGAGGCAGGAGAATCGCTTGAACTTGGGAGGCAGAGGTTGCAGTGAGCTGAGATCTCGCCACTGCTCTCTAGCCTGGGAGAAAGAGCAAGACTTCGTCTCAAAAAAAAAAAAAAGTGAAGACCCATCCATAGCAGCCTTTCTTCCAGGAAGTTCAAAAGACTCTGACAAAGCAAGATCAAAATTACAAAATTGACATTGAGGAATAAGTGATGGTATTAAGCAGCCTTATCATTATTGAAAACTATTATATGCATATGAGCCCAAAGCAAAATCGATCAGAAGAGTTAATTGCCCTCATCAAGTCACATTTCTTGAAGTGCCCTCTGGGTGCAAGTTATCACTGCTTTTGGATGCTGGCTGTTCATCTCTTCAAGGGCAACAGACTCAGAATAGGAAACCGCTCTGGACCTTGGTTGGGACTGAAGGGAGAGAAGGAAAGAGAAGAGGGATCCTTGGATCCATGGATTCCACTTACTCCATTTATATTGCTCAAGACATCAGTGGCTCCACTGACTCCAACAAATTTGGACCCACAGATATATTAAAAAATAATTTCTGTATCGAAGGGCTTTTATTCTCATCTGGGAGATGTAGCATGTCCTTGTGTTCCAGGCAAATTGAATTTAATTGTTTAGTGCTTTGAGCCATGTGCAGTCAGGGAGCTTTATTGGATAACCAGTTTATTGATTTATAGTCCCTTGGCTGTAGAAAAGGCACAAGGGAGAGCTAATGATGGTCCGAGTGTGTATCTTCCACTCATCAAGCCCTGGGCAGAGACCGGTGGGCTATGGGTCTCCTTCTCCCAGAGGCCTCTAAAGTCCCCAGACTTGTCCTGACGTGGTTTTGCTTTTGCTCATCACTTGGGAATTGGGCCAAAGGAGGCATTATGTTTTACACATCAAAAATACAGGCATCTCCTTCTGTTTCCTAAAACTGAGGGAAGCAGTTACTATTGATCCATTGTCCATTCTGGCCAGGCGTGTGCTAGCAGTGATTTTACCCGTTTGAACTCAAATCTTCACATCCTCGTGGCAGATTTTGTTATTTCCATCTTACATATTGAAAGGAATCAGACACACTTCTCAGCTTCCTGGGCCCAACACTAACACATTCCTCCATACATCACAACTTCCAGGGCACAGTGTAAACATTCCAAACTTCCAGGGCCCAGTACAAACACCACCTGGAGAGTACCGTTTGTACCGAAAGCACGGGAACCAATTGTAATGCTGTAACCTAAAGAATTCCCTTGTTTCTCTGTAACCTTACATATCCTGTTTTCATCGGGCTATAAAAAGTGAGCGCAGGCATTGTTCGAGGCCCTCTTGTATGTTATGGAACGGAGGGACCAAGTTCGAACTTGGAATCAAGATCCTTGCCGCTTGGCTTTGACTCTGGACTCTGGTGGTCTTTGGGGAATAAACGGTCTGGGCATAACAATATGAGGAAACGAAAACTCAGAGAGGTGAAGTGACTTGCCCACCACTATTTAAATGCTACAGCCAGGGTTTAAACCTAGGTCTGTCTGATTCATTCTCTTTTTGCTCTGAATCAAAAGAGATTGGTGTGTGTGTGTGTGTGTGTGTGTGTGTGTGAAAGAGAGAGAGAGAGAGGTCTGTATTTATATCTGCATGAAATTGGGACCATACTTTATATATGGAGAAAGTCTGGGTTCCATAAAAGTTAAACATAGAATTACCATATGATGCACCAATTTCTCTCCTAGGTATATACCCCAAAGAATTCAAAACAGGAACTCAAATACTTGTACACCAATGTTCATTGTGGCATTATTCACAGTGGCCAAAGGTGGAAACATCCCAAGCGTCTATCAACTGATGAATGGATAAACAAAGTGTGACATACATATGCAATGGAGTATTATAGCCACAAAAAAGAATGAAGTTCTAATTTATGCTACCACATGGATGAACTTTGCAAACATTATGCTCGGTGAAAGAATCCAGACACAAAAAGACAAATACTGCATGATTTCACTTATATGAGGTACCTAGAATAGGCAAATTCATAGAGACACATAATAGAATAGAGGTTACCAGGGGTTGGGGGAGGGGAAGTGGGGAAGTCTCTGTCTTGGATGATGAAAAACTTTTGGGAATAGATAGTGGTAATGGTTACACAGTGTTATGAAGGTCAATGCCACCAGATTGTACATTTAAAAATGGTTGAAATGGTGAACTTTGTGTTGTATATATTTTACCACAATTTATTTAAAAGCCTGGTGTGATGCAAAGAGTCAAACACACCTGGTTGTAACTCCTACCACCTGTATAAATTGGGCAAGTAACTTAGCATCTCTTAATCTGTTTTCTCGTGTTTAAAATGGAGATGATGATGCCTAGTTCACTAAGTTGCTGTAGGGCACAAATTGTCTAGTCAGTACTGAGTACAAAATGTAAGCACTCACTATATGGTGCTGGTGGTGGAGGCGTTAGTAGTGGTTAGTAGTGGTAGTAAATTACTATTCTTGTTAGTTTTGAAAGCCCATACCAGAAAGGTTTGAACACACAGAGAGTGAGTATGACTCCTCACACACATTGATGACTGCTTAAACAATAAGTGAGATTTTGCTCTTGTTTTGGAAGAACTTTTTTCAACGAAATGCCAAGGAAGAACCAGGTGTTTGAAAAATGTGGCTGTGTTAAGTTAAATGAGCCTTTTTTGGACTCCAGATGGGAGCATAAAGCTGTTTGAAACCCCGACGGTCTTCTCTTGTTGATTTTCACATGACTGAAAAATGATTTGACCACATTACGGAGGAACTGTGATGTGTTCTTGCTGCCAGTTCATTGCTACTATTTGGGAAAAGAAGAGATATTACAGCAAAAACTCATAAGCCTTGAAAATAGGAGGCTTGTAATAGAAGCCTCTTTAGAGCCTTTAATTATGGCATTGCTGAGGTGACATGCTAATTACAGGGCTCTTGGACAATTCCCTTCAGCTGAGTAGAGTCAGCCATTGCCTCATGTATCAGGAAGTGGAGTTCTGTGTTAAAAGAATTGGAAGATATCTACTAAGTTTCAAAAGACCCACAGAAGACATTTAAATACATCTAGTAGCCTGTTTGATTTCTGTGCTCCATAGAGTGGATAATCAACTCTCCCACCCGATGTATATTAAATCTGCTTTCAACACACGTGAACATTTTCTCAAATAAGCTATGCCAAATTCTCATGGGCTTTGGCTGCAGCCCCCTAATAAAGCACAGCTGTAGACCTGGAAACTTGTCCTTTGAACATTTGGAAGCATCTCTGCAGGCTTCTTCCTTTGCTTGAGGCACATCTGGCCACTGAAAAACAATGTGACTTTGTATTTAACCCTCGGGTCTTTAAAGAAACCATTTAGTGGAGCTTAGCTTTAATTTATTTAGTGCTTCTCCCATGAACTGCAAGAGTGAATACACCTCTAAAAGTAAGCCTTACCCCTTCCTGTCCCCTATGTGTCATGGGAAAGTATTGCCTTGAATAGTGGCTAAATTTTCCTTTTCTTAATTTCCTGTGGAACTGGAAGTAAATGGGTTTTCAGGTGTTACTCAGTGTCTCATACATATCATATGCATCATACTTGCTGAAATTAATTAGATGCTTTGTATGAGAAAGCAGACTAATCATGGGAGTCCAACCATTCACAGATAATTGTTGTTATATTTTGGCATAGAACCCTTCAGACTTATTTCAACATGTGAATATCAATTTTCATTTTTGTAAAAATGGGATCATATGGTATATAGTTTTAAAACTTGCCTTTATTGGCCAGGCGCGGTGGCTCACACCTGTAATCCCAGTACTTTGGGAGGCCGAAGTGGGTGGATCACAAGGTCAGGAGATTGAGACCATCCTGGCTAACATGGTGAAACCCTGTCATGAGTGCCTGTACTCCCAGCTGCTCCGGAGGCTGAGGCAGGAGAATGGCATGAACCCAGGAGGTTGAGCTCGCAGTCAGCCGAGATCACACTACTGCATTCCAGCCTGGGCAACAGAGCGAGACTCCGTCTCAAAAACAAAAAACAAAACAAAAAAACTTGCCTTTATCAAATACCAATATACTGTGAACATCATTCCATATAATACGTTAAATGGCTGCTGAGGACTTACCATCTGGATTCCAAATAATTTATAATATTCAACTAGTTTGCTATTGTTTGATTTTTTAATTTTATTTTGTATTTTTATTTATTTATTTTTTTGAGATGAAGTTTTGCTATTGTAACTCAGGCTGGAGTACAATGGAGCAATCTTGGCTCATGGCAACCTCCACCTCCCAGGTTCAAGCAATGCTCTTGCCTCAGCCTCCTGAGTAGCTGGGATTATAGGCACCTGCCACCATACCCAGCTACTTTTTGTATTTTTAGTAGAGAGTGGGTTTCACCATGCTGAAGGCTGGTCTTGAACTCCTGACCTCAGGTAATCCACCCACCTCGGCCTCCCAAAGTGCTGGATTACAGGCATGAGCCACCGCGCCTGGCCTTCTTTTATTTTTTGAGACAGCATCCCACTCTGTCGTCCAGGCTGTAGTGCAGTGGCCCAATCTCAGCTCACTGCAACTCTACCTCCCAGATTGAAGCAATTCTCATGCCTCAGCCTCCTGAGTAGTTGGGATTTTAGGCATGTGCCACCATGCCTGGCTACTTTTTGTGTTTTTAGTAATTTAGGGTTGTGTTTCTCCATGTTGGCCAGGCTGGCCTCCACTGTTTAACTTTTAGATTGTTGACCTGATGACTTATCAGCTAGAATTAGGTTCAGCTTTATTCATAGAAAACTCCAAAGAATAGTGGCTTAAACAAGGTGAATATTTATTCCCCTTGAACATAAGATAGCCCAGAGGTGGGCAGTCTAGGGTTGCTGTGGCAGCCATCAAAGACTCAGGATTCTTCTACCTTTTTGTTCCATTATTTTTCTGGATAGCTTCTGTCTTAGTTTGCTTTGTGTTGTTGTAACAGTATATCTGAGGTTGGGTGGTTTATAAAGAAAAGAGGTTTATTTGACTTGTGATTCTGGTGGCTGGCAGGTTCAAGTCTGGGCAGGTGCATCTGGTGAGGTCCTCAAGCTGCTTCAACTCATGGCAGAAAGTGGAAGAGGAGTGGATGTGTATAAACAGATTACATGGTGAGAAAGGAATCAAGAGAGGGAAACCAAGGAAGCCAGACTCTTCATAACAACATACTCTCTTGAGAATTAATTTATTCCCATGAGAGTGAGAACTTGCCCACCCCTGAGGGAGGGCATTAATCTATTAATGATGGATCCATTCTCAAGACCCAGACATCTCCCACTATGCTGCACCTCCCAAAACTGCCACATTGGGGATCAAATTTCAGCATGAGTTTTGCTGGGGACTAAACAAATCATGGCAGCTTCAATCCCCAGGGTCGCCTCTTGGCTCAAAATCGAAGGACATCATATCCAAGTTCCAGATAATGCAGAGGAGAAAGTAATAAAGGGTCCAAAGGGTTCCTCCCCAGCCAAATTAGCTGCTTTTAAGTAGCTTCCCTGGAAGTCCCGTGCAACACTTCTGCTTACCTATAGTTGGTCAAACTCAGATCAAAGGAGGTTAAAAGGGGTGTCAAAAGAGTTCTATTGCTAAGGAAAAAACAAAAAAAGAATGGCTCTTGTGTAGCAACTAGTGGTTTCTGCCACACCAATCTTTCCCCTTATAATCAATGCTATCGTGTATCTCTTCTAGCTAAATCTTTTTACACATTCATGATTATTTCCTTATGATTTATGCTGAGGCAGTATATTGTGCCAGGTCAAGGGTGAGAACACCTAAAATATTATCTATTTTTTGTTATTGAAAAAGCAATGTATGCTTATTGAAAACAATTCAAACATAGCAGACCTATAAACTTGAAAACTACATTTTGCCACTCTGAAATGTTGTGCCAATTCCTGTTATTCAGTAGTGCACAAAGGTGTCAATTATACTATATTCTTACCATTCCCTTTTGCTCTGTTGCCTTATTAACCAGTCTGATAAGTAAAAAAAAATTAATTTTTATTTCTTTGAATACTCACTAGTTGTCTGTTGAGGTCCTTTCCCCATTTTTCTATTGGGGTACTTTAAAAAAATTATATATATATATATATATATATTTAATTCTTTTCTTTTGAAAAGCCTCACTCTATCACCCAGGCTGGAATGCAGTGGCACAGTCTCAGCTCACTGCAACCCCCACTTCCTGGGCTCAGGAGATTCTCCCACCTCAGCCTCCCAAGTAGCTGGGATAACAGACCTCAAGTGATCCACCTGCCTCGGCTTCCCAAAGTGCTGGGATTATGGGTGTGAGCCTCTGTACCTGGCCTATATTTTATATTTACCTGATGATTGCCATATGTTCTAATATTTTTTCAAGTTTACACTTTCCTTTTTACAGTGTTTTTGTCATGCAAAAATTTTAAACTTTATGCACTCAAATCTATCTTTTCCTTTCAAGGCTTCCCCTTTGGTGTAAATGCTAACACTTAAAAGAAAAAAATATATATATTTTTATTATCTAGATGGAAATTTAAAAGTTCTGTGTTGGCTTTGGAATTAAAGTCTTAGTGCTGAGAGCCAGCCATAGTGAAACAGGTGGTGTGTTGAAGAAGTAATCCCCCTTCTTGTCTCATAGCACAAAGCTGTGTGCTGATTATCTGAGGGGATAAAATCAGCATGTTTCAACAATAAAACAGGACAGGTCAGCATCATCTTCTGCAGCAGGTTTCTGACAATTGGTATGGAAATGAAGTATTTGTTTTACTCGAATTCTATTTTCTTGTTGTCATTATTATCTTTTTTATTATTTTATTTATTTTTTGTAGAGATGAGATCTTGCTATGTTAACCAGGCTGGTCTCAAACTCCTGGCCTCAAGCAATCCTCCTGCCTTGGTCTCCCAAAGCATTGAAACTACAGGTGTGAGCCACTGCACAAAGCCCGGGATCCTGTTTTCCTTTCATTTACATTATGTCTAACTTTAGGAAGATTTTTCACAAGCTAGACTCCGAAATATTTATTAATTCAAATTGAGCTTCCCTGTCTCTGAGGAGCAATGTGGAATCATGAGACAAACATGAGTCTTGAGGTGAAAAAACCTGAGTTAAACCCTACCAACATGTATCACTTATGGGACTTTAGGTCACCTATATGACCTGGATGGGCCTCAGTTTGTCTGGTTGATTTGCAGGATTAAAGAGGATAATAATCATGAAAGCACCTAGCGCCATAATTAGCTCATGGAGATGGAGGCAACCAGCAGATGTTTCTCCAATCTGCCCAGAAACAAGAGTTTAAGTGTATGGTGTCCGATAGTTTCTTTCGTATTAAGAATCCCTTTTCAATGCAAATAATCACTCCCTACTTTTTCTGTTTGGTAGTTACATGTTCAGATATTAGGGTAATAAATAGGCCAGGGCCCCCTTGGCCATCTTTGCTCCTCCCCTTCAGCATGGAGGCCAGTGTTACATGCTATAGAATATTCTCTCTCCACTCTCAAAATAAACTCCAAAACCATTGATAGATTTTGTTTAAACTGAAATTTTTCAGTTAATATGAGGAGAGGGAGCATGGGGGAGCTTGGCTAATAGGTGCTACCGACACAGCCATATAGCTACAAGTCCTGGAACCAGCAAGCAGCCCCACACTGTTCGATTCCTTCTCTTGACTTTTAGGAACCTAGAATTTGTTCAGCTGTCTTAGACTGTATAGCATCTTTAGATCCTTGTGGAGGGGAGGGTGAGGAGTTTTCATTTATGCTTATGCTGGACCTGGAGAAAGAAACTAAGGCCTGGAGAAAGAAAGAAAGGACTTGGGTAAAATAGTGCAGTCAGTGGTTGAGCTGAAACCAGGGTGGCTGCTCCAGGCTCCCCAGCCTGCCCTCTAAGTCCTTCAGAGCTGATGACCCGATATGGTTAGTTGCTCACAAACTTGAGCATTAGAGGTCAAGATGATCATTAGTTGCAGCCTGGAGAAGAGCCATTTTATATCCAAGGGAATAATATGCCAGATGAATAGGAACATTAGTGATTTTCATTTGCTATGTGCTAATTTGTCTTGCAAAAGGTGATCTGACTTCTTTAAGTCTCAAGCTGGCAGATTTCATTCTGTGCTATTTCTGAGGTCTTGGCAGCAGAACTCACTCTCCATCCCAGATCTCTGAGAACTCCAAAGAATCTGGTGCAGGGTGTTCCTGTGAATTAAGATTTTGACAAGCATCAACAGAATCTGGGTGATGCCGAGTGTAACAGGAACGCGTGGTGAGCGGCTCAGACCCCAACGTGCCCTTCGGCTTTCAAGAAAATGGGCTGTTCGATAGCCATGGGACTCAGGAAAACCTTTCACAGGGCTCTTACTGAAGAGATGAGCATGGAGGGAGCATGGAAGTGAGACCTGCTAGGAGCAGGTGACTCACCACGTGCCAGCCATGTTCCCTCAGCTGTGGAGGGTATTGCTTATAAACATCAATTACCAATTATCCATCTGGGTCTGGCAGGTTCCACAACTTTACAAGCCACATAACTTTAATAATTTCATCTCTTGGATTCACTGATCTAGCACTTTTGTTTACTCTCCAGGAAGTTCATATAATATACATTTGTGTGTCAAGTGGGTATAGGTTGTGGCGCATGCTGGGAAACAGAGATTTGACCCCAAAATTTATCAACAAATTTAGAATACACAAAACTTATTTTGGTATTGGCAAAATTTGCTCTGGCTTCTTTATCTCTTTGGAATGCCAAGGAGTTTAGTTTGTTCAGTTCATCTTGACTCTAAGCCCTCTGCTATGATTGGAATGTTTGTGTCTCCTCAAAATTTGTAACTTGAAACCTAATTCCAATGTGATGGTACTAACAGGTAGGGCCCTTGGGGTGACGAGGTTATGAAAGTAGAGCCCTCATGAATAGGATTAGTGCCCGTCCAAAAGAGGCCTCAGAGATGCCTTGCCCCTTCCACCATGGGAAGACATAGCGAGAAGGTGTCATCTGTAATAAAAACCAGAAAGTGGCCCCCTCACTAAATCTGCTGGTGCCTTGATCTTGGACTTCCCAGTGTCTAGACCTGTGAGAAATAAATTTCTGTTGTTTATAAGCCAACCAGTCTATGATATTTGATATAGCAGCCCAGATGGACTAAGATACTCTGTCCCTAGCCCCTGTAGCTTTGGGATATAGAAAGTAAACAGCTCTTAGAAACAGCCCAGAGTTCAACTTCATGCTGCATTTCAGAGAGGGGTCTCTGAAACACTCTCCCCTCAGTTAACGTTGTTGGTTGTTAACTGAGAATTGGAAGTCCCAGGCTGGGCCTGTGGATAGGATTCTGACAGTTCAGGGTGTGTCTATTGAGTTAGTGGTGACAGTGTCTGGCCTGTGTCTCTCTGCAGGAGGTAATTTACATGAGGAAGTGAGCCTTGCTCCAAGAGGAAGTTGTGCACCCAGGAAGACATGCAGACAGGGGGCAACAGGAAAATACCATGTCGTATTCTTCAACTGTGAGCCCTCCCAGCAGGTCCTTGGAATTCATCTGAATCCCTTGGAGAGGGCTGCAAGCCCAAGCTGACAGTAGTTTTCATCAGGACTGTGGCCTGTGGCAGTGCAGGCAGTGCCCCAGGGCCTAGGAGACTCAGGGCAGCAGAGGTGGACAGAGGAGTGCCTCAGAGAGCTGCACTGATGCAGCAGAGACTCCAGGGAACCTAGCCCTGCCTTGCTACCCAGAAGAGTATCTCCCTAGGAATGTCTGTAGCCAACACCCCAGGTGTGGCCACAGCATTCCCATGGAAGTTGCCAGGGCTAGGGATGAGTTCCAGTCCTCACTGGACTTTGTAGAGTTGACATCAGCTAGGGATCTGAGTAGGAGAGCAGTTCGTGATGCAAGTAAGCCACCCCAGGGTCCCTTAGCAGTGACTGGGTAGGACTTTCAGTGGAACAAGAGCCAGTGAATTTGGGGTCCTATTAATATCACTTGCAGAGTGCCTGGGGGAGCAGGGGTTATTTGGAATTCTCTTCCTTTCTCAACTCAGGGAAGAGCAACCAAAAAGTATGGGGGACAGTGGCAATGGTAGCAGTCTCTGGCTTTGAGTCTCAGCCACTGTCTGTCATCTTCGGAATCCAATACCCTCAAGCTCTGCCCTTCCCTGCCCTTCTCTTCCCTTCCCTCCCCTTCCTGGGGCTCTTAAATTCTCTCCGAGTGTCATTAAACTTTCCTGCCTGCCCTTCCAGGGCTGCTCTGTCTTTCTCACTGCAGTTCCCCTGCCTTCTACACTGTTTGAGGTTGCTGTTAAGATTCTACCATCTCCTTTTCCACTGGCACCAACTCCAATGTCTCACACTGACATTGGTGCTTCTCTTATCATTGTAGATCTTGGTGCCCAACCCACCCTGCCAAGGTAGGGTGCCCTCTTTCCATCAGAGTTAAACTTTTCTTTGGTTCCTTAAAATATCTTTTGCTCCCTAATCTTCTTTCCGCCTTCCCACTTAAACAACTTAAGGACAAGTTACTGCCAAGGAGGGTTGCATGTGAACGGCTTCACAAAGTGTGTCATGAAAAAGTTCTCTTCCCACTGACAATTAAAGAGGGTCCTCTCAAATTCCTCCAGCTATGGGACAATTTCATACTGCATATCCCTCTGCTTGGTGTTCATTTTTCACATCCGCTTAAACATTTCATTTCCTATCTTTAGCATCTCTCCTTCCAGACTGGAATTCCACGAAACAATCTGACACTCCCTTTCAGAAGACTTTCCTTATGAAAAATATCTGGCAGTTACTTCTGTTTGTTTAAACTTGAAAAAAGAAATCAATGATTTCAAATTGCAAATTCAGTTAAAATTTACTTTGCGATAATGTTGTAGGATAATACTGCCAGAGTTTGGAAGCAGAAAGCAAATGAGGCGGGAAAACAAGATAATCGAGAGGATGGTAGAAAAGGATCTCTGATTAGTGAAGCACAATTGCACGGAATAAATACAATATTGATTCTTGTGTAAAAATCACCCACAGATGAGGGAAAAAAAGATGATGCTTTGTCATCTTTCCTTTCCATTTCTAGTTTTCAGGCTATTTTCAAGTTCTCTTATATTCATTTCATTTGTTTTTGTTTTTAATACATTTCTGATTTAGAAGATTGATAATTCTTTAAATGCCTTTCAATTCCTAGTATTTCCTTTTTAAAAACGTGTTCCATCTGAACCCCTGTAGCTCCATGTCAGGTTTATTCTTTGGCCATTCCTCACTTACTACATGATGTTATTCGTATTTGTGTCCATATCTTCACTCCCCTGCTCGGTTGTGAATTTACTGAGAGTAGAGACACATACTTGCATATGCTTTACCAACAGTAAATTCCCCAGTGGCATGAGTAGGTGGAATTCTTATTTTAAGAATATGATTTTTAAAACAGTTTTAAAATAATTTTATAATGAGAATTTTCACACAGACTACATGTTTGGTGACTCTGAGATGGAGAATACAGGTTCATCTATAGCTTCAATCATTTGTAGGAGGAAAAGATGGATGTTTTATCCGTGAAATGATTTTTTTAGTTCATTAGATTCGTTTACTGTTCTTGGGGGCATATGTAAAATTTAAAGACACACACACACATACACACACGCACACCCTTGAAAGGATTAGGGGGTCATCCCACTGTGCCCTTGTGGGAGGTGAACAGATGTGTCTCCAGTTCCAGCACCGAGTCAAAGGTTTGCAATTCCCAGAGGGCTGGGGATTATGGCTCTCAGGGGATGAGCTTGGTGGCAGGGGCCTGCTAGTGCTTAGAGGCTGGAACCACCTCGGAGAAGGAAGGTTCGGCTGTGGCCTTCGTTAACCCACGAGACCTCCCTGATGCACTTCCGGAAATGGGAGGGAGCTCAAGGGAATGCAGAGATGGTCCCTATTTCCTTTCTGTGTTTATTTTTTTGGTATTAGATGAATTTGAATTAGTCTGAGGACTCTTCAACTTGGTTTTTAGCTTAGCCCTTTTTGACCCAAATAGTCTCTGAACATTTTATTTTGTATGTGACTTTACATAGAGAATTCTTGGTATTTCACTGGCATTTCATGGAAGACCATTGCTGCAGAAGAGATACCTAACTTTCTTGAAGTTGCACATTGTGTTTTGTCAATTCCTTAGACAGGGGGCATAGAGAGCACAGGTCAGCTGCTCAGGGCCTGGAGCCAGATCAGTTTTGGAGTGGGGCCCTGTCACATACTAGCTGTGGGAGAGGCCAGTTTCCCAGGAAGCTGATGACAATTAAACTCCAGGGTTTCTCCCTTCATAGGCTCCTTCCAAGGCCATGGGAGGGACCCTAGCCATGTGACCAATGCAGTCAACCAGTTGAGACTGCTGTCTCTTTCTACTCTGACTTCTTCTTGGTCTCTCTCTGCCTTGTGTAGGGTAGCACTGGAATGCCCAAGGGCATTTTGGGGATCTGGCTAGCGAGCAGTTGCGTGGGGAATACGTGGCTTTAACTGCAATTCGGAACGTCATTTTGAAATGTGTCAATAAAACAGGTGAAAACATTACAGCTTCTGATTTGAACATAGGTGAATGGTACATTTTTAATGGTCGTCTTTAAACTTATTAAAGAACTGCAAGAAAATTCATATAAAGATAGAAACATGAAATAGAAATGACAGAGGTGAACAATAAAATCACTAGACACTGAGGAGGCTTATAACAAACATTTTTCAGATCATATCTAACTCATTAACAGAAAGGTAAATTTTTATTCATTCATTTACAGCAAGAGAAACAGTGACTAAAAATGATGAAGAAGCTCTTGGAGTTTTAATAATCCAGCTAGTGATGAGGAGTGAATCACATGAACACATTGGGAAAAAAAAACAAATTTCTTGCTTATTTGACACAGAATAAAAGTAACATGAAATTCATATTAAGTCATTATAATGAGGAGGTCTGTTCACAACAAACAGCTTAATGAATGTTGTCAACTCTGTAATGTTGATTTAAGGTTCATCATTGACAGGCAAACTTGAAATGTCCTGAAATATTGCAGCTCAGATAGGAAGAAAACTTGATAGAGCTTTCCCCAAATTTGACAACAACCCTAAAGATTTATCTACTGTCATCTGCAATGAATCATGGAGCTGAAAATAATAAAGACAAATTTTGATCAATCACACTACGAGAAAGAAATTCTTGCTCTGTTTTCTTTATAGAAAAAGTATGCAGCCAACAAATGTAAGAAAAAGTATGATAGATATATGTCAGGTAGATGATGAAAATCACTGTTATCACTGTCATTTTTCTGGATTTTATGATATTTGTAATACTTTTACAGTTGTAATTTGTTGCAATTTCTTTCCTCACTGTAAATATTCACTTACATACCTAAATTTGTACTTGTAGTTTTATATTCTTTTCCTTAAAGCAGGCATCCTGAAATTGTATGTTTTAATCCCCACAAAACCTGGATCTGCCCTGCAGCTACGTGACCCTGAAGAAGTGATGTGCATGTTCTGAATGTCAGTTTCCTCGTGGCAGACGGGGCTTGGAACAGATTTCTGATTATTAGTTAAGGGGTTTAAATGAGAGAATGAAGAGGAAGTGTTTAGCACAGAAGATGTGGGGAACACTCCCTGTTAGTATCATCCATTCATTAACTCAGTAGGCATGGATTAAGCACCAAAACTTTCAGGCATTGCAGCTTCAGCAAAGAACAAGATGGAGAAAGTCCCTGCCCTTGAGAAGCTTATGTTCTGGTTTATTCTAGTTATTATGGTTGTTTAGCACTCTCACTTTAGGCTATCTTTGTGCTCCTACTGCTCCTAAAAGTGCTGCTGGCTCCTTGCCTTTTTCAAATTGAATGAGTAAAATTAATCGGTTTTGAAAATTCTGTGCCACCTTTTGGATGTGTGGTCATCTCTGTAATGTTGCAAAGCCAGAGCTGGAAACTGATGGCTCAATGTCCACTTGAGTCCTGCAGTAGAGTGAGTTTGGCATTCACAGTTTGTAATTTGGCATTCTGAGCGGTCAGTGGCACAGGTGGAGCAGCTCAGCATGGAGCTCATCACAGGACCTTGAAAGGGGCCTGTCGAGTGGCCCTGGGAACCTCAGAATAGCAGAGACCTTGTGGAACCAGGACACAGAGATTACTCACTTCTCTATGGGGTTACCTATCCTCATAGGTGCTGGGGTAACCCATCAGTTTGGAAATACTATGTTCTGCATGAATAGCTTCTCAAAGCGTAGCTTTCTTAAAGCTGGAGAGGAGTCAGGAAGGGAGAGTGCACACATGATTCTGAGGATCAGTGGGTTGGTTTTCCATTTAGACCCTCTGAGTCCAAGCATCTGCTGAAATTTATTTATAGGTTTACAGAAAGGGTCTTGGTTATGCTACAGCAGAAGCCCAGTGTGCTGGCTTTGGTCCAGTTTTGGAAAGCTGATATATTTGACTCTTTTTGTTTTATTTTAGGAGCGTGCTGTACTGGTAGAATCCAATAAGGAAGGAGTGATTTGTGAGCACAGTGCTATTTTTTAATTTTTAATTTTTTTGACTGTGGGTAACTTGGTTGGAGGTCTGATAATCGCTTGGTCATTTAGAACAACTACATTCAGTTATTAAAATCTCAGATCTATAGAATCTACTTATTATCTTCTTGTGCTGTGAATCTGTTTTTGACACGTAAATAGATTGTAAGTTCTGGAATGACTTGTCCTGAAGAACTCCAGATATAGACTGTGAGCCCCTTTAGGCCAGAGACCTCATCTGCTAAGTCCTAGGAATCAGCACGGTGCCTGGCACTTAGTAGGTGCTCAGTAAATATTTACTGAATGAATGAATGAATAAAAGAAGGAAGGAAGGATCATATAAGATTAACAGCGTTTCCAAAGTGAAGAAGGAGGCCTCTTCTACTGAAATAAATTCATACGGTATTCATTTAAGGCAAGCTAAAGAAGACTCAGTTAAATAAAGTTTACTTCAAAAATAAATGTTGTGCTTTGAGAATCAACCTTTTCCTGTGTTGAGACAGAATAAAGTGATTTGCAACTCTAGATGCATAACTCAAAATGGAAAACATTTAAATACGTGTCAAGGTAACTAAGCTGTTTGCTAGGAGTCATCATAGACCCATGACTTATCCCATGGGATTTAAGTTAGCGAACCTGGGTTAAACCTAATTTAAGTTAGAGTCTGGAAATGACTGGGGAACTTTCTGTAGGCCACTGTTCAGCTCAACCTGGCAGTAACATCTTTGCATGCCTTTGACTGTTCAAAAAAGAAATACATAAAGATTCTTATCTCGTGATTTTACAAGAGTCTGGTACTTACAATTTTGCTCATTTAATTAATGACTCTCCCCCTCCTATCCCACTCTCACCCTAAGTTGAATTTCACCAGAATTTCAAGTCCTCTGGGATTGCTCTGTGCTCCTTTTACTTCTTGGCATGCAAACCACTTTTGTTTTCCTTTTAAGAGATTTTACTGGGCTGGGTGAGAAATTGACGTCGAAGACAGTTTCCTATGGACTTGGGCCTTGAAGGTGACTGATGTTTTAAAAGCTATTAGTGATGTAGAGAAGCCAAGCAGAACTCGCCCTTCTGGAGAGGCCCCCACGACTCTCTAAAGCACTCCTATCTCCTAGCTCCTCCATGAGAATTCAAGGTCGAGCTCATCCGTGGTGGTGGCTCGACTTTGCTCATTTTGTACATTATTTATGTAATATGCGGGTTGTGAGGGAGTGTGGATGTGGATGATTCATAGGCAGGAGCGGTTAGAAACAGATTGCAGAAGCCCAGCTCCTTTTACTTGGGTGTCCCCCACCACCCCCAAGCTGCTTCATCTGCTGCCCCCTGCATGCCCTCCGGCGGCAGCTACTGGGGCTAAATGTGAACCTCAGGACTCCCCCAGGCAGCAACCCTGTGGAGCAGCAGGGCACATGGGCCCTTTAGAGGCCCTCCACCTGCAACAGATCCTGGGGACACACCCACCTCCCAAGATGTAACTCTCATAAAAAAAAACCTAAACCATAAAATAGCATAAGGGATTCTAAAAAAGTTATGATGACTACTTCAATGCTTATTTTTTGAAATACCAAGTTTTTTAAAAAGTTTCTCATTTTTGTGTTGCTGTCCCTGCTTTTCTAGGATATGCCTGGCACCTGTGTTTAGCCTATTTATTGGGTAGCCCAGTGACCAGCAGGCAGGCTGGTTTCTCATGGCTAAACTGTAGAGGAAGCTTTTCTCAACTTTTTATAAGTGTCGTCCCAATCAGGAGACCTGCCTTCAGGTGACACCCAAGACTCCCTGTTGTATTGGGAAGAGCCCTGATTGTGGAGTTAAACAGGCTCGGTTAGGAGAAGCATTAGTTCTGTGTATCGGTTATCTATTGTGAACATGATGCCACGGAATAAAACTCAGCAGCACCTCCATGGCATACAAAGCATTCGTTATTCACACTTCAGGGGTGACTAGGCAGCGCTGTTGATCTTGAGTGAGCTTCCTCACATATCTGGGGGGTGATAGGGTGTCTGGACTCTGGGCTTAACATAGCTCATCCTCCAGCAGGCTAGCCTGAGCATGCTGTCATGTAATGGCAGAACTAAGAGTGAATATAGGTCCAGCCACATAGGCACTTTTTAAGCCTCTGTTTGCAGCATATTTGCCAACATCCCAGTGACCAAAGCAAGTCACCTGGCCAAACTCAGAGTTGGAGTGGATGTACACATTTCATGAGAAAGAGCTTGGAAACAAGGAGAAGTGAAGAATTAGGGTCATTTTTGTAATCTATTATACTGCGTGGGCTTGGGAAAGTTCACTGACCCCTTTGAGCTCCACCTTTCCCTTCTCTTGGAAAAGGTCTCCTGATCTCTAGCCATCAAGTGTGTGTGAGGATCAAATAAGAGAATTTGATCAGATGGGTATGATTCACGGTTGTTTACGCTTACAAAAGTGCTGTGAAACTGGTATTAACCGTGTTTCCAGGCTGAGGGAGGTAAATGAATACCCCTTTGATTGGTTTCTTCATCTGAAGATTAGATACTGTATTAGTTAGGGTTCTCCAGGGAAACAGAATCAACAGGGTGTATATGTATCTAGATAAGTTTATTTTAAGGAATTGGCTCATGTGATTGGTGGGTCCAAAGTCCCATGCGGGCAGGCCAGCAGGCGACTCAGGAAGAGTTGCAATTCAAGTTCAAAAGCAGAGTTCCTGGCTGGATTCCTTCTTGCTTAGTAGAGGTCAACCTTCATTATGAATAGGCCTTTAACTGATTGGATGAGGCCCACTCACATTATGAAGGGCAATCTGCTTTACTCAAAATTGACCTATTTAAATGTTAATTTCATCCAACACCCTCACACAAACATCCACAATAATGTTTGATCAAATATCTGGGCACCGTGGCCCAGCCAAGTTGATGCACAAAATTAATCAACACAAGTACTGTGGGCTCAGCTCTATGATTAATTATGAATTCAACAAATATTTATTGAGTGCCTACTTGTACCTGGCACTGTGTTTATCCATCAGAGTACAGCAATTAATGCGGTGTCAACCCTGCCTTCAAAGCACTTACGTTCTAGTAAGAGATAATGAAGAAGTTAACAGCAAACCCTGCCAAATGCTGCGAGAGCTGCCACTTGTGGTGTGTACTTCCTGAACGAAGTTTCCTGCGTACGTCATCTCACTTAATGCCCACAAACAAACCGTTAGGTAGGCATTGTTATCCCTGCTTTGCACATGAGGTTTGGAGAGATTAAGTGAGCTCTCTGGAGGTCAAATAGCTCATAAGTGGCAGAGCCAAGACTGAGTTCACATCTGCCTAATGCCCATGCCCGGGCTGTTGGTAGCTCCACTGTCACTCACACCCTTGCTCTGTGGCCTTTCACAGACAGAAGAGCAGAGAAGCCAGAGGATTGTGGGAGCCTGAAGTCAACCTAAAGGTGGACCATCAGAAGCCGGGGAGGGCATCTCTGCTGCTCTCTGTGAGAGACACGTGCCCTTCTGCCCCTGCTGGCTGGTTTACTTTGCTACTTTGAGCCCCTGGGATGTGGGTGGCAAATAGGCCACCAGCATTATTGTGGAGTCTGAAAGTCCATCTTGGGAAACAACCTCTCAGTATTCTCATCTTTGAAAGGGACAAATGAGTGTGTATCTGTGTGTAGGTAGCGAGAGGGAGGATTTGAGTCCTTTCCAGGAAAGTCACCTCTTCATTCATTCTGCCCAGAGACATGCTCTGGGTGAGTGTGTGTAAAGACACACATATGTAATATTTTCAGACTTTATCATACTTCCAAGCACCTCACAGCGGGGGTGCAGATGGAACTGTATGCTAATGGGTGTTGGCGAAGCGTGCTACCCACATAAGGATTGCTCCTAGGTATGTTTAAAGCAAGCAATCCGCTAAGGGGCTTCCCTCCTTAGCAGTTAGCTCTGGGAAGAACACGGCTGTGCACACATTCACCGCTGGCCTGGTGTACGCTGGCCAAAAAGCATGGCCTGGCCCATAGATGAGGAACCTGTGGAGGCGGGGGAGAAGGGGGCGCTTTATGTAAGTGGTTTTTAGACAGATGGAGGATTCATTTTAATTGCATAAAAGGCAGTCTTTCTTGAGTGGAGATGTAGGTCCTTTTGCAAACCTGTGCTAGACAAATCTTTGCTGCTGCTGCTTTTCTAAATACCCCTCTATTTCCATGAGAATTCCTCCTCAGTGTGTCGAGTTCTATCTGGGCCATTTTCCTGCTCAACCTTCCCCTCACTCAGGGTAAGTTCATCCCAATCTGGATGCTGCCATCTGAAGAGTTGTTTGGGTTGTTGGCCTTTTTTTTTTTTTTTTTGAGACGGAGCCTAGCTGTGTCGCCCAGGCTGGAGTGCAGTGGCATGATCTCAGCTCACTGCAACCTCCGCCTCCCAGGTTCAAGCAATTCTCCCGTCTCAGCCTTCTGGGAGAAGGCCCAAGTTCTCCCAGAGTAAACACCCTTGAGACTTTCAGGAGCCTGGTGTCCAGCATCTCCCTCTTCAGAGCTCACGCTGCAACCACCATTAGTGGCCCATAGCTCAGGGACCTGGGTGTGCCAGGAGGCTAGCTTCCTGGATATGCGTTGGGTTGAAGACACTGAGTGTAACAAGAAAAACATCAGGTTGGATCACTGGTTTCTGTGCAGCTATAATCAAGGTGAAATTACTTATCCTGTTTATTTTATCAGTGACAAGTGAGTAAAACCTGATCTTCTCCAGCAGGAAGCTGGAGCTCCAGTAATGCAAGCTCATTGCTCTGCAGGATGAGCTTTTCCCAAGAAAGAACAAGAGTTTGCTGCACAGTTCAGGGAGACCCTTTGCCAAGGTTGTTCTGAGCTAGTGGAAGGAAGTTCAGCTCAGGTATTAGTTCTTGTAAGCACCGTGCCAATTTTGTTAATCTCTGTATAGCTGGTGTTCTTTACTGAGAAGCACACAATCAATGTTTGTTAGCTGAATGAATGACTGTATTGAGACCAGTCAGAGTGGTGGCACCCTCGACCAAAAGAATCCTCACCTACTGTAAACCGTATAGTACATGAAACCCAGCTCTCGTGCAGGTTGCTGAGGACAACTCTCTCCGGGAACAAGGAGGGATGCAGGATCTTCTCAGCCTTTGTCTCTCCACACTGCAGGCCATAGAGATCTGAAGAGCAGAGATTTCCTTCTCTGGCCTGTCCATCTTCATCCTTTACCATGTATCTCTCTTTCTCGGCACTTTTGTCTTCTCCCATAAGTAGCTTGTTCTTTTATCATCTCTGTGCCTTTGCATGTGTCATCTCCCCTGCCTGGAATGCCTGCCCACTCATCTGGTGGAGTCTCACTTGGCCTACAGGCAGAGATCTCACGCTTCTGGACAGGCAGTCCTGTATGGAGCCAGACCCTCAGCCTCAGGGGCCAGCCTGCCTGGATTTCCATCTTGAGGCATTTAGGACTTATCATTTGGGACTGTGGCAAGTTGCCCAAGTCACCTAATAATTCCGGACCTTGAATGTTTCATCTGGCAAACAGGAATGACAAGTAGGACCCAAATCAGAGGACTGTTCTAAGGGCTGAATTAGTGAATATGCACAAAGTACATGGAACGGAGCCTGGAACACAGCCCTTAGGACTCACCGGCCACCTCTACATTGCAATTCCCTTCTCTTCTGCGCCCCTGTCAGAGCTGTTTTCACCTTTGTCTCCCTGAACCACTTTGCTCTCATCTCTTTCCAACTCAGCACCTTGGCTGCTCGTCTCCCAGATTCAACAACTGCCAGGGGTTTCCCCATTCTCACACAATTACATTCAAGCTCCTTAGCAGAATTCAAGGTTTTCCATTTTGCAGGCCAAATTTGACAACATATTTTCCCTGCTACTTCCCTAAGCACAGCTGATGTTCCTGCCTGAGTGCACTCTGTCTGTGCCCTCTCATCTCCTGGCTCTCTCTGGCCCTGGTCATTCCGTGACTCTGTCCTTCCCCAACCTCTGCCTTCTCAGGCTTCTGCCCCTAGGGGAGGGAAGCGCATGCAGCCTTCTAATACGTATTCTCAGCTGAGTTCTGAAGGTCAGTCTCTGCACTCACATTCAGAAAGATAGCACAGTCCTGGGATCAGATTCCAAGCTACATTGTACGTTGCAGCAAAATGAAACCCATTAGCTTATAGCAGGTTAATGTTCCATTGCCACCCAAAGTGCCCTGATTTGCTTGCCTCTTTGTGACGCTGGTTTTCTTACACTGAATTTGGTTTCTTCAGGGACCAACCTCAGTCATCTTGAGGAACTGTAATTTAGAAAATATGAAGGCAACTGTGAATGCTATAGAGAGGGTCACTGCATCTTATTGTCCCTAAACATGCATAGCTTTTAAAAATCATCAGTTAATGTTTCCTGTGTAGCAGAAAATGTGTATCACATAATGTTAGAGGAGAAAAATCAGAATGCAAAATTGCGTTTACAATATGACAATAACTAGGTAGGAAGCATGTGGCTCAGGATAGAATAGCTATAGACTAATGAAAATAGCTTTATTTGTTGGAGAAATGGGATTATAGACAACTTTATTCTTCCTTTTACTATTGTTACGTTAATGTCACTGCTATTATGTAAAATACAAACGTCAAGTATATTAGTAGTTATCATGTATGGTATCATATTAATAATATGATAAGCACATGCTCATGCTGAGTCATTGATCTCTGCATTATCTCATTTAATCTTCCAGCATGACTGTGAGGCGGGGACGTTTACCTCTGGTTATGGATGAGAGAGTAGATTAGTCACCCAAAGTGTCACAACCACTAGGGGCCTTCCACAACACCAAGATTCCTCCCCTCTAAACCTATACTCAACTATTGCTGCTTGGTTATTAAAATAAAACCAGGCTGGGCGCAGTGACTCACACCTCTAATCCCAGCACTTTGGGAGGCCGAGGCGGGTGGATCGCCTGAAACCAGGAGTTCGAGACCAGCCCGGCCAAACGGGGGAAACCATGTCTCCACTAAAAATACGAAACCTAGCTGCACTTGGTGGCGCGCACCTGTAGTCTGTAGTCCCAGGTACTCGGGAGACTGAAGCAGGAGAATTGCTTGAACCCAGGTGATGGAGGTCACAGTGAGCCGAGATCGCACCACTGCACTTCAGCCTGGGTGACAGAGCAAGACTCCGTCTGAAAAAAAAAAAAAAATTAAATAAACAAAACAAAACAGCTTTTCATGAACCAACAATCTAAGAGTAAGAAAAAATAGAGACTACTGAGAAGGAAAAAACTTTAAAACAAAAAATAGCCCATAATGTTCACCCCCCAGACAAACCGCTGTCAACCCTTTGGACATGTCTTCCAGAATGTTACATGTCTTCTAAGGCATTTTCTCTCACTTGATTCTGCTTTTTTTTTTTTTTTTTTTTTGTTTGAGGCAGAGCCTTGCTCTGTCACCTAGGCTGGAGTGCAGTGGCATGATTTCGGCTCACTGCAACCTCTTTTTCCTGGGTTTGAGTGATTCTCCTGCCTCTGCCTCCTGAAGTAGCTGTGATTACAGACGCATGCCATCATGCCCGGCTCATTTTTGTATTTTTAGTAGAGATGGAGTTTCACCATGTTGGCCAGGCTGGTCTTGAACTCCTGACCTTAGGTGATCCACCCACCTCATCCTCCCAAAGTACTGGGAAACAGGTGTAAGCCACCACACCTGGCCAACTCCACTTATTCTTAGGCCTTAGTCTTGAGTCTAGAGCCTAGAAAAGTCATGGAATTACTGTTGGGTGGAAGAATTTTCTCTTGTCAAACCTGAGATAAGAATGACAGGAATTGGAGTTTTGAATGGAATGCACTGATCCCACCGACAGAATTAGGCACGCTAAAGGGAAACCTTGTGCCCTAGTTGCTGTTCTAATTCTCACACTTCAACGGCTTTGGAGAGTTGATGTATTCCAAGAACACTTGAAAATCTTCTTTAACTAAAAAATGGAGCTTTCAAACACCTTATGTGTATCTGGAACAAAAAATAAAGACCGTGTCATCATAAAAGCTCCATAAAATTATAAAACAATTTGGTAGTATTCAAAGACTTATGGTTTTCTTAAATTGACAGTGGTATCAGGAGATAATCCAGACATTCCTAATATTTCATTTGGTTCAAATATTTAATGAAGTTTATTTAGAAAGAATGTCCTTATTAGTTTAGGAGTCACTGCAGTCTTCCTTGGGCATTGAGTTCTGTTATACAGACTTAACTTTATGAAGGGCTTATGTGATGTGAATGCAACTGAGCCGGTAGTGGTTTATCCTTTATTCATTCACGTATTCATTTATTTATTAATTCATCCAGTAAATATTTATTGAAAAACAATCATATGAAAATCTTTCTATGTGCGTTTGTTATAAGATCATAGTCAAGGACATTGCCTATTATGTATATCAATGTTCTATGTATAAAGTCTGTGTGAAAAATTTATTTTAGAATTAAGTTCCGTAAAAATGCCTTAGCTCACTTGAGTTACACCAAGCCCTCTGCTTTCTGACAATAGCCACTTATTCTTGTGTTTCCCATTTTGCCCTGACTGCCAGGAAACTCAGGGATACACTTTATACTCAATCATAAGCATCATTTTAAACTCATGGTTGGTTTGTTTGTCTCTTTCTCCTTTTATGGCCCTGATTTTCTGCTTTACAACGTTCATTTATATCTATTCCTCTGACAGCCTGCCTCAATAATTTCTGGAAAAAGGTCATGGGGAGGGTGGCAAAAATTCAAGGCATAGCCCTGGGCATCCTCATCAAATACCTATCAGTTGAAACTAGATAGTGGGGGTCCAGGGAGGGTGCACAGCATTTTGAATGTACTAAATGCCACACTTTAAAATGGCTAATTTTAAGTAAGGTTAATTTTACTTCAACACACATTTTTGAAAACAAAGCCTATCAGTGATCAACTGACTTTGATGATGATGACTGATATGGTTTGGCTCTGTCCCCACCCAAATCTCATCTCTAATTGTAGCTCCCATAATTCCCACATGTTGTGGGAGAGATCCAGTGGGAGACAATTGAATCATGGGGATGGGCCCCCCATACTGTTTTCGTGGTAGTGAATAAGTGTCATGGGATCTGATGGTTTTATAAGGGGAAAGCTCTTTCGCTTGGCTCTTATTCTTTCTTGTCTGCCACGATGTAAGACGTGCCTTTCACATTTCACCATGATTGTGAGGCCTTGCCAGCCACATGGAACTATGAGTCCATTAAACTTCTTTTCTTTATAAATTACTAATACAATGAGATAGTAATGACTAGGCTCTAGTAGAAGACAGAGTGCTTTCTGTGATTGACAATAGGGACCATGGGAAAGTCCTCTGGGAAATCAGCCTCACTGCTGTCTAAGAGCAATGATCAACATTGGCAAGGTTTACAAGGCAGTCACACAGCTGGCTTCAAGAACTCCCTTCCCCATCTCCATCCTCTCTTCAGTCATCTCAAAAAAGAAAACAACAAAAGCTTTATTATTATTATTATTATTATTATTTTTTGAGACGGAGTCTCGCTCTGCCCCCAGGCTGGAGTGCAGTGGCGCTGTCTGGGCTCACTGCAAGCTCCGCCTCCCGGGTTCACGCCATTCTCCTGCCTCAGCCTCCCGAGTAGCTGGTACTACAGGCACCCACCACTACACCCGGCTAATTTTTTTGTATTTTAGTAGAGATGGTGTTTCACTGTGTTAGCCAGGATGGTCTCGATCTCCTGACCTCGTGATCCGCCCACCTCGGCCTCCCAAAGTGCTGGGATTACAGGCTTGAGCCACCGCGCCCGGCCAGCTTTATTATTTTTAATTACATAGGCAGAAATGTTCATTGTGGAAGAATCAGCAATATGGTAATAAAAATAAACCATAAAAATCACCCATGTTTCTAATAACCAACTCAAATCACTGTTGACATTTTGTGCTTGCCTTCTAGACTTCTGTATTGCTCCATCAAGGTATGCATTCAGTCATCTACTTATCTGTCTTTTCTAAAGTGTGGTCCCCAGGACACTGGTGCCAGGGTTAAGTAAGTTTAGAAATGAGTCACCCTAGCACCTCCTCTTGGAGATTCATGGTGTACACTGGCATATTAAAACATATGAGAAATTTAAGAGACAAGAAGCTCGTTTCACTCTTATTAATCTAGAGTTTTCCCAATGTACTTTAGCATTAAATTCTTATTTTTTATTTTCTTCCCTCTTTTTTTTTTTTTTTTTTTTTGAGGTAGGGTTCCTCTCTGTCACCCAGGTTGGAGTGCAGTGGTATGATCATAGCTGACCACAGCCCTCGATCTCCTGGGACTAAGGATTCCTCTACACCTCAGCCTCCCAAGTAGCTGGGACTACAAGTGCATGCCACCATGCCCAGATAATTTTTTTATTCTTTGTAGAGATGGGGTCTTGCTATATTGCCCTGGGTCTTGAACTCCTGGCCCCAAGAGATCCTCCCTCCTTGGCCTCCCAAAATGTTGGGATTACAGTTGTGAGCCACTGTACCCAGCACCTTATTTCCTATAACTCCAGGAAGTAATGCAATGTTCCATGGAAGCTGACTGAATTTTAAGTCCTAGGTCATATGTACTGTACATAGCCATTCTAGATTACTTGAATTGCTTCTATTGTGTAAATATCTATGTCAGTTACATTTTTCCTGAAACGTAATGACTGCATAGAGTTTTATTGTATTGGTATTCCATGGCTTGTGAAACCAAAACCCTATTGCTGGGAGTCTGGATTTTTTCCATATTTGGGTCTCGTAATGGGCATTGTTATAGCGGAGGCATTGTCCACTCCCTAATACATCTCATCAAATGAAGCTTGGTTTTCCTCGGGAGTAGCATCTGCATAGATTACCCATGAGTGGTTTTTGTTTATTTGTTTTTGTTTTCCTTTTTTCCCTGTCTAATTTAAGGGACCTGTTAGGAACACTATGAAAAGAGAGGAAAGGCAATCACTTAGTAAGATTAGAAGGGAAGAAAGGAGGGATGGGCTGGGTGCGGTGGCTCATGCCTGTCATCTGTGGGAACAGAGACTCTTACAGGAGACCAACCCCCAACTTTAGGTCACAGTGAGCCTTCCACTCATCATAAGGTAAGTTACTCAGAACAGGAAGAAATAACACTTGGAAGCAATAAATATAAATGAATTCAATGAAAAACAGTTTGGCCAATGATGCTATCTGGGAGTTAGAGAAATATTTCTGCTTTCCCCTCTGGTAGCTGTGAGAGCAAATAGCCCTAATAGAGACCAGCAAATAACAGCAATAAAAACTAAAGCCAGTTTGCAAGACTGAAGAGAGATGTCAGCTCCGAGAAGGGAAAGAGAAAGAACTGGAAGTGGAGCGAAGCAAAGAAATGTAGGTTTAAGCCTATGAGGCACAGGTGGGATTTTTACATTAAGCAAGTGAGAGACTACAGGGAAAAAGCAGACCAGCTTTATTTTTTTTTATGACAGAATCAATAGAATCTAATCAAGTTTTGAATGCAATAAGGGTAAGATGAGAAATACCAAGTAGGTCCTCGTAGGCAGTAACTAGAACATAATGGCGTCCAGAAGGGATTACCAGAGTGATGTTCCACATTTCCCTCCAAGCCTGGCTGGGGAGGGAGACTGAAATTAAGGAAGGGTGATCGGTGGTTTCAGATTCGTGTCCCCAGAGTTTCGATGCCCTGTTTTGTGATGATTTTTTTCTTCTCTGTAGCACTCCCTTGGGACTAGGCTTTTGGCTAAAAAAGGAAAGAGAGCTGTTCTTCTGGAGGAAGTAGTGAGGAACGTCACAGGCCATTTCTGCGAGGCAACGGATCAGATAAGAGGTGCTTTGCTGGGAGGTGATGAGGACTGGGGGCTCTAAAGGGGTTGGGGATTAAACTCATTTATAATTGCCATGCACACCCTGCCCAAGTCACCCCATGTACAAATAATCCAAGCAAAAACAGACTGCTTGCCATGCAAATACAGCTTCAAGTCCCCAAACAGACATGCCGGTACAATCTCTGTAGAGTTTAAACAGGTGCCCTTCTTTTTTTTTTTTTTTGCTTTTTCCTTTAGAGATGGGGTCTTGCTCTGTTGCCCAGGCTAAAGCAAAGGTGGTATGACCATAGCTCACTGCAGCCTGAACTTCATGGGCTGAAGTGATCCTCCTACTTCATCCTCCCAAGTAACTGGGACTACAGGTGTGTACCGCCACTCCCAGCTAATTAAAAACAACTTTTTTTTTTAAGTGATAAGGTCTTGCTATATTGCCCAGGCTAGTCTCAAACCCCTGGCCTCAAGAAATCCTTAGGCCTTGGCCTCCCAAAGTGCTGGGATTATAGGTGTGAGCCACCTCGCCTGGCCCTGGGCACCCCTCTTAAGCATTCCCATGTAGGGATTCTGGAGCCACAGCTGGAGGGTGATTATGATTTGAGTTCATTGATTGTACAAGGAACACGAGAAAGCGTGCAGTACCACTTATAGACACTGGCGATGTGCCTGATTTGGTGCCAGATCCTGGGGCAACCATGTGGGTTGGAAGCCAATTCTTGCCCTTGGGAAACCCACTCAGAGTCTAAGTGAGTGACACAGACACATAGTCAATAATGCAACACAGTCAAATCAGCTGCGAAGGGAGGCTGGGGCCGTGAGAGTCATGGGAGGCTGTTACTAACTTTGACTGGGGCGTGGGTCAGGGAAAGGAAGCAGAGATAGCGAGTGATTATGATTGCTACATTGATTTCAACCTGACATTGGTCTCAGGCCACACAGCCCCCTGAGGGAGGTATTGTGACTTCAGGCACATAGTAATCACTCAAGAAACTTTTGTGAATGTTTGGGTGAATGAATAAATGAATGTCTCCAGTGAAGAAACTGGGACGCAGAGAAGAAATAATTTGCTGAGGTCAAGGGACTCAGAGACAGCAAAGCTAAACTTGAGACCTAAGAGCCTTATTCTCTTTCTATCACACACAGTATTTGCTGGATGGTGGAGTGGGAAGAGCTATAAACAGACAGCTAAGAGGACAGTGTAATAGAAACCAACCAAGAAGAGAGAATCAGATGACTGTTTCCTTCTCACACGGGCAAATTCATATTAGCCAGTGAGCACACAGATAATTTCTAATAATATCATTCTTTAAAAACAAAACCAAAAAGCTATGGCGCTCTCTCTTCATTCTCCAGTATCTCAACGGGTAGTTCTGGTGCTACAATCTAAATTAGCTCCTTAAAAATATTCTCTTTTCAGCCTACCTTGTTTGGACATTTGATTTAGAAACAACTAATGAAGTCCATTTGCCATATGGGTAAGTGAACTTTTTTTAAAGTAGGTGTTTTGCATCCCTGTAACTCTAGGAGCTGTTGTCATAGTAACATTTTCCTCCTAGAGTTGCAGAATGAACAGTCCATGGAACCAATGACAATGTAGGTCACGAGTGAAAAGGGGTCTGGTGGCTTTGCTTCAGTGCCCAGTTTGGCATAGCTGGGATTATTAATACTGCAGGCTCCAGAGGGACTCATGCTCCTTGGTTAGAATGTTCTGTTCTAGGACTGAGTCCAAAGAGGAGATGTGTGGGCAAGGGAGGGGAGAAAGGGGAAAGCAGAAGGTAAGAAAACGGTGAGGGGAGATTGGCAGGCGCTGTCCTGCATGGAGATTCAGAATGGCCTGTCCCTGCTTGTGGCTCTGCGGAGGTAGGTGTGGAGTGCTGGAGCTCAACATCGTTCCTGCTGCATGATGGGAATTGGCACCCCCTGCAGTCCAGAATCCATTTGGAGTTGATCTGGGAAGGCCCACATCAATCATTAATCTAAAAGTTTTGAGTACTGGAAACCTCACCATTATAAACAGCCTGGAAATGTGTTTTAAAAGTTTCATTCATTCATTCATTCATTCATTCATTCATTCATTCATTCATGTAGCACACATTTACCAGCTCCTCCTCTGCACTAGGTACTGTGCTGGCCATGGCTGGCTTCATTGGGTGCAACCCATGGGCGTGCACATCCCCTGTGCTCAGAAGGACCTTGCTCTTGGTTTAATGCTCTGCTGTTGTGATCTTGTACTTGTTCTTGAACCAGGAGCCCCACATTTTCATGTTGCACTGGGTCTTGCACTAAAGGCACAATGTTTAGCAAAGCCAGACCCAGTCCCTGCTTTCCTGAATCTTATGGTGCAGTGGGAGAGACAGACAGAAACCCAAGCATGACTCAAATAAATGTAGAATTACAACTGTGATCTGTACCATAAGGGGAAGTAGTGGTACGTAATGCCAGGAGAGAAGATAGGCCATCATTTTACAGCTCTATGGCTTGACATAACTATATTCAAAACAGTGGAAGTGGAGTGAGATTATAGTAAAAGGGATTTAAGTTATTGTGGGCATTCGTTATCAAAAGTTAGTACCATGGGAGACTAAGGCAGGTTTCTGAGAGAGAATGGCAAAATTTCCCCCTCAAGGTTGTAAAGAATGGGATATCCACCTGTTAAGGAAAGTGCTTTCGTGCAAATCTTTCTCTCTCTCCCTTCCTTCCTCTGAGTTTTTTCTTTTAACTTGGGTAACTGCAGACTTACAGAAAAGTTGAAAGAATATTCCCACATACCCTTTATCCAGATTTCTCAGATGTAACATTTTTACCATGTTATCCTATGTGTATCTGTGTATCTACCTACCTACCTACCTACCGTTTGGTGTTAATTGCAGACATGATATAATGCCCCTTTATTGCTGCTATGAACTGAACATTTGTGCCCCTCCCCCGCCCATTCCTATGTTGAAATCCTAACCCTGAATGTGAATTAATAAGATGTGGATCTTTATGGGCAAAGATTTCATGACGAAAATGCCAAAAGCAATTGTGACAAAAGCAAAAATTGACAAATGAGATCTAATTAAAGAGCTTCTGCACAGCAAAGAAACTATCATCAGAGTGAACAGACAACCTACAGAATGGGAGAAAATTTCTGTAGTCTATCCATCTGACAAAGGTCTAATATCCAGAGCCTCTAAGGAACTTAACTTCACAAGAAAGATTTACAATAAAAGTTGTACAAGAAAATTTACAAGAAAAAATAAACCCCATTAAAAAGCGGGCAAAGGACATGAACACATACTTCTCAGAAGAAGACATTTATGTGGCTAATAAACATCAAAAAAAGCTCAACATCACTGGTCATTAGAGATACGCAAATCAAAACCACAATGAAATACTATCTCATGCCAGTCAGAATGGCTATTACTAAAAAGTCAAAAAACAACAGATGCTGGTGAGGTTGTGGAGAAAAAAAAAAACCAACAAAAAATGCTTTTACACTGTTGGTTGCAGTGTAAATTAGTTCAACCACTGTGGAAGACAGTGTGGCAATTCCTCAAAGACCTAAAGGGAGAAATACCATTTGATCCAGCAATCTCATTACTGGGTATGTACCCAAAGGAATATAAATCATTCTATTATTAAGATTATGTTCATTGCAGCACTGTTCACAATAGCAAAAACACGGAATCAACCTAAATGCCCATCAGTCATAGATTGGACAAAGAAAATGTGGTACATACACACCATGGAATACTATGCAGTCATAAAAAGGAACAAGATCGTGTCCTTTGCAGGGGCATGGATGGAGCTGGAAGCACTTATCCTCAGCAAACTAATTCAGGAACAGAAAACCAAACACTACATGTTCTTGTTTATAAGTGGGAACTGAACAATGAGAACACATGGACACATGCGAGGCGAACCACACACACTGGGGCCTTTGGGGGTGGGAGCAGGAGTGGGGAGAGCATCAGGAAGAATAGCTAATGGATGCCTGGCTTAACACCTAGGTGATGGGATGATCTGTGCAGAAAACCACCATGGCACACATTTACCTATGTAACAAACCTGCACATCCTGCACATGTACCCCTTGTATTAGTCCGTTTTCATACTGCTATGAAGAAATACTAAGACTGGGTAATTTATAAAGACAAAGAGGTTTAATCGACTCACAGTTCCACAGGGCTGGAGAGGCCTCACAATCATGTCAGAAGGCGAAGGAGGAGCAAAGGCATGTCTCACATGGAGGCAGGCAAGAGCATGTGTGCAGGGGAGCTGCCCTTTATAAAACCATCAGATCTCGTGAGACTTATTCACAATCATGAGAACAGCACTGGCAAAACTCGTTCCCACCATTGAATTACCTCCCACTGGGTCCCTCTCACAATACATGGGGATTATGGGAGCCACAATTCAAGGTTAGATTTCGGTGGGGACACAACAAAACCATATTACCCCTGAATTTAAAATAAAAGTTGAAGAAAAAAAAAAAAGTGTAGCCTTTAGGAGGTAATTAGGTCATGTGGGTGGGCCCCTTATGAATGGAATTAGTGCCCTTGTAAAAAGACATAGGAGAGCTTGCTTCCTCTTTGTTAGCTGTCACGTGAGGATACAAGGAGAAGATGGCCCTCTGTGAACCAGGAAGAGGGCCCTAACCAGACCCAACCATGCTGGCATCCTGACCTTGGACTTTCAGGCTCCAGACTGTGAGAAATAAATTTCTATTGTTTAATCCAGTCTACAATATTTTTGTTATAGCAGCCCAAAATGACTAAGTTATTAAATACTTGAGTCTATTTCCCAAAAACAAGATCATTGTCTTACATAACCATAGTAGAGTCATCAAAATCAGAAAATTAACATTTATGTATCATTGTCTAATCTACAAATCTTTTTCAGATTTTCCCCATTATTTCAGTAATTTCTTTATAGCAAAAAGAAAATCTTGTATCACATGTTGCATTCACTTGTTTTGTCTATTTAGTGTCCTTTAATTTGGAACAGTTCTTAGCCTTTCTTTGTTTTCCATGAAGTTGATATTTTTGAAGGATGCAGGCCAGTTTTTTTTTTTAATCAGATGTATTGAGGTATAATCCACATTCAGTAAAATTCATCCTATTTAGATGTACAGTTGTCTGGCCAGTTATCTTCTAGAATGGCCCCACTTTGATTGTCTGCTCTTTCCACATGGTTAGAGTCAGTCTGTGATTCTTTAGTACAAATATATAGGAGGGATGTTGCATTTTTCTCAGTGCATCGTAGCAGGAAATACACACTATTTAATTGTCCCCTTACCATTGATATTAACTTTGATCTCTTTGGGTTTTTTTCCACTGTAACATTTCTTTTATTCCTTTGTAATTTATATACATCCTATGGGGAGATATTTGGAGACTGTGTAACTATTCTTTCAGTCCTCAAGCTTTTCTCCCTCTAGTGTTTTTATCCATTGTGATTCTTGCCTGAAAGTTACAGATCTGGTGATTGCCCAGTGGTGATTTTCTAATTCTGTCTTTCCTTTTACATTCATTGTCTATCTTTCTACTGCAAGAAAGACAACTTCTCCTCTAATTAATTAAATAATTAATTGAGTGTAGGCTTATTCATTCCTATTTGACTCTATAGGTTATACTATTTTAGTATCATTATTTATTTTGATGTTAAATTATCTCAGATTTGGCCCCTTTAAACCCACCCCAAATTTGACATGCCCCCATCATTCTGTGAGCGTTTTCTTATCTTCTGGCACAGCAAGATGTTCTACGTTCATCTTGTACTTTCTGTGCCCCAGCCCAGGAGTCAGTCATTTCTCCCAAGGAGGGTGCAATTTTCTGAAGGTGCACATGTTGCCTGGAGTCATCTCAATCTTGAGATTCTTTCCAAATTCATGGAGTAGAACCAGAAATTGGAGGCTTCCGATGTAAAATTTTATTCGGGATACTTATCAGGTTCTCTTTTTCTCCTTCAGTTGAATTTGAAGCAACATATCAAAATAATTTATACAGTAAAATTTATAAAATAAGGGTTTTCAAAGAGGAAAAAAAAATGGTGACTAAGTGGAGGAAAACAGACATGCCAGCCACAAAAGTTGCCGGCTTGCCCAGAAAAACTTGGCATTCAGCATTCTGGCAGCCAAATTAAAGGAGGGGCTGTGTGGGGAGAAGATGCTCGACAGATCACCTTCAGGGACTCTGACCTGCTGGCAAAGGCAGGCAAGCAGCAAGGAGATGGGCTCGCATGGCATTGTGGGAAGAAAGAGTCTTTCCAGGATGGCCTTCCAACCAGCCACAAGGGCTGAGCTGCAGAGAGGAAGCAGTGGGGCCAGGATTTTTTTCCTGAAAGCACTTTGGGGTGTTTTCTATCTTGTGGACCAGCATTCATCTGGGACCCCACAGTTAGAAGAAAATTGCCATTTAAGTGCCACACAATTATTTCTGCACGCATGCACTCACTGTCTCACTCAGTGATCTTTGTGGAATACTTTCTAGAAGTGCAGCTACCAGGCCCAGAGGAGGCAAGACCACTAGGATCCAGACTTGGCCACCAGTCCAGCAGCCAAGGAAGCAAGGCTGTGCATGATGTCTCACCAGATTAAACACTCAATATGCTTTGAGACATGCTATAGGAATTGGGAGACAACTGTGAAGCATCTCTTCTACCCGGAGGAGTGTTTCATGAAAGGGCTACTGTTTTATAAAAACATGGAACTTCACATCACAAAAGGGCATTTAAGGGAATCCCAGCCAGTGGTCCCTGGAGATGCTTGACTTTCTTCTACCACTGGACTTCGTGGTGAAGCAGGGGTCAAATAAAATATGCAAATGAAGGGAGTTCCATATGTGAATAGGCATTTCATAGTTCCTTCATTTATTTGGTGAGTATTTATCGAGGCCCCATTGTATACTTGGCTCTGTGGGAGATCTTAGGTGAGCAAAAATGCCCTCAGTTTCTGCCCTTTGAGCACTTGAAATATAATGGCAAAGACAGATATTAGTCAGATTAATTTTAAAAGTATGTTATAGACCGGGAGTGGTGGCTCACTCCTGTAATCCCAGCACTTTGGGAAGCCAAGACAGGTGGATCACCTGAGGTCAGGAGTTCAAGACCAGCCTGACCGAGATGGTGAAACCCCGTCTCTACTAAAAATACAAAATTAGCGGGGCATGGAGGTGCATACCTGTAATCCCAGCTACTTGGGAGACTGAGGCAAGAGAATCGCTTGAACTTGGGAGTCGGAGGTTGCAGTGAGCAAGATCATGCCATTGCACTCCAGCCTGGGCAACAAGAGTAAAACTCTGCCTCCAAAACAAAACAAAACCATAAAAAAGGTGTGTTATTGGCTGGGTATGGTGGCTCATGCCTGTAATCTCAGCACTTTGGGAGGCCAAGGCAGGGAGACTACCTGGAGGTCAGGAGTTTGAGATCAGCCTGGCCAACATGGCAAAACCCTGTCTCTACTAAAAATACAAAAAATTAGCCGGGCATGTTGGTGCACACTTGTAATTCCAGCTACTCAGAGGCAGAGGCACGAGAATCGCTTGAACCCAAGAGGCAGAGGTTGTAGTGAGTTGAGATGGCGCCATTTCACTCCAGCCTGGGTGACAGAGCAAAACTCCATCTAAAAAATATTTTTTTTAAAGTGTGTTATAAGAACTGCTCTATATGCTGTCATGAAGGATACTCAGCACTTCCAGAGCAGGATGTTACGGATGGCTGCCTTGGGAAAGTGACAATGAAGCTGAGAACAGAAGGAAAAGTCAGGTCACTAGATGGGGCAGGATAGACAGAGGGAATAGGGAGTGCAATGCTTTAGAGGAGTCAGGGTACATCTGAAGAGAGGCCCATGTGGCTAAAGCACAGAATTCAGGTGGCGCATGCAGAAGCATGATGAGGCTGGAGAGGTGGGAAGGTCCATGGTGAGGGTTCTTCCCTCCATGGAGGAGAGGCAGGGAGGTGGGGGAGAGC
The DNA here is from genome assembly GCF_002776525.5 of Piliocolobus tephrosceles. NCBI lineage: Eukaryota > Metazoa > Chordata > Mammalia > Primates > Cercopithecidae > Piliocolobus > Piliocolobus tephrosceles. The sequence continues at coordinate 82,425,158 of NC_045435.1, read as the reverse complement.
TGAGCAGATTGAATCACAAAGCAGGGGGTAGAAGTGTGAACCTAAAGCAATAACTCTAAGAGATAAAGGAGGGGTAGGAGATGAAATTATGAAATGATAGGAGTACTGGTGTATTAGTCCATTCTCACATAAAGAACTACCAGAGACTGGGTAATTTATAATGAAAAGAGGTTTAATTGGCTCATGGTTCTATGGGCTGTACAGGCTTCCACTTTTGGGGAGGCCTCAGGAAACTTACAATCATGGTGGAAGGCAAAGGCGAAGCAAGCACATCTTCACATGGGCAGCAGGAGACAGAGAGAGAGAGAGAAGGGAGAAGTGCTACACACTTTTAAACAAACAGCACTGGGGCATGTTTAAACAAACAGCACTGCTAAACCATTAGAAACTGCCCTCACAATTCAATCACCTCCCACAGGCTCCTCCTCCAACACTGGGGATTATGATTTGACATGAGATTTTGGTGGGGACACACAGCCAAACCGTATCAGCTGGTAGCAACAATAAAAAATAGCATCTCCCATTTGTTGAGTGCCCCATTTGACTGAGACATTACTGATAGAAGACAGGGCAAAGGAGAGACAGGGTGAGGGTTAGGATCTATTCAAACAGCACCAAAAATAACTTAGGGCTTAAGGATTCAATTTCTTACTATCTACACTATAGAATTACTTTCATTCATGAGGCGATCCATCCAAAGATGTTCGTTGCAGCAATAATTGTAGTCTGAAAATTGGGAACAACATCAATGTCCATCATTATGAGAATGAGTAAATAATCTGTGTCACACCCTTTCCATGACACATGAGTGGCAATGGAAGAACAGAATTGTTTCATTGCTCTGTGTGCTGACATGGAAGCTCTCCAAGACATATGGCTGGGCAGAAAACATGAGGCAGGATAATACGTCAGGATGATATCATTGCTGTAAATGGAAAAAAAGCTGTCCTCAAAAAAATACTATCCCTCACCCCTTGTAAGTACATATATAACACTTAAATGCCCAGAGAAATGTGTGGAAGGCTTCAGAGCAAACTGAAAGCAGTGGTTACCTGGTGAGAGAAAAGAGTCCTGGGGTTAAGATGGTGTCAAGGGGGATTCAGCTTTATCTGTAATGTCTTAATTAGATTACGGAAACTTCCAAACGTACAAAAATAGGACACTGTAATAAACCCCCAAGTACTGTCACCCACACATTCCCTCCTCCTGGATTATTTTTAAGCACATCCCAGACATTGTATTCCATTCATAAATATTTCAGTAAGTCTCACTAACAGATAAGGAAACTTTAAGAAAAACATTATCACAATACCATGATAACAACTAAAAATACTTAAAATTCCTTAGGATTTCAAATACCCAATCAGTGTTCATATTTCTGTGTCTCAAAATTTCATTTTGTTTGTTCAGATTTGGATTCAAATAAGGTCCATGCATTGTAATTGATTGATATGCCTCTTATGTCTTTTGTGCATTTTTGCCTGTGTATCTCTGTTGGGTTGAAGGACTTTGAGTGACTTTGTTGGGTTGAAGGATAAGGGCATGTGTAATTTTGCTAGATGCTATCACATTTCCCTTCACAGGGTTCCTCATTCCCATTGGCAGTGGGTGAGAGTGCCCGTTTCCCCACAGCTTCACCAACAGACTATGTTGTCAAATTTTTGGATTTTTGCCCATCTGATGGATGAGAAGGGGTATCTCATTTTCATTTCTTTAAATCAAATTTCAAAAGAAAATAGACTCAGGGAGAATTCTGAGTCTGTAGAGGAAAAGAACAATTTGTGTAGAAATAATAATATTGCCAATTACCATTCAGCACATATATTATCAAGGAATGTAGTGTCATATCACCTTTTCATTTTTTTATTTTTTTTATTTTTTGAGACAGGGTCTCTGTCACCCAGGCTGAAGTGAAGTGGTGCAATCACAGCTCACTGAAGCCTCAACCTCCTGGGCTCAGGTGATCCTCCCACCTTAGCCTCCCAAGTATCTGGGACCACAGGCATGCACCACCATGCCTGGCTCATTTTTGTATTTTTTGTAGAGATGAGGTTTCACCATGTTGCCCAGGCTGGTGTTGAACTCCTACGCTGTGAGTATTTCCTAGATCCCTTCCTTCTTTCCTACTTGGAGTCAATTTCTTGAACTCCTGGCAATGCTGATCATCTGTCTTAGTAGTTTGCAGGGCAAAGGGAGGGACATCCTAGGCCTTTCCTTGCAGGAGGGCTTGGGCCAAGGAGTACGGGCTAGATTTTGCCTGAATATGTGGCGAAATTCACCTGCATATAGAGCTAGTGCCCTATTTTTTTTTTTTTTTTTTTTTTGAGATGGAGTCTTGCTCTGTCGCCCCGGCTGGAGTGCAGTGGCCGGATCTCGGCTCACTGCAAGCTCCGCCTCCCGGGTTTACGCCATTCTCCTGCCTCAGCCTCCCGAATAGCTGGGACTACAGGCGCCCACCACCTCGCCCGGCTAGTTTTGTTTTTTTTTTTTTTTT